>NC_061111.1:251634178-251643950 GCF_002878395.1 Capsicum annuum | reverse complement strand
AATATGGACCTGAAGTTTTCGAGCACTCCTCTCAATATTATTCAGTGAAAAAATATGAAATGGCATATAGTGGGCATATTACTCCGGTGCCTCCCGAAGAATCTTGGGTTGTTCTAGTAGAGCTTATGGGGAGATTAATACCTCCTCCATATATTGACCCGAGCACTATCAAACCGGGAAGAAATCCATATAAAAGGAGGCATGGAATTGGAGAATCATTCTCATCAAGAAGAAACAAGTGCTCCATATGTAAGTGCGCTGGCCACAAAAGAACTACATGCCCGAATTATAATCCACCATGATCGTTGTAATTACAAAAACTTGTGTTGTTGTTTGTTTGTTGTGGACTTTTATATATTTAACTCATTGTTGTGAACCTAATGTTATCATTTATTATATATAAAATGTCTTTTTTTTTAAATAACTTGTGCATCAATAAAATGAGGCAAAACATGAACTTAAATAATACAGCAGACCACAATTATTATCAACAGTTGCATAAAAACTGGAATATTTTCCTCCAACAGATGAAAATCTGTCGAAACAGATGGATAATCTGTTGAAACCCAACAGATGACCAATTGGTTCTAACTGTTGAAAGAACTCAAAAGCCAAAATTGATAGTGCTACTGGATACAACATTGCCTCCAATCATCGACATGTTAACATGTATTAGATTAGAAGAAAACAGAATGAAAATTGAATAGAAATTAAAACGCCAAAATCTGACTAAAAGTAAATTTATCATTAAATAAAAAATAAAATACATTAGGTATAGATCCAATATAGAAAAATTAAAATACATACCTAAAAGAAAAAAACATTCAAATTATTATTATCATCATCATCATTAATGATAGCCGGCTAATCAACTCGCAGCAGCAGGGCTCTCATCAACCTCTGCATCTCTCTAAACATTGTCGCTCTCACAGTGACCAACTCACTCTGCAGGTCATTAACTTGCCTTTGAAGTTCCCACACTGTGTCACGTAGAATAGAAATGTCCGAAAATGGATCAGCCATATCTAGAACACGCATGAATTGACAAATATAAATAAAAATGTTCATAATGTAATACAACGTATGCGATCAACTGGTAAATTTATGCCCAAAAAAAACTTACCTCAACGAGAAAGGAATATGCTCTTTGAAGATAAGTGGTTGAAGATGTCACACGAAAGGAAAAAATGCAAGAAATAAATAGAGTTAAATGAATATTGAGATTGAAGGACCTATAGTATAATCTGGACGTATCAGGCCAAAAGGCAAGACTGTTCATCTCTATTGTATTAATTACTTCTTACCTTTTCATAGTGGTTTGAGACTCGATAAAATCCGTTATTATTGAGCTGTTGCAATAGATCGTCCAACATTTTTAACAGATTTAGCATCTGTTGCAACAGATAGACAGATTGAATGTGCAACAAACGGCAGTCAAAATAGATTTACCATCTGTTGTAATAGATGTTTGTATATGCAACAAATAAGACATCTGATGCAACTTATGTATTATCTGTTGCAACAGATGGACAGTATATATAAGTTGGAGGAGATATTTTGATATCTTATGACAGCTGATTCATTAGTTTTAGTTTCAACAGATGGAGTATTCGATTCATTAGCTGTTTCGAATGTGTGAGATAAAAAGTCTTCACCTATTTTTAATAGTCCCTCCATTACGTATTAGTTGGGCCCCATGGGCTTGGCACACCAATTAATAAAAATATAAAGTAGGTGATTGTTTTACCAAATTGGCCTTATTAATTATGATTAGAAAGTATAAATGTGATTAATATACTTTATGTAGTCATTTAATTATAGGGGTAATCTTGAAAGAATATAATAAAATTCTCTTGATTTTATAAATAGGAAAACTAAATTGAAACAAACATATTTAGAAAGAAATAATCACATGCGTGTAGATTAATTGAATAAAAAAATTCAGATCTATCGCAACAGATTTACTATCTATTACAACATATAGATTATCTGTTGCGACAGATGGACCATATGTTTGGAGGAAATATTTTGATTTCTTTCAGTTGCAACAGATGGAGATTTCGATTCATCAGCTCTTTTGAATGTGCTAAGATAAAAAGTCACGACTCTTCACACCTCCATTTTAATAGTCAGCACATTCGTGCAGATGAATAAACAACACTGACATGTCCTGATGGGGCAGGAAGAATAAGATGCGCGCAATGGATCCCATTTTCATGCATGCGAGTTATGTATATTATTGATCAGGCTGCCATGAAGACACATAAAGTGCAATGATTTTGTGAATGCAGTTTTTTACCAATGATTAGATACTGATCCTTCAAACAAGATCCTAAATTGTACAGTTTAGTTTGATAGATGCGAACTAATAAGGCCGAAGGGTTCCAAGATGGTGGTGTCGATACCCCGTTACAGTTTAATGACATAATTCATGCACATGTTTTTATGTCAAGTTTGGGGAAGGGTTCAAATTTTTGGCGGTAGTGTAAATATCCAATAGTGATTGGAACGGTTTTAATGGCACAATGGACTTCTTGAAAGGCCTTCGAAGCCTCGCAATGCAGTAAACAACGATAGAACCAATAGAAATTCCCCTGGTCCAAATTTATGTGGATAGATTGGTGGAGGAGACTATTATACAGCAGAAGGTGTTTGGGAGAAAACCTGTGTGGGAAGAGGGAGGTTGAGAAGGCCATAGATCATCTTAGTACTTGTTTAAGAGGATACACAAGGTCAATTCCTCTTGACCATTCTTCTTTTTCTTCAACGACTGATGGATTTTTATTTTTGGATACACTTTCACATAAGCATCTCATCCAGTTTTTTCATTTTTCATGTCAATTTCATAAGCTAATTTCGCTACACTTTCCTTCGACCCTATGTATCCTCTTAAACAAGTACTAAGATGATATATGGCCTTCTCAACCTCCCTCTTCCCGCACAGGTTTTCTCCCAAACACATTCTGTTGTATAATAGTCTCCTTCAATAACCCATTAATATAAATTTGGACCAGGGAAATTTCTATTGATTCTATCGTTGTTTGTTGCATTACGAGGCTTTGAAGGCCTTTCAAGAAGTCCATTATTCCATTAAAATCGGTCCAATCACTATTGGATATTTACACTACCGCCAAAAACATGAACCCTTCCCCAAACTTGACATAAAAACATGAGCATAAACTGTCATTAAATTGTAACGGGATATCGACACCACTGTCTTGGTCCCTCAGCCTTTCCAGTTAGAACCTAACAATATTAACTATAAAATTTCATATCTTGTTTGAAGAATTAATGCCTAATTGGTAAAGAACAAACATTCACAAAATCATTGTACTGGATGTGTGTTTTCATGATAGGTTGATCAGTAATACATACCTCCCACATATGAAGTGGTTCCATCTGCAAGCAGCTTATTCCTTCGAACCCATCTATACTCTAGCCTTTAATGTTGGCCGGGCAAAAGTGGATCCAATTTCACATTCTTTTGTCTGCAAACAAGAGAAATACATTTGATGTCAAACAAGGGAAGAACCAAAACAACATTACAAAAGAGTAACACAAAATTGAGTGAATCAACAGATGACCAATATGATGCGATAGATTACCCATCTGTTCGATGAGGCATCATTTGCAAAGGATGGATGACATATTGCAAAAGATGGGCCATCTGTTGGAATAAATCAAACCAGCATTGCAACTGGTTTGATTTCTTCAAAAAGTTGCTCTGTCTGTTCCAACATCTGATTCATCAGTTGCAATAGTTGAGAAAACTGTTGCAACACCACCACTAACAGCATCAACAACAAAGAAACATACAAAACAACACCATATGTTCCAACACCATCCACAACACAAATATCACATGTTCCAACACAACCACCATCCCCAACAACAGCACCACCAAAGTACCAAACAAAATACATAAAAAAAACTATACTGATAACAAGGATTTTTAAGTTCTCCCAACAGATGACTTTTTTCTCATATTTTAATAAAAACAACGGTTCGTTCATTCAAGACTTAAAAGTCTCCTTTCCTTCAATTTTCTCAATAAATAGCAAACTGGTAATGGGTAAATCATTGATAGAAAAAGTTGTAAATAACTAATTTAAATGACATACAAAGAAGAAGACGAGATGAAAAGAGCAACTTTGAACCATACCTGCAATGTCAAAAAAGCAAACAAATCAGAACATCCAGTTCAGTCGAGATAAGATATTGATTGGTTGAGATCCCAAAGGATCCTTATTCGAAAGAAGAGAGAAAAGAGAGAAAAAAAGGAAACAACAAAGATAATTAAAAATAAAGAATAAAGAAGAGTTATGAGTTGAGTCTAGTCTAGACTACTTTATAGCTGAAGGAGAGAGAGTTCTAGATATAGGGGGTTTTAAATATTCATTAATAACTTTTAAGGGGCACGAGGAGACGGTGACATTGAAAATACCAGATAAGGCTACTCACTCAGGAGATTTTTGAGTTATCAAAGTTGTACCGAGTAATATTTTTTATCGCCTTAGTATTTTAACTATTTTATCTCGGACAGGAAATACCTAAATTGCTTTATTAAAAAAAGGATTAAAAAATATTTAAGTGCAATAGATAACTTAATCTATTTGATAGTTTACAACAGATTCGTGATATGTCACAACAAATGACGTAATTTGTTTGATAGTTTAGAACAGATACGTTATATGTTGCAACATATTACCTAATCTGTTTGATTTGATCCAACAGAAAAGACATATGTTGCAACATGTTGAACATTTATTTTTATATAATTTCAATTGAGTTCATATGTTAGACTAAAACCTTAATTGAATGTGAGTTATCATAGGGTCAAATACAACTTTAATTGAGTCTTTTGGCAATTTCATGATGAGACGGTACTGCGTTCCTCCGACCAGAGTCGTCGATCGATCACTCTAACCCAAACCGATTCTTACTACCTCATATATTAGACTAATACCTTAATTGATTAATCTAGGACTAGGGTACTAATACCTTGATTGAATAATCTGGGACTAGAGGTGAGTTCTCATAAGTTCAACTACAACTTCAATTGAGTTTTTTGGCAATTGCTTGATGAGACGGTACTGCGTTCCTCCTGACTAGAATCGTCAATCGATAACTCTGAGTCGAACTAATTCTTACTACCTCATATGTTATACTAATACCTTAATTGATTAATCTAGGACTAGGGTACTAAAACCCAAATTGAATCTAGGGTCAACTATAACTTCAATTGAGTCTTTTGTCAATTGCATGATGAGAGGGTACTGTGTTCCTCCCGACCAGAGTCAGCGATCGATCACTCTGAGCCGAACCAATTATTACTACCTCATATGTTAGACTAATACCTTAATTGATTGATCTAGGACTAGGGGTGAGTTCTCATAATGTCAACTACAATAGATGCCAGCGCCTATTTGATAATTTACAACAGATGGGTAATCTATTACAATATATGACTCAAACCATTTAATAATTTACAACAGATAGGTAATCTTTTGCAATAGATGACTTAATCTGTTTGATAGTTTACAACAGATTCATGATCTGTCGCAAAAAATAGCTTAATCTATATGATAGTTTACAACAGATGTGTAATATGTTGCAACAGAATACATAATCTATTTGATCCAACAGAAAAGACATCTATTACAATAGGTTGAACATTTGTTTATATATAATTCCATTGAGTTCATATGTTAGACTAAAACCTTAATTGAATGTGAGTTCTCATAGGGTCAACTACAACTTCAATTGCGTCTTTTGTCAATTGTATGATGAAACGGTACTACGTTCCTCCCGACCAGAGTCGGTGATCGATCATTCTGAGCTGAACCAATTCTTACTACCTCATATGTTAGACTAATACCTTAATTGATTAATATAGAACTAGGGTACTAATACCTTGATTGAATAATTTAGGACTAGGGGTGATTTCTCATAGGGTAAACTATCGATTAATCTAGGACTAGGGGTGAGTTCTCATAGGGTCAACCACAATAGATAGCAGCGCCTATTTGATAATTTACAACATATGGGTAATCTGTTGCAACATATGACAATCCATTTGATAATTTACAATAGATGGGTAATTTGTCACAACAGATGACTTAATCTGTTTGATAATTTACATCAGATTCGTAATCTGTTGTTACCTACTTTGATTGATAATTTACAACAGATGAGAAATCTGATGCAATATGTTGAACATTTATTTTTTACAATTTCAATTGAGTTCATATGTTAGACTCCTAAATTGATTAATCTAGGACTAGGGGTGAGTTTTCACAGGGTCACCTCCTAGAGTACTCGGTCGACTACAACTTCAATTGTTTTTATATGATTTTAAAAATTACGCATATATTTTATGATTTTAAAAATAATTAAGATCATTTCGGACCAAATTAACATTTTCAAAACTACTTGTCATTCTTCTCCAAAATACAAATCAACCTATACAAAACGTTCCATCATTTCAAATCTTGAGGTCTGGCTCTTTCTCTCTCATTCTCACTCAACAATACAGTACAGACAATAACTATTCAACAAATTTGCTCAACCCTCTACAACAGATCATTTTTCTTCTTATTTTCGACCACATAGGTGTTATTTTCGACATCATTTTTGCTTGAATCAGTCATTTTCTTTGTCTTCGTAGGCAACAGAGTTTTAGAAGAGCTCTATATTTGTTTTTTTTCTAAAAAATAAGGGCTTTTAAGTTAATGATGAAAAAGAAAATTTTTAGTTGTATTATCTTCGAGAATGGGTTTACAATTTTGAGTTTTGATGGTAAAATTGTAGGAAGAACTTGAGAAATCCCTAGTTTCCATCACAGTGTTACGTTAACTGTCGTAGTATAGTTGGATGGTGGTGGTGGCGGTGGTGGCGGCGGTGGTAGTGGTGGTGGTGTTTGTGGTCGTCGTGGTGGAACCGGTGGTGGCATTTGTTGGTGGTGTTTGTGGTGGTGTCGGTATTCGTGGTTTTTATTTGTTTGTTGGCATTGGTTGGTGGTGTTTGTGATGGTGTTGTTGGTGTGCCGGTATTCGTGGTGTTTGTAACTTATTTTTTAAAATCTATGCATACATCAACTGTAATGTAATTTTTGTTTTTCTTTGTCTGTAGGTAAAACATGTCTCCCAAAAGAAAAGAAAGTGACAGTGGATCAACGTCTGACCACTCAAAAAAAAGGCTACAGTACAGAGGGATTCAGAGGAGCTTCCTAAACAATCTCAGTCAAGGAAAAGTGAAGCTAAGGAGAGATGTAAAAACAACGTTGAGGGAAGTGGACAAGGGTCTGTATATGGTGATGAAGAAAATGAAAATGAGAAAGAGGAGGAATTGGAGAGTCAAAAAGAGAAAGAAGATGATCATTAACATGATAATAATGGATCACCGACGGGGCGTGAGTTAATATCGACATCTCAGCATCTCAAAACTTTTAGTATTGACAGGTTTGAAGTTGCAATGCCGATAAATGACCCAGAAAAAAAACAACTAAATGGTCAAATTATGCTTAAATGTCAGATGGGGAAAATTTTTGAACATTTTATGAAAATTATGAAGAACGAAAACATAGGCATACTTTTTAAGAAAAACTTCTTTGGACACTTTCTTGAGATGCCTGAGGAACCCTCTGCCTATATCCATTTCCCTATGACGATGGTATATGGTCTTCTCAAGCGCAGGATCAAGTACATGAGGGATGATAAAAATTCGGAGGAGGGGGCAAAAAGAAGATGGATGAAATCTGTATCAACTACTGTGGCATGCTATTTGTTTTGGCTTGACAGAGTTTGCCATAGTGACGGTCCTGAGATGCCATCGTCCAGAAGGACCACCACCCCGCAAAAGATCCAAGGCAAGAAAATGCAAGGGAAAAATAGAAGGGTTGTTTGACATTGCTCGACGTGACTACAAAGTATCGGGTTTGTTGATAGATCTCGAGGATAAAACCATACCAGAGCAATACAGGGAGCAATTGTGCTTAGTTTGGTTTGCCCATTCGGTTATATTTGTAAGAGACGTCAACAAGGTCATAGAAGATGATTTGTTGGCGCATGCTGAGGATATTGATAAATTCAACAATTATCCCTGGTGATATGACAACTTCTACTTGACTGTCCAATATTTACTGACAAAGCTATGCTCAGGGATGACCACATTATATGGATTTCCTTGGGCTTTCATGGTAAAATTAATCACTAATTTTACTCATCCATTAATTTATATTAAATATAGTTATTATGATTTTTTTTGCTTGCTTCCTATTTACACTTTTTAGGCTTGAGCATTTGAAGCCATTCCTTCCCTCCGAAAGTAGTTAATGGATTACCCGGATGAGGTTTCTCATCAAAAGATGTTTAGGTAGTTGGCTGCAAAGAGGAACACCAATATTAAGGAGGCTGATCTCTTTAACCCTTTAAGTGATGCAGTACGTCTTCTTTAAGTAAAATAATTCTACTCAAAGATAAGAAAGATATTGAATAAATGTTATATCTGGTGCATGAGATGTTATATCTGATGCACCAAATGGGACATGTTGCGATGGGGTATATCTTTTATCAGATTACCCATCTGTGGATTTGGTCCTCTGAAGTCGACTCCTAAAAGATTAACCATCTACTGCAAATTATGGAACAGATGTTTAATCTAATAACATATCGTTCATCTGTTGTGACGTACAGATCATCTGTTGCACAACAAATTACCCGTCTTGTGTAGCTGTTGCAATAGATAATTGATATTTTGCATCAGATTATCCATGTGTTGCTCCGTTTCTCTAAACCAGACTCAAACGGATTTTAACCATATACTGCAAACTATGCAACAGATGGTTCTTTTTTTAAAAAAAATATAGCCCAACTGTGAAAATTATTATATTATATGATTTAAATGCATCTATCTTTTTTTTCTTTTTTATAGGGTGTGCATCCATAGATCATGCCTACTGAGGAGGAGTCGGTGATGACTTCTTATATTACTCTAGGTTATGTTGACACTATTGCAGACCCAACGGTGGAGTTAATAAAGAAGGAATTGGCTGGAGCAACAGCCATAAAAAGAACAGTTAGGCAAGGTCAGCCTAATGTTGAAGCTCTTCATGACCAACCTTTTACTAAGGCAGATTCTGGTACTTCTTCTAGTGGAGTTTTTGGTGTTGGTGGCAGGCATGCTGATGCTACTACCACTCGTGATGATGAGCATGTTGATGCTCAAGAAAGAATAAATATGTTTGAAAACACCCCTTTTCTCCCTTACACATGTCCCTCTCACCCTTCTTCACCCTCGTGTTCTCGTTGCGAATACGATGAATGCAAGGACAGACAGGATAAACTCTTTGAAAAGTGGAGGCTATCTCTAAAGCTATCAAGGAATTCAAATCCAAGAGGTGTGTCATACCATCCAAGAAGGTGAGGGAGCCACACACTCCTACAACGTTGACTAGGAGAAAGAAAAAGCAATTAGAGACATACTCTTCGCTCGAAAATCAAAAGAAATTGTAATTCCTCCCTCTCCAAAAGCTGTTGAAGTTCTGGGGCCAGTCAAGAAGGTGTACATACATGCGGAATTTGGCACCAAAGAGAAGAGGTATCTACAACAGGCCAAGAATGCCAGCCAGGTGCACCAGATGACCCCAGGCCTCCCTTTTCCCCCTAAGACTTCCATACTATGACTGATATGCGTATGCCGTACGAGGACAAGGAAAGGTTACTTTTCCTAACCTAGCCTTTCTAATCTGTCTCATGAAGAAAAAGCTACGCAA
>NC_061111.1:251622462-251631178 GCF_002878395.1 Capsicum annuum | reverse complement strand
ATGGCATCTTCAACTCTCGATTGGTCAGAACTAGCGACGGATGCACATTCTAACATAAATCATTACATATATTAGAATGATGATTAGATCATTCAAAAAAACATTAATTAAAAGAAAAAATTAATCATAATTATACTTACTACGTCCTTCAGGGGGTTAAGAAATCAAGAAATTTTATATTTTTATGAGTTTTGACCGACAACCATCTTAAGATTCTTGGACAGGAAACTCCTTCCTGGTAGTTCACTTGCTGTCTCAAATAAGGAATGGCTTCAAACGCACAAGCCTATAAAATAACGCCAATAAATTAAAATCATTATTGAGTGAAAAAAATGAATGATATCATAATAGAAGAAAGAAACATTTACCATGAAAGCCCATGGGAAGCCATATAAGTTGACTGTCTTTGGCGCTAACAGAGTCAACAAATATTTGACAGTCATTTTGGAGATTTCATACCCCCATGGATAGATATTAAACGCCTCAAGATCCTCGGAGAGCTTTATTAAACCAAGGCTTATTTTGTTGTTAACGTCTCTCGCCCAAAGAACATTATGTACAAACCAAACCAAGCACAATGACTGTTTGTGCTTTTTTGAAAGTCCTTTACCTTTCAACGCTTCTATCAAATTTTTATTTTTGAAGCTTGGACCAACAATGGACACCAGGTCATCACAATCACATGACTTGCCTTTGCCTTTTTTGGGTGTGCGGGGTGGTTTTTTTGGGTTAGAATAGGTATAACTTGCGAAGGAGGATAACATTTTAGTCGAGTAACTATGGCAAACTCCTTCCAACCAAAACAAAAAGGCATGCCACAGTAATTTATCCATACCTCATCCATCTTATCTTTGTTTTTATACATAAACCTACGCTTGAGAAGTTCATATACCATTTTCATTTGGAAACGAGCATTGTTGTCCTCCGACAAATCAAGATATTTCCCAAAGCAGCTGTCCCTGAAATAAGCATCCAATTTTTGTTCTCGAAGTATTTTTCTGAGGGCGTCCAAAGATTTTCCCATGGCTAACTTAACTACGAAATCACCCATTAAATCTGCGGCACCATCGCACTGCATTCTCACAGGATAACAATCAATGTTGGAGGCTTTGACCAGCTCTTTGGTGAAAGGTCTATTAGCATTTGCACCTCCTCTCCGTGTTCATCATATTCTGCTCCCGATTAAGATAACGTTTGTAAAGCAAGCTCATAGAGTGGTGGATGTGGCCTAGTTGCTTCACTTGTTCCTTTACTTGGACTTGATTCGGTTTCTGTTATTTTGGGAACCATATTATCTAAAATTAACAAGAACATAAAATAATATATTATTGTTGATTAATGCATCGTTAAAAAGGATAACAGTAAATCAAACAAGAAAAACAGTAAAATAATAGTTACAACAGATCATCGATCTGTTGCACCAGGTAGTATATCTGTTGCAGCATATAACCAAACTATTACAGCGGATGAGTAATCTGTTGCAACAATACAAAACATACCGCTCATCTTTTAAGACAGATGAATGGTATGTTCAATAGATCACACAACTGTTGTGACATCATCTGTTGCAACATATGAGTGATCTGTTGGAACAGTTAAATAATCTATAGCAACGACTGAGTAATCTGTTGTGATAATACAAAACATATCACTCATCTGTTGAGAAATATGAATGGTCTGTGCAACAGGTCACACATCTGTTGCAACACATGAGTGATCTGTTGAAACAGTTATCAACGGTCAATATTGTTTAGATTTCTTCCAACATAGGGTCGCCTATCACGGCAGATGAATGATCAGTTGGAAAAATCAAGTCTTGGACTTTTCCTGTAGGAAGATTTGGTAGGATTTTATCCAACAGGAGATTCATCTGTTGCATCAGATCATTAATCTGACGGTTCTTCCATTAACCAGATGGTTAATTAGTCATATATGTTGCAACAGATTACTAATCTGTGCAACAAATTACTAATCTGTGCAACAGATCAGTCATATATGTTGCAACAAATACTCATCTGTTGGATTCATGTTACATGTTTTATCCATAATAAAAAAAAATAGCAGTAGCAGATACACCAAGATAAGAAATTCAACTAAAAAATAACAAACATTAAAAAAAATAACAAAAAACATTAAAAAAAAATAACAAACACCAACAAATCAAGTTCCTTATTTTCGTCATAACTTAAAAGCCTTAATTTTTTTACTTGTGAAAATCGAAAAGAAACGATGAAGAACTCGAAGTTGTTGTCGCCAGAGAATGTTGTCACGTCGACTGACAGTTGAAAGTAAAAAAGGAACGGGCAAGGACTCAAAACTATTTGTTGCCAGAGGTTAAAGTTGCACAAGATTGAAGGGAGAAATTTGAAAAGTTGTTGGTTGGGAGAAGTTAGAGAGAGAAACTATCGAGAGAAAGAGAGAAGAGAGAGAGATTGATTTACAGAGGGAGGGAAGTTTTGTGGGTGTGGGTTAATTTGTATTTTTGAAAAGATTAAAAAGTTTAGAAAATATTAATCAAGTCCACAATTAACCTAATCAAGTTTTTTAATTATGTTTGACCCTTTAAATTGGTCAGTGTCACTAATCTTCATTCAAGACTTAAAAGACACCTTTCCTTCAATTTTCTCATGTATAATTATAGTTTTTTAAAATTTGGAGTCTACTTTTATTGAAGTTGTTTGTACGTAGTTTAAAAGTTACAAAACAATTGAACTTTTATGTTTCAAGGTTTACAATAGTGATTTGAACTTTTTACCTTCATTAAAAGTTTGTTTTTATTGATAAAATAGTCTTTTCACCTTTTTTCTAAAATTATAATTCTATATAAATACTAATAATATATAACTTTGAAAAAATTATATATTTTTGGACAAAATAAAAATTGTCAATATTTTGTCAAACTAAATTCTTAAAGAGTCCTAATAAAACTTTGATAAAACAAAAAAATGAGGTGGGATTTGTAGAATTGTTTGAAAATAGAATTTCAACATATATAGGCGTCTTCTAATTCTATTATAAATTGCTTTATTTTTTGAAAAAAAAAATGTCATGCAAGGATTTTTGAAAAAACAAAAATTGACGTAGAAGTCTAATATTTCTTCTACTTTTTCTCTATTATTTGGGGCTTGATTTAGTTTCTTTCATTTATTAGCATCATTTGTTATAAATGTATTTACATTATATAGAATGTCTATCAAGATCTAATAAGATCTAGTTGATATATATCAGGATTTGAAGTATCTATCTTTTAATAAGAAACTAAGTGTATTTTCCCCTACAAATAAAAGGGGTTTTGTTCATTGTATTCTGAACATCAAAATCCCTCAAGAGAAGAAATAAGAATTACTCACTATTCTCTCTCTACTCTCATTCTTTATTCTTTCTTGTTTTATAACACGTTATTAGCACGAGACTCTGCCAAACAAGGTGAGATTATAAATCTGAAGGATTTCAAGGTTAGTAATTTTTATGTTATCTTTCTTTTGCTACAACTAATATAATTATTATTGGATTTGAGGAAAATAATTGGCTTGGAACCATTTATATTTTAAATTTATTCCTCAGGAATAATATTATCAAAAAGGATGATAATATGTTGGGTTCTTCTCATCGATTCATCCCTAAGACGCTTTTATATGGATCAAATATTGAGTTTGAATCTCAATACACCATATTGATGATATTGTGATGGCTAAGGCAAAATAATGGGTGTTTGATGAAAATTCATGAAATTCGACCCATTGAATATGCTTCATTCCATGAAGTGAATGTGGTAGCACTATATGATAAGTCTGAAATATGACAACTTACTTCATTCTTGAGGTGTATGTGATAGCAGTGCATAATATGTCTGAAAGAAGAAAAGTAATTGAATGAACGAATATACGCGTGGAGGGACAATATGATAATGATCATCAAAAGTGATGATATTTTCACACGCTTATATGATTATAAGATATTCTAGAGAAAAAAATTCTCTACATCATATGTATGCATGATTTTCTTTTGAAGTAGCAAAATCTTGAAAGAGGTTATAAGTAATCATAATTTGATAGGCTTAAGGCACGATTATATTCCATTCCTCGGGAATGAGAAACTTATTAATGCAAACGTGCACTTGATTGTGATTGTATCACAACTCGCCTCCGAAATAGGTTGAATAATTTTGAAATCTACTTCTGAAGTAGTAAGTCTGAAATTTATTTATGTAATAGTAAATCTGAAATTTACTAAAGAAAAAGTACATGTCATGGTAAACTTGGAGTTTACTAGAATAAAAGTCATAAATTGATATGAGTGATTGTGACATCTCGAAAATGTGTATGTATTGAAGAACTAGAAAATTCTTCAAGAATTGTTTATGTCGTTTGTTCTCATGATAAGTTGGTTGGATCAACTAATATTGAGATTGGATCCCTTTAAATCTGAAAATTATAAAAGGTGAATAAGGGCCCGTTCATCTATCTTGTGATATGTTAAAATGATGCATCAATAAAATGATCACATGTACATTTATTGTCAACCTACAGTTTGACATTCATAAAGTTGATTGCTCAATAAAATTGAGTTAAGCATGACTTTCAGATTGTGTAATCAAGATAATTCATCTTAATGATGATGGTTTAGCATTGAATGCCTTCAATAAATATCTAAACCATTGTTAATGAGAACAAAATTTCATGTATTGGTCTGAAATATAATATATTGCAATAGCACTTGTATGCATTAGATCAATAAATTATAATTATTTCTTTCCTCTCAATTGGTTCAAGGTCGGGAACCAATTATTCCATCTAATAATTTTGATGTGCGATATACAATTAATGAATACACGATAATGCACAAAGATGGATTCCTCAAATAAGTAGAGGATGCATGTTAGTTTTTCTAACATAAGGGGGATATTATAAGCGCTATAAAATATGTTAGGAATTATCACCAGATCCTCGTCCAAAAGATAATTCAAGTCAAATACCGAAAGCATCTCATATTAAGCGCAAGTGCTCTTATTTTGTGTTCTTAAAGGACAAAATATATGCATGCATGAAGCATGGTAGACTAATCGGTTCCAAATAAAATGATCCTCAAAAAGGATAAGGAGCAAAAAATCATAATACGAAGGCAATGAGCTCTTGAAGAGCCTACGACATAACACTTCATGAAACCTTATGAGAGGTTCATGAACCTAAAAATAATGAAGTGATGAGATCTCAAAATGTTATGTCGCATTGTGAACCAATATAGAATGATATATCATCAATATCTTTGATACAATATTGGTGCAATATTGTGAAAAATTACGAGGATCTGAATTCTACGTTAATTTAAGCATGCTGACGTAGAAACATTTATCAAGTGACATGAAAGGATGCATCTTGGTAAATATAAAACTTATTTGATTTGCAGTCCAAACACTTGAAGATGTCACTCATGAAATGTTGCAATATAGTCACTTGACAAAACTTGTCTGAAAAACTTTTAAGGATTCAAGATGCTTGAAGCATATAAAAGTTTCTGGGAAACTTATTTATAATCCTTATATTGTATAAGCTTATAGCTTGAAAATCATTGGAACTCTTGGAAAGTTTTCAAAGCAATAGATTATTTGTTGAAATTCAAAATATATCAAATTCGATTGGTTATGAAGTTCCATATCTTAGTGCAATTGATGCACTCATGTACCTTGCAAATACTACAAGCCTATAGCCTTTTTGGTTACTATGTTAGCAAGGTATATTTCTACTCCTACTAGGAGACATCGAAATGGGATAAGATACATGAGCTTATTTTATTCTAAAGATTGCAGTACCGATCTTATTGGTCATACTGATGCTGGGTACTCATCTAACCCGCATAAATCTCGATCTCAAAAATTCAATGTGTTCATATATGGGGATATTGCCAGATCTTGGAGATATACAAAGCAGTCTATCTAGCAACTTTATCGAACCATGATGAGATAATAGCTATTCATGAAGCAAGCCGGGAATGTATATGGTTAAGGTCCATGATACATCTCATTCGAGAAAAACACGGTGTGAAATATGATAATCTACCCACAATTTTATACAGAGATAATGCATCATGCATAGCACATCTTAATGGATGATTCATAAAAGGAGATAGAATGAAGCACACTTCATCAAATCTTTCCTACATACATGAGCTACAAAAGAATGGTGATATCAACGTGCAACAGATTCGTTCAAGTGAAAATGTGGCTGATTTATTCACCAAGTCTTCTCCAATTACAACTTTTAAGAAGATGGTGCACAAGATCGGGATGCAAAGGTTCAAGGATGTTCTCATTAGGGGGAGTTAATACGCGCTTTACTCTTTTTTCCTTACGAGGTTTTGTCCCACTGGGTTTTTCTTGTAAGGTTTTTAATGAGGCAGCCTATATGCGTATTGTTAGACATATTATCTATCTAGACATTCAAGGGGGAGTGTTATAAATGTATTTACATTATATTGAATATCTATCAAGATCTAATAAGATCTAGTTGATATCTATCAGAATTTGAAGTATCTGTCTTTTAATTAGAAACTAAGAGTATTTTCTCCTATAAATAAAAAGGGTTTTGTTCATTGTATTTTGAACATCAAGATCCCTCAAGTGAAATAAGAATTACTCTCTATTCTCTCTCTACTCTTCTTCTGTTCTTTATTATTTTATAACAACTTTAGTTTATTTTTTCAATTTATGAAATGAAGAGAATATTATGCATATTTTTAATTCCTTTCTATGGTATTAAATAATTGCGTAAAGTAGTAGTAATAAAATTGAGACTTTCAAAATATCATTAATAAGATTAATTTTATTATGAAATATAAAGTAAGAATAATAAGATTAAATAGAGAGAGAAGAGAAGAGACTTCTTTATTTCTCTTGAAAGATAAGAGATCATAAGATTGTGAATACATGAACAAAACTCCTCTATTTATAGGGAAAAATACTCCTAGTTTTTCTCTAAAAGATAGATACGTATATCCTAATAGATATCAAATAGATTTTATCTATATTCTTGATAGACTTTCACTATAATGTAAATACATTCATAACACTCCCCTTTGAATGTCTAATTGATAGATAATGTGCCTCGTTAAAACCTTACTAGAAAATTTTTAGTGAAAAATTAAGATTTCAGCCTTACTTTTCTTGAAGTTTCAGCTATCGTATTCCTCGCTTAAAGTGATAAAGTCTTTAATTTTGTATGTTTGACATTCTGAAATTTGAACGTTGCTTGTGATCCATGGTTTATGTAGTATGAACCAAGAGTTGTAACTTTTTTTTGTGACATGCTTAATTGTGTCTTTTTATGGCATTAAAGTGATAAATTATTTTTCTTTATTTCGCTAAAGAACATAAGAATTTCTTTTTGAAGCTTTATTTCCTCCTGTAGTTGAAATTTCTTTAATTGATTATGAACATTTTCTTCAAACTTGACTTTGCTCCTGTGGCATTTTTACCTGTGTGAATGTATTTGAATGAAGCATGAATGCTATAACTTATTAATTGTTAAAATCTTGGACGTATGCTAATTTCTTCATTCCTTTCCTTGCATGCACCCCCCTTGGAGTTCAAATGGGCTCCTTCTATCTTTGCATTTCATAAATGGGCCCATTAGGCTCACCTCATTGAACTAAGCCCAAAAGAAGGTCCAAAAGCCCATCGTTTGGCGTATGGATACGAGAGTCGAACGAAGAAGGAAAATGGATTAAAGTCCTACGTTTGAAGCGGCTAAGAGACTCAAAAGTTTCATTTGTTGTTTTATTTACTCAAGTATCGTTGTCTTTATTTATTTTATTTATTTATTTATTCATTCGTTTATTCGGGCCACGAAGCCAAAGTTGTATTTAATACAGGTGGAGCAAGATTCGAGCCAAAGGCTTGAAAATTATATTAGGACAGGTGAAATGGGTCGAAAGCCCAACTAGACTAGGACAGGTCTCATTGATTTGGGCCCAATGGCCTAAATCCCTTACTTTCTCCCCTTCCTCTTTTTCTTTACGCTTGTTTGTCTTATGTGTCTTGTGAACCTAGTTAAATCCCTAGTCAAGTTACTAAAAGCTGGTTTTGCATAAACACCAAAATATTCCTAAAATTGCTTTTCTTTTCAAAAATCAACTTTTCAAGGTTAATCAAAAACGATTTTCAAACAGTCCGGATAACCGTAAGTTAGCGGATGTTTTAGGTGTCTAACACCTTCCTAAAACGTTAATAGGAACCTCTTATCTAGAATCTCTAACTTAAAACGATTTTCCTGTTTTGAATCGTTTGAAGTAACTCTCTAAAGGTTTCTTAATTCCTTTTCAAAATTAAGTGGCGACTCTCTCAAAAAGTCAAAATTTCTCCGTAAAACATCACCTTATAATTATAAGTCATTGAAATATTAATAAATTAACAGTGTTTAACAGCAAGTACAAAACAAATATAAAATGACAAACTATCTCTAAAATTTTTAAATTAACAAATTTAACAAAAACAAAAAGCGTTATGATAAAACAAATATGACAACCTAAAAATTCTGATGAAATTAAGAAAATGAAAATGCCCGGTCATCTTCTTTGAACAAGAAGTGTTCTAATTTCAAGTAAATAAAAAATAAAGTATATTATATCAGTATAATAATTTAATAGGATTACGTGAAATAAACTCAACAATAACCTAACAAAAATATTATGATAAAGCATATGGTAACAAACTAAAAGTCAC
>NC_061111.1:251605204-251619462 GCF_002878395.1 Capsicum annuum | reverse complement strand
AAAAAAAAAAAAAAAAAAAAAAGAGAAAGAAATGCTATAAATTGTAATTTTGAAAGTTCGGCTAGAAATATTTTCATTTTGTTAAAATTTAAACTATTTTTGTAAGCCCCTAATTAATAAAAAGAAAAATTTCAGAAATAGCAACTCTGTAGCCTTAATTATAACTTTTATAGCAACAGTTTCATAACTATGAAAAATAGCAAATTGTATTTTGTATTTAAGTAAAATGTTGTTATATAAATACATATACAAATATGTATGTATTACTCATAAATACATATGCACAACTGAAAAATACATATTCTTCTATTACTATGAAGTGGGTAAAATATTGCTACTTTTGCTATAAGTTGCAATTTTGAAGAAGTGTTGCTATTTATTGTAATTATAGTCTTAAGGATGCTAATTTCTGTAATTTTTCATTAATAAAACAAGATTCTGTAAAAGCTTTAAGCAATTTGATGGATCAAATTTGAGCATCATCATGAGTCTATTTGGGTTGGTGATTTGTAATGGGTTAACTTGGACTAGCCCAAATTAGCCCATCAACAAAACTAAAAATTATATATATACACAAGTTAACTTTTACTTATTATATAAAATCCCTATTTTGAAAAGTAATTACAAAAGTCCCATATTAATTACATAAAATCCCTTCCTTTTAGTCTTTCTCTCTCTTCCGC
Organism: Capsicum annuum; assembly: GCF_002878395.1. NCBI lineage: Eukaryota > Viridiplantae > Streptophyta > Magnoliopsida > Solanales > Solanaceae > Capsicum > Capsicum annuum. The sequence continues at coordinate 251,618,779 of NC_061111.1, read as the reverse complement.
CTCATACATTCTAAAACATCCGTATATTGTTCAATGTTTATCCGTCTTTTGCTCCATAATTGTATTCCTTTTTATATGCCTAAAGTCAAGCTTATTGATATGGGGGTTTCAAAATTTTCAGTTACATTATTGCTCCACCGTAATTGTATTTGTTGATTTTATTATAAAATATCAAAGTGTGAATAATTCTTTTTAAGGGGAAGAAGATTTGAAGAAGGCATGATTGGTGCAACTTGTTTATTTAACAAGATTGTGATTTGTCATCACAGAAAGGAAATATTTCCGACGCTAATTCGAGCTATACCTTCGACTAACCTTCCAGCAGCTGCTTTGTCGTCTCCATATTTTGCTCCACTATCTCCGACTAACCTTCTTGCAACAGCTCTGCCACTTCGCCATCAAATACAGCAGCAGAGTTGTGGTAGAAGCTGAAAATGGTCGTTCATTCGCCGTTGAAGTCAACGCCCCTACACTCCAAATCGATTTTTGAGAATACGCTTTTCCCCGCGGTGACCTAATCTATAGAATCTCTCAAATTCTCAAATCACCTCCTTCAGCTTCTTCCTATCCTTTTAGGTTGGTTACATTATACATTAGATTGATTACATTATACATTACAGAATGATAATATAACCTTGACTGTGTTAACCCCATACATAACAAAACTTATCTTAACGGTGTTAACCTAATACATTAAATTGATTGTATTATATATTAGATTGGTTATAGTACACATTTGAATGTTAATATTACTTACGTTGAATGTGTTAACCCTATACATAAAATTTTTACATTATACATTAAAATTGTAATCTCATATATTAGAATGGAGAAATAATTTTTTACATTATACATTGTAATTGTAACGTGATATATTAGAACATGAAAAAATAACTTAATTTGACTGACTTAACCTCATACATTATAATGGTAATATTATACATTAAAAATAGTAGCATAACTTACCTTGATTGTGTTAACCTCATACATTAGAAATGTTAATATTACACATTATCAAATCTTTTTTCAATTTTATTTAATCTTACTGATTTTAAGGATCCACCAAATCAGTAAATTAATGAGTTTCGTTAATTAAGTTAAAGAATAATGGTGGCTGATTTGATTTCCTTAATTGTAGGAAAAATAGTTTACCTTATCTAATTTTATCTCCTTAATTTTTGTCAAAACGGTTACCTCATACATTGCACTAACGTATAAGATACAGAAACATATATATGTATTTTTTCAAATCTGAGATAGAGAGAAACTAAATCTGGGATCCTATGTAATTACTTTCATTATATGTGAGATTTCTATTGTTTATACTTATCAAAATCACTTTTGTTCAAACCCATCAAATCTTGGGCGGGGTGGGCGAGTCATTTGGGTTTGGGCTAATTTTGCCACCCCTATAAAATACAATGCAATGAATTATCTATTACTCTCTCTACTACAAAAAAGAATGATAATGTGTTAACAATCTTTTCATTTCAACACAAAAAGGGAATCCGGTGCACTTGCTTTTCGTATGCAGTCTTACCATGCATTTCTGCAAAAGATTGTTTTGGCAACTTGAACTCATAGAATAGTAATTTAGAGTACTTCCATGTAGTTTCCTACGTAAATTCCAAGTTCAAGCTACAATGATTTATTTATTTTAATAATCGTGGTGTTTGGATCAACTTGCCTCCATTTCGACTAATTCCACATGATAGTTGTCATCTCCCTCCAGCAACAAGTATCACGTAACCTATCCACTAAGGCCACGATAGATGAGAAAAATGACCTAATATTTTTCTTTTGTCTCTGCTAGAACTTAAACTTGAGACTTTATGGTTCTCAACGACTTTATTGAGCACTAGACCAATGTCTGTTAAAAAGAGAATTGGAAACGTGTAACATGGAAGTATACACAGTGTATCTCCACATGTAGGGATGATAGCGAGTAATTAGACCTTACCCCTACCTTGCGACGATAGAGAGAATATACTCTCCTTTTCTGTTGTTATAGTTTATATAAACTTTGACTAAGACGTACTTTTAATTATATTGGAAAATAAAATTGCAACTTATAGTGTTCATATAGTTTTTTGAATATCTAAATTTTAATTTTGAAACATTGAGTTAAGCTAATCTAATTTAGCTCTGAAAATTAGACAGATTGACTATAAAATATTAAATTAATCTAATCTAATCTAATTTAGCTTTGAAAATTAGTCAAATTGACTTTCGAAAAATGAAACACGACAATTAAAGAGGAAATTTGCGAGAAAATGAAAGCATTTAGTGAAAGAGGGGACTGAAATGGATTTACTAAAAGTTTATTTAGACATGGTCAATCCGTTAAAATTGGATTTATCGAGATATTTCATTTAGACACTCAAATTAAGCATTAGTTCTAATTAAGACATATTTTATCAAATGTTGGAGAAAAAATGTGTGTTTATTTATCAATTAGATTGTTATATTAACGATATAAAATATGGCATCTCTTTAAATTAAATGCATCGATCTTAAGTAGAAAATATATGGGGTTTCATGGATTTATTGAGGTATATGTGTATTATAAAAGGGAATGACACATTTTATGTGGTTAATTTAACTAACTAATAGACAAATGAGAACACATGGAAAAAAATGCAAATTTTGATTCGAAAAAGTCTAATTGAAACACTTTATTAGGAGTTAACATGTTTAATTGAAAGATGACTTAGGTCGAGTATCTAAATGAAGTATTTTGACAAATTTAAAGAGCCGATTTACGTATTACGCTAAAAAAATCCACTAAAAGTAAACACGAAGAGTGTTTGATTTCCGTTGTAATGTTATATATATAGAGTAACTCTTCGTTGAAAAGATTCAGATGAACCCATTACACCTTTGTGGCTCCGCCCAATATCTGATCAATAACTTATTCGGAAAAAAGAACGTATGTACCTTCAAACTATCATAAATAATAGTGCGTGAACTAAGAATTTCGTGCTTGCAAGGAAGCATGCAAGTGGGTGAACGCATACGCATAATTGCTCGTTATACTTTGGGTGCGTATATACCTCTGTAGTTAATCTTTTAGGTTGCATATACCTTTTTATGCAAATAAAGAGAAACGTGACTTAATCCTGTGAGTTTATCCATTTTTTGTTTATTTTATCCAAAATATATCTAATGTTTCGATCGAGTACCTTAGGTGGACTTGTAATGTATATAATAACTTTAACCATGCTTTAATTTAGAGATAATACATAAATATGACCCTAAACTTGATATCGAATTATAACTTTGACCTTAAACTTTGATAGTGCACAAATAGGACCTTTAACTATTCAAAACCTAAACAAATATGATCTCCGATTTTGCAACCCCCATGCGTGAGTTTCACTCGCGCCTACGTGGAAAGGTAATCCAATCACACGCGCGGTGCCACGTCATTAAAAGGGCTAACTTGGAGGAAGGTCATATTTGTGCTGTTTTGAATAGTTAAAGGTCATATTTGTGCACTGTCAAAGTTTGTCTTTTGTATTAAAACGGCGTCGTTTTTTTTTATTATTTTATTTATTTCTATAGCAGCAACACCTAACTTTTTTTATTAAAAAAAAAAAACAGCCACCAACAAGGAACGAACCCGCGCAGTAGGTTGAAGGAAGCGCCCAAGAAGAGCAAATAACACCACTGGGCTATCTAAGTGTCTTGTTTCATGTGGTTCAACTTTAATACACGTACATAAATATATATTTGCTACCTTATATATACAACGTAACTTTTTTATTGAGGGGTTTCGGATGAACCCCATGGCAACCACGTAGGTCCGCCCATGCGTTAATTTAATAATATTCTAATAACGTTAATTTGATAACTTTAATTTAATATACTACTACTATCCTTAATAACGTTTTATTAAAACTATAATTTTTTTATTATTAGTATAGTTTCATCTTTAATTTAATATTTAAATAAATTATAAATTATATTTAGCTATATTATGTAACTTAAATTCGCCCTCTGTTTTATAAGTAATATATATACACACCTGTGCGATTTTTTCATATGAGGCTGACCCACATAATTAATAAATCATCAATATTTCTATTTTTTCGCAATGACAAAAGAAATTAGACGTCATTTTCATCTTTGAGCCAAAAATGATGAAAAAATAATAGTGAAAAGTCATTTAAAAGTCATATTTGTGCAGTTTTGAATAGTTAAAGGTCATATTTGTGCACTGTCAAAGTTTAAGGTCAAAGTTATAATTTGGTGTCAAGTGTAGGGTCATATTTATGTATTATATCCTTAGATTTTAACCTAGACGCGCCCAGTTTTACGTGTTGAACATGCATTTTGCCACATAGGATCGGAGAGTTTTGAATAGTTAAAAGTCATAGTTGTGCACTGTCAAAGTTTAATGTCAAAGATATAATTTGATGTCAAGATACATGACTGAAAAAATATGAAAATTTTTAATAACTAGGTTAATCTATTATTTCCCAACCATTGGTTGGCTAATATTCTTTTTTAACTATCATGACATAAGTATATTTGGTGTTGCGGTAAATAAGAGGAATCACAAATTTGTGTATCTAAATTATGATTATTGTTTGGAAGGTTCAAAAGTTAAAACAGTAAAGCTTAAATCTGGTATATAAAAAATTTTTAAAATTTCCTGCAAATACTCTATCCCTTTATCTAATTTTGTTTTTTTATTTTATATAAATATATAACAATCATGAAAAAATTAAATCATTCAACATAGAGAAAAAAAACATCATTAAAATCTTACACTACAAAATCAGAATTCTCTCTATTTCATCCAAGAAATATAAGGTATATTTTCTTTATTTTATTTAAAAATTTTCAACTAGATTTTCTTAGCTTGTTAAATTGTTTTATAATATTAGCTAATCATGATCAATTTTGGGCAAACAACATAAATTCCGTCAGTTTGGAGCTTAACTACAGAAAATTTTGACATTTTACATAATTATTGAAAATCTCAATTTTGGGCATGTCGAGATACGTAATTAGTTCCTGATATATCTAACGAAGATCTTTTTTTTCCTTTGTAAAGATACAGAATTAGCTCCCTATACAGTTTTTTTAATTTTGGGTCTATCCAGTTACATAATACATCCAATGAAAATACATTTTTTTTCTTTGTAAAGATACATAATTAGCTCTCGAATTGGTATATGGTTGAATAAAGTTGAATAAAGTCATTAAATAATTATCTGTTAAATCATTACTAGAAATGTATATCTTATTTACCTTATTTTATTATGAGAAATTGATCACAACAAAAAGAAATGATTAATTAAAATCAAACTGTACTATTATATATTATATCTCTATAATTAAGAGAATTATTAGGAAATACTTTCCCTTGATATCTATACTTGTCCAATATACTAATACCAAACACCTGTCGAAATAGTGTCAATTTTCTTAAATAATTCTTCTGATCTTTTTCAACATTTTGATATTTCAGGAGGAAAATAGAAAAAGAAAAGGAACATATATATACACGATGAAAGAGATAGTAACTATCACCTTGACAGCAATATTGTTCTTGTTTGTGATCAGTATAAATGTCTCAAACATTGCAGCAAGATTACCAAACGAAAAAACTGTTGTTGTAAACCAACAACCACACAAATTACCTTAGCATTCGTTGCTTCTCCTTTGATAATGATTGTGATGACGTGAAACACCTGCATGCTATGGACAGTTTCAACATCACTGTTAAAATCAGAAAATTCTTCTCCACTTCAATGATGTACAATTGCTCCACGAATATGGAAACATTCACCGCATTAAATATAACTATGGATGTGCTACCCATTCGGAGCCTTGTGAATGGAGGTTTGATGAGAACTACGCGTATCACTATAGTCCAAAGAGGAAAGAGTGAGTTGTACATGAATATTATCCGAATTATGAACCTCTTACTAGAGAAGGAGTCATCAAAAGGTACTATGTTAACTAAAATGGAACGATTAGATAATCGACTCCAACTTACTTAGAGATTATCAGATACTTCGTGAGCAAAAGATAGTACAAAATGTAATTTAGATAATAAATAGAATATCTAGTGTGATATGTTAGAAAAATAGGTGATGTTACGATAAGCTGTGGCATTAAATAATTTTTACAAGAGGGGAAATTTTGACAAGTGATTTATCAACAAGAGGCACACTGTTGTATCTATCCATATAATCTGTCGAAATTGAGAGCAACATTGAGAGAGAGGGAAATTTATTGAGAGCAACAATGAGAGAGGGGAAAATCATTGTTGCTCTGACCAACAATGAGGGGGGGAGGGGATTTTGGCAATGACCCAATACGACAGAAAATATGAAAAATAAATTAGCTATGACTAGGGTGGCAAAACTAGGGTATATTAATTCGTTCCGAATTGAACGAATTATTAACCCCTCATTTATTAATTCAGTTTATTTTATCTATTCAATTTAGCTTATTTGAAATTGATTTTTATATATAATAATGGAGATGATCCACGTAATAATACTAGAGGTATATGTCCTGTGTCAACACATTCCTAATATTAAGATATTTTAGATATTTTAGTTATGTACGATAAGTTAGATTGATGTCAATTGCAATTATGAATTATAAAGATATGAATACACAAAATATATTAACCACTTGATAGTATTTTTTTAAGGAGCCAAATTATATTTTTTTAAGGAGCCAAATTATCTCACAAGATAATTATGTATAACTTACTCATATAAATAGTAAAATTCGATGCATTTGAAGTTTAGATCTTTAGTCATATAACTGAGATTTGCTACGTATAAAATATGAGATTAAAATTGATACATAAGACTTGACACCTATTGTATAAAATAGAGATTAATTGTTAAAAAAAATAAAGTGTTATCTAGTCATTGCATATTATATCACATGTGGGTTGCAATTAATAACTCAAAATTCCATTTTATTTCCCAATAAGCTGACATAAACATCCTTTGCTTTCATTTCTCCTTCTCTTTTATCTGTCAACTTGTTATTTGAAGTTACATTAAACTAATATTTTAAATTTACTAAGTTACTATATGTCATATTAATTTAAGTTATTTGACTTTGAAAACATGATAAAATAGACTTCTGTAAATATTTTATCAAACTTTGCTTTTGTATATGTTCCTTCCATTGAAAAGTAGAAGTCGTTTGTTAGAGTGTATAAAAATAATTTTGAATAGAATGTATTACTAATGTTTGCATTAATAATGTTTGTTTTAGTAATACTGATATTATTTAACATTATTTCTTATACGTTGTTAAATATGTTGTATTAGAACTCGCCTTTTCAATCTTGATATATTTAAACAAAAATTTGAAAAAAAGGAATTGCATATACATTATAAGATTCATCCAGGATCTAGCATGGGTTCAGTATATGTTATTTTTTAATCTCAATTTATGTAACACTAATAGAATTTAGATAATCAATCATACTTTTAATATGTATTTAGATAATTTAATCTGTTAACAGTTATAATTTATAATATTTTCACATAGTTTTCAAATAATATATATTACTTTCTTGTCCAAACTTTTGTGGCATTGATAGTCAATTAGATTTTTAAAATAATTTAAGTTTTTAATTATTGTGATTTGTAATCCTTTTCTTCTATTTTAATTTAAGTGACACTAATATAATTTCGAGAGTCAATCAAATATTTTATATTTTTAATTTTTTTGCAATTGTTAATTATTGTGATTTATAGCATTTTTTACATTTTTTTTAAATATATAACAAATTAAATTATTTTTAGATATTTTAAGTTGTTAACTATTGTACTTTATAATACTTTCTGTAAATATTTTATCAAACTTTGCTCTTGTATATGTTCCTTCCATTGAAACGTAGAAGTCGTTTGTTAGAGTGTATAAAAATAATTTTAAATAGAATGTATTACTAATGTTTGCATTAATAATGTTTGTATTAGTAATACTGATATTATTTAACATTATTTCTTATACGTTGTTAAATATGTTGTATTAGAACTTGCCTTTTCAATCTTGATATATTTAAACAAAAATTTAAAAAAAAAAGGAATTGCATATACATTATAAGATTCATCCAGGATCTAGCATGGGTTCAGTATATGTTATTTTTTAATCTCAATTTATGTAACACTAATAGAATTTAGATAATCAATCATACTTTTAATATGTATTTAGATAATTTAATCTGTTAACAGTTATAATTTATAATATTTTCCCATAATTTTCAAATAATATATATTACTTTCTTCTCCAAACTTTTGTGGCATTGATAGTCAATTAGATTTTTAAAATAATTTAAGTTTTTAATTATTATGATTTATAATCCTTTTCTTCTATTTTAATTTAAGTGACACTAATATAATTTCGAGAGTCAATCAAATATTTCATATTTTTAATTTTTTTCAATTGTTAATTATTGTGATTTATAGTATTTTTTACATTTTTTTAAATATATAACAAATTAAATTATTTTTAGATATTTTAAGTTGTTAACTATTGTAATTTATAATACTTATATGCAATTTTTTAATAATATATGTTACTCTCCTTGTCCAGAGTTTTGTGTCATAGTAAAATCACTGTTAAAACAACTGAAATAGACATGTCATAAATATTTATTTTATATTTTTAAAATTCAATATTAGTAATTTTTAATATATAATGACTTATAATAATTAATGAAGGGTAATTTTGTTATGTCACTTCTAATTATTTGTTGTAAGTCATTTATGATATTTTTGCTTCGCTGTTTCAATCGTGATTTTACTATATCACCCCTAATTAATTATTATGACCATCTAAGCATTTTTTAAAGTTGTTAATTATTGTGATTTATAGTATTTTTTATGTTTTTTTGAAATACATATTAGATTATTTTTTATATATTTTAATCTGTTAATTACTGTAACTTATAATAATTTTTATGTAATTTCTAATTAATTCATGTTACTCTTTTTGTTCAGATTTTTATGAGATTAATAGTTAATTATATTTTAAAAATAATTTAAATTTTTAATTATTATAATTTATAATTTTTATTTTTAAATCATAATTAATGAGGTTGATTTTGTAAAAATAAACCCATGATAATTTGTTTTAGAAAAGTTTCAGGTTAACATTTTCAAATGAAGGGAGTAATGCCTAATACTATGTGGCCCCCGCTATTTGTACTATTCTTCTCCAATAGTTGCTCTAGCTCCACGTGTCAAAATGGCACAAACCTAATATATTATTCAACTGTGTACAAATTAAGGTAACATTAAATTTACAAAAACAACATCAAAGCTATTCATTTTGTCCAATCAAATTACTTCAATCTAACGGAAATGACGAATTTACCCTTCAAATGCTAGGCAGGCATGTTGAAGTCAACACTTCTAATATGTAGAAATACGTAGTATATATTAGGAAAAATTTAAGAAGTAATAACTGTTGAGCCTTAATTATAAACTTTTATAACGATAGTTTCAAAATTGTGAAAAAATAGCAATATGTATTCTATATTTTAGTAAAAAGTTGTTATATAAATACATATACAAATAGAATATCCGTTCCGTATTTAATTCTAATCAGTTAGAGTTAAACAAGGGAAATCCTACATCCGTGTAACTCAATTCGCTGCAGTGTCATACTATCCGCAAATCCTTGAGAAATCTCGTGTAAGTACCTCCAGTTTCTGATACTAAGTTTCTGATACTAAAACATTATCTTCCGTGATTCATTTTAGTTTAGTTGACCATTGAACCACATCCTTGGATGCATGTGGTTTATCAGGACCCAAAGATGCAAGAGCAATTTCTTGTAGTATATACACAATCTATTTATTAATTTTCAGAAGATTATACTATAATACATTTAAATGGTATACTTCAAAAAATTCCCCTAAGCTTTCTATACATATAACAAAAATTCCCCTAAACTATAATACATTCAAATGGTATACATTCAAAATTCCCCTAAACTGTCTTTCTATATATATAACAAAACTACATTTGCTACTTTATCTAATCTGTACCAAGTCAAAAAATGGATCTAGCTTTCTCTTTAGCACAGGCTGATTCTCTTCAGGATTCCTAAAATCATTCCATAATCTTAATGTCTCATCCGCTGCTGCAGTCGCCACGGTATAGCCATCCGGACTCCGAAACATGTCGAGAAGGAAAGTTGGTAAGGCACAGCAAAATATGAGCGTAAACGAACACGATGTGGCGTTATTGGTTAACAAATCATACCTGAGCCATATGAAGAACTCACGATGTATTACCGAAAAGTTATGAAATTTTCATCATAGAAAGATACTTCCAAACAGTGAGCTGGTTGTCAGTAAGCCGTGAGCACTCAAAAGCTCGAGCTTGTGTATATTCCAAATCAAGGAACAGACTTGTGAACCTGTATCGACAGTGTTCAAGCATGACCCCGCATTGATGTTCCAAAACTTTATGCACTGATCTCCAACGCCGCCACCTGAGGCAACCATGTTACTCTGGAAAGGACACCAAGAAAGAGCTTTTACAGCAGCTGTATGATCTATCATACGGTGGATCCATTGGCGTGAGTTGTTAGGAGACCTCATCAATAGGCTCCGTATATGGACCAAATTATCGTTCCCTTCACTAGCCAACTGCTTGCCTGACTCGGACCACTTTAATCCATATATCTCCTGGGTGTGTCCCCTATATGTTCCAACTACGTGGGATCTTACACGCACGTCATTGTTGATGATCATACTATCCATGCCTCTAGTTGTCAGTATGTGGCCACCATTCCAATCAAGTGAGCCAACCCTTAATCTGTGTCCTCGTAACGTCCTCAATTATGTAGAAAGAAAGATGTTAGACTTGTGATAATAATTAGACTAGAAGAAGGAAAACAGCAAAGAAACCACTTACCAATTGGCTAGACCCCTGCAAGGTGTCGCACAGCTGAATGTGCGAATTATTCAAAGGCAACTGCAAGGTGTCTTCCATCTGGTGACCAGCTGACACTAGTCACCATCCTAAAATCATCACCAACCGTGAGAAGCTCAGTAGTCGACCCATTAGAAGTATCCCACAGATATACAAAATTCCCTAACCCAATAGCAATAACATTATTGCTCCCCCAGTCTAACAAATTATGATAAAAATCCTCTAGGATGTCAGGAGCATCTAGGGTCCTCTCCGCAGACTGTTAACAAGGAAAAATTTGTCTAAGTTAGGAACGAAAAGCTAATATAACACATTTATTTACACTAATACAATAAGTAGAGTTAGCGCAAAAAACAGAAAAGACAGTAAAAGGGGAAGAAAGAAAAACTCACTTGGGGAAAGTATCTCTGCTTTTTAACTATTTTTGATTGTTGAATATGTGATGGAGATTCAGAAACTCTCTCAACCGAAGGTGGAGGTTTATTCTTAAAAGTAAGGATCCTCGTTCTGTTCATGTTGAAAACCTGTGCTAACAGCTTCAAGTAAGCTTCTTTAGATGAAGAATTTATTCCAACGTGTTCCTTTGTAACCTTGCCACCACTGAGCATGTAATGTGCATAGTCAAAATCCATTGCAGAGCGATTGGGAATGAACCTATCCAGCTGCATTTCAAGGGAAAAAATATATCAATTAAAAGTACAACCTTGTAACAACAACAACAATAACAACATTTCATATAAATATCAAAACACATTGGCGATGCCATTTTAAGATGCATAATAGATAAAACTAGAACATATATTGCGAAAACCGATCAAACGAATTAAGATTGTATAATAGAAACCACAATATTGATAAAAAATCTAAGCAAAAATCAAAACCCACATAAATAAAAAATCAAAAGGAGACACTAAATTGTATTCAAATCCAAGGGCCTAGAATCACCTATCATACAATCATCATTTACACCCAAATTTACCAAAATTCAAAATCAACCACTTAATACAGCTAGAATGATTGAAGAAACTGTTATCTTTCATTATTTTCGGGTGCAAGAATCTGTAATTTGACACAGTAACTTCAACACTAGTTCAAGTTTAAAACAAGAACACTATGAAGTACAAAACACCCTCAACATAAGATCAAATTGATCTTTCTAAGAAGTGTGTTTTATTTTTCAGAAATTAAGATAAAACAGAAATATAAATCCAAGTCCCCCTGACTTCATGGAGTGTCATTAAGGAATAATTTCCCTCATTGTACCCGAGGTTTTGGAATCTTCCTCCCAGAATAAAATGGCTTTCAATCCAACTATAGTGGTACCTCAAATAATTGGATTCGTCGAACTCACTCAATGATTTGATTGATCACAAGGAGTGTTTTGAAAACAAGGAGTTTGTATTTCAGAAAATTTTTCATGCCTAAACCTGTGGATAAATGCAGGTTTATATAGCCATCAAGTGACCCTTCCAAAAGGTGGCAATGGTTCATCCAAAAAGGTGTATTCTTTGGAAGAGTCATGTCTGTTCATTCGAAACATTGTGCCTTTTTCTGAATCGCTCCTTTTCCAAAACAATATGTCTTTTTCTTAAAGGTTTTGTTCCTCCATTTTCCATTCACACTATTTTTTCATAAAATTTTACGGACAAGTATGTGATCATCAAGCAAAGACTGATTGCATCTGGATAAGTGGGTTTCCCTTTGAACTTTTCATAGTGAACATGCATCAAATACACTCGGTCAATCGATAGATTCGATATCTTTGAACCGTCGAGCTTTAATGTATACCTAGATAACACATGTCACACAACAAGCTTTTTACCGTTTATGGTTCTCATGATTTTATTCTTTTCAGCCATGAACACGTTCCGATTTCATGAGAGCTTAAAGAATAGGCCTTTACTAACATTCTCCTTGAAGCGGCTTTCACTTCACACTCACATAGGTGATTTCTAAATGTTAAATCCTACAAATTAAATTATTTGGTCAAATTTGCCAAATTTAGATAATCATTAAAAGGCTTTTTACCTTAAATCTTATCCTTGTTTACTAAACATTGTCTACATCATGAGAGTGCGTTGGGTATATTAATAATGTTGAACCTGTCAGACATAATTTTGTTTGATCTCCTTGAACCTAGCTCTTGGGATCTCCAGTCTACTAGGTAGAGTTATCGCCATGCTGACTTGTCCTAGGCCGTAAACCCATTCCCGTGGATGTCTTCTCAACTCCTTATCTAGATAGGCCTTTTATAAGTGGATCCGACACATTATTCTTTGACTTCACATAGTCAATAGTGATAATACCACTAGAGAGAAGTTCTCTAATGGTATTATGTCTTTGTCTTATGTGACGAGATTTACCATGGTACATTATACTCTCTGCCCTACCTATTGCTGCTTGAATATCACAGTGTATACATACTGGTGCCACTGGTTTGGGCCAATAATAAATATCTTCTAAGAAATTCTGGAGCCATTCTGCTTCTTCACCGGCTTTATCCAATGTGATAAATTCAGATTCAATTGTAGAGCGATCAATACAAGTTTGTTTGGATGATTTTCAAGAGTCCACTCCTCCACCAATAGTAAATACATATCCACTCGTGGATTTTACTTCGTGCGATCCAGTAATCCAATTT
>NC_061111.1:251548445-251602204 GCF_002878395.1 Capsicum annuum | reverse complement strand
CATAGTCTTGAGTGTATTTAAGATACCCCTAAACTCTTTTCATTGCCAACCAATGAGTTTTGTTGGGATTAATCGTGTACCGACTCAACTTACAAATAGTGCATGCTATGTCTGGTCGTGCACAATTCATTATATACATTAAACATCCCAATACTCTTATGTACTCCAATTGTGAGTCACTTTCACCTTCACTCTTTCGAAGTGCAAAGCTCATATCCAATGAAGTCTTGGCAATACCGAAGTTCATATATTTGAATTTGTCAAGTACCTTTTCGATATAATGAGACTAAGACAATGCCAACCCTTGAGGAGTTATATGGTGTAACACCCCTATTTTCTATAATCGGAATACTACACGGTGCTCATGATCCTGAAAGACCACAAGCTAACCCTCTTTTGGTACCTATAACTGAGCACTGCATAATATAGCGAAATACTTACAGAAAATTGGCGAAAACTTGCCATAAGGTTCAGATACTGAAATAAAACTGAATGAAGTCCATCAATATCAAAACTAAAACAACTGCCTGTATAACTAGTCTAAAAAACTCTGTAGTCCGAAAGCCTCTAAACTGTCTGAATAAAAAGTTGATGGGACATGTCTCTAACTAACTCCAACTATTGAAATGCTGAAACTAGTAATAAAATGAAATAAGAACCATCCTCGAATGATGAGGACTCACTGCTAAGTCTACTGCTACTGACTAGATCTGGTCTGCTAAAGGTGCTCTAGATCTTATGCTTCTGAACCTATGGTGTAAAGTAAAACACCATAGCTTGAATGCGTCAGTACAATTGAATGTACTGGTATGCAAGATGAGGTAAGGATAAATGCAAGGGATTATGCATGATCAATACTGACTAAGTAATATGTGTATGCTGAATGAGGAGGCGTGCATGAATGCATAAACTATAGTTGAAATCATAATAACACTAAATACTAACTTCTGAGTACTAGCACTTCTGACAACTGAGTTTACTAATTCTGCAAAACTGAATAACTGAGACTACTGATGCTGCTAACTGAGTACTGAGGTTAAGATCAGTCTTATCTAGCGTGTGATCTCTGAACTTAATGATATTGAGAATGATTAATTGAATCTGAGATCAGTCCTATCTAGTGGGTGATCTCTGAATATTCTGATAATGAAGATGATTTAATTAAATCTGGGATCAGTCCTATCTAGCACTTGATCTCTAAATCTGATGATACTGATGTTGTTTAGCTATGTACGAGATCAGTCCTATCTAGCGGGTGATCTCTAAAGCCATTGGTAATACTAATAGTTGATTGTATCTAACAGTCCGAAATCTGTACTACTGAGTTGAGTTCCTTTACTGAAACTGATTTTGAAACTGAAACTGTGGGAAATAGTCATCTAACCGACATGCCCCTTCTAGCTAAGTTGGGGTCCAACCTGTAACCCCAGTTGGAAGGGTGTCAGTGACGTGCCACGGGTAAAGACAACTTTGTGGAGTCAGCCCTATCTAGCGGGTGACTCCTGGGATCAGTCCTATCTAATGGGTGATCCCTGAGTATGACAGTCCTATCTAGTGGGTGACATCTCATACGTACGTTGGCTATGTAGTTCTGGAACCTAAGGATTGCTCCTAAGGATCTCAGTCCTTTCTAATGGGTGAGCCCTCATCCCTAGGTTCGCTCAGTGTTAAATCCTACTCCCAACTGAAAGACTCTGAACTGATTTTTTTCTTAAACTATACTAGACTGGGCTGAATCTATTATTGATCGCACTGATTAACTGAGCTAAGCTAAGTTCACTTGATTCCGAAGACTGACGAAATACTTCTAGATTCTGATGTCTGATGAATGCTACTAAGTTCTGAATTGAATACTTGATTTCTAATGAGGTTGAACTGAATACTTGAATACTGCTAAGATCTGAGCTAAGTACTAAACTGAAGCTGGAATACTAATGATACTGAGATTACTGATATTTCCTAAGTTCTGTGACTGACTGAGTTCTAAGAATCGTAGCACGACTGAGATAATCTTGAGACTGACTCGGCTCTAGACAAATAACTAAATTTCAGGTATAAATACCCCAGTAATTGATAAGATCAAAGTAAAACATAACCATACTTGAATAATCATGACCATGGACTTTCAATCACCATTACAATCATTAAAACATTTCTTCAAGCACTTAAGAATTACAAACATGTAATATTATAGGGAGACATGCTTTTGGCTCATACTCCATTCAACAAGGTCTTGCATCAAACACTTAACATGAATTAAAGAGCACACATAATTGGGGGATTTCATGCTAACATTTCACAGTTCACTCACTAAGGTTTTTCAACAAACACTTGACGTGCATGGGCTTACATATAATTGGGGATTTCTTGTTAACATACTATAATGACCCTAATTCCTTCGTATAAACATTTTGTTAAACACATGGGGAGCATTCTTTGGTTATCCAATAATTTCTACATATAATTATCATAAATACATCAATCAACATGCAACTTGAAAGGGTTTTTTCATGATCATCATATAATTATCACATGCTAGGATCAAAGATTAGAACTTTATAATCTAAATAATGAATTAAAACTAAACAACACATAATCATGAACTTCAATACACATAGATCATGAAATATCATAAAAACATAAACTTTAAAATCTTGAAAGGGATTCTTGAACTTCTTGGGTGAAAGGAAATCCAAGAATCAACATCTGCATACCTTGTTATTTGATTCATGAAAGGTCCAAGGTAAAACTTTAATGACTTGGGTCTTGAATTATGAACCCTAATGGTTGTTCTTGAAAAAAGTTGAGAGAAAACTAGTATATTTAGGTGAAATAATGAAAAATCTCGTGTTAAAGAGTACATAAAGGGGTTCGAAATTGACAATTTTGACCTTATAACCACGGAGGTTGATGTGCAGTTTTTGGCCCAGGGCTATAGCCTGGGCGGCGACTCGCCTAGCCCAGAAGAGAACCCTAAGCGGTGCCTTGGCTTAAGCAGGGGAGAACCAGGGCGGCGCCTTGATTTCAGTGGTGCTGAGAGCTAGACGGCGCCCTACAATCACCTGAGCTACTATTTCTGCAATCCAAACACCCCCTTATGCTATCCGGAAAATTCTGAAACTCACCCGGATGTACTCTTAACTTGCCCCATTGCAACAAAACAAGAAAATCAAGAATCGGAGATCGAGAAGGCCACGAAATAATTTGTCAAAGTTTTGAAGGCTTATGGAATGAAAAAGTTCCAACACTTAGCCAAATGTTTAAGTGTTAAGCTTTTCTTGACATACTTAAAAGAGCTTTAACGACTAGGAAATTTTATGGGGTCTTACATATGGATTCGTATTCCTAAGACACATCCAACACTCCAAGGTCTTTCATATCAAACTTGCTCTCGAACATTCGTTTCATTGTATTTATGTCTAAAATATCTCTACTGATGATCAACATATCGTCCACATATAAACAGACAATGACTTGGTGATTTGGAGTGTTTTTAATCTAAACACATTTATCACGTTCATTTATCTTGAATCCGTTTGCCAACATGGTTTGATCAAACTTTGCATGTCATTGCTTAGGTGCTTGTTTTAGTTCATAAAGTGACTCAACAAGTTTACACACCTTATTTTCTTTTCTCGGAACCACAAAACCTCACATTGTTCTATGTAAATTTCTTCCTTAAATTCTCTATTTAAGAATGTAGTTTTCACATCCATTTGATGAATTTCAAGACCATATACCATCTCCAAGGTAATTAACATTTGAATCAACGTTATCCTTGTTATCGGCGAGTATGTATCAAAGTAATCAAGGTGCTTTTTTTTGTTTGAAGCCTTTTACTACAAGTCTTGCCTTATATTTGTCAAAAGTACCATCCGTTTTTATTTTTCTTTTGAAGATCCATTTAGATCCTAAAGGTTTGTTTCCTTGAGAAAGATCAACCAAATCCCACGTATGGTTGCTTAAGATTGAATTAATCTCACTATCGACTGCCTCTTTCCAAAAGGATAAGTCCGAAGACGCCATCGCTTCCTTAAATGTTTGAGGCTCATTTTCTAAGAGAACTGTTACAAAATTTCAATCCAAAATAAGTTGACATTCTTTGACGTGTACTATGTCTTGGATTCTCATCATTATGTATATTCTTACTTGGTTCATCTCGAGGTCGTTTAGACCCTCCACTAGACTGTTCATGTCTAGTTTTATACGGATAAATATTTACAAAGAATTCAGCATTATCTGATTCAATTACCATTTTTTCATTAATATCAGGATGTTCGGATTTATGAACCAAAAACCGACTTGCTTTACTACTTTTTGCATATCCTATGAATACGCAGTCCACCGTCTTAGGTCCTATCTTAACATTTTTAGATATCGAAACTTGGACCTTTGCTAGACACCCCCACACTTTGAAATATTTCAAGTTGGGTTTCCTTCCTTTCTATTTTTCATAAGGAATTGATTGTGACTTACTATGAGAAACTCTATTGAGTATTTGATTGGATGTAAGGATAGCTTTCCCCCACAAGCTTTGCGATAAACCTGAACTTATAAGTAAGACATTCATCATTTTCTTCAAAGTTTGATTTTTCCTTTCCGCAATCCCATTATATTGAGGTGAATATGGGGTCGTAGTCTTATGGACAATTCCATTCTCTACACATATTTTGTGAAGGGAGATTCATATTCTCCGCCTCTATCATTTCTTATAGCTTTGATCTTTTTCTCTAACTGATTTTCAACTTCAATTTTGTATTGCCTAAATGCATCTATTGCTTCATCTTTACTATTTAGCAAGTAGACATAACAATATCTAGTGCAATCGTCAATAAAAGTTATGAAATACTTTTCCCACCACGTGATGGTGTTGACTTCATATCACAAATGTCAGTGTGGATTAAGTCTAAGGGATTGAAATTTCTTTCAACGGACTTATACGGATGCTTGGCATACTTTGATTCCACACAAGTTTGACACTTTGATTTATTGCACTCAAAGTTTCGCAAAACTTTACGTTAATCAGTTTTCGTTTATGCCACAAATTGGGAGTCTCAAGCGAGTAAGAAGAATTTGAACTTTTATTAATTTCAACATTCATTTCATTCATTTTGAATAGGCCCTCATTGAGGTAGCCTTTTCCTACATATACTTCTCCTTTACTAAGTACAATTTTTTCAGAAGCAAATACACATTTGAATCCGTTCTTGTCTAGAAGTGAAGCAAAATTCAATTTCTTTCATAACAACGAAACATACAAAACATTGTTAAATGTTAACACTTTGTCGGAAGTCATCTTCAAGCACATATTTCTTGTTCCTTCTGCTTTTGCAGTAGCGGAGTTAGCCATGTAGATCTTTTCTTCTACTTGAGCTGGAGCGAACGTCGAAAACAACTCCTTGTTAGCACAAACATGGTGGGTGGCACCAAAATCCATCCACCATTTGCGAGGATTTCCCACCAAGTTGTATTCAAAAAGCATGGCACACAGATCATTTATTTCTTTCTTACACTCAGCTAGATTTGTTTGGTTTTTCTTCTTCCTTTTCTTTGGGGCACGACAATCCGTAAACTTGTGGTCAATCTTACCACAATTGAAGCAATTTCCCTGGAATTTCTTCTTGGGTTGATTGCTTTCATTTCCAGCTTTCTTTCGCTTTTTAGAGTTGTTTTGGTCATCTTCTACAATGTTTGCTCCACTCATTGCAGAATTTCTCTTAACGTTCTTTCTAAAACCTTATTATCCTCTTCAATGCATAGTCGTACAATCAGATCTTCGACTGACATCTCCTTATATTTGTGTTTCAAATAGTTTTTGAAGTCTTTCCACATTGGTAGTAGCTTCTCTATTATTGCTGCTACTTGAAACACTTCATTCACAATCAAACCTAAAATAAAGTTCATATAAATACTAGGAACATTTTTAAATTGTTCAACAACAGTATTTGTCAAAATCATACCTTCCGCTAGGAGATCATGGATGATCACCTACAGTTCCTGCACTTGGGAAACAACAGACTTGTTGTCTATCATTTTGTACTCCGGGAATCTTGCAACAAAGAACTTTTTAGTCCCGGCATCCTCCGTCTTGTACTTCCGTTCTAGCGCTCCCCATAACTCTTTTGCAGTCTTGGTTCAGCTATACACATTGTAAAGGTCATCTTGGAGACCACTCAAGATATAATTCCTGCAAAGGAAGTCTGAGTGGTTTCAAGCCTTCACAATCATGAAACGTTCTTTTTCAGAGGTTCCCTTAGACACCTCCGGAGCTTCCTCAATCATGAACCTTTGAACACAGAGAGTTGTGAGGTAGAAGAACATTTTTTGCTGTCATCTCTTGAATTCAATACCCGCAAACATTTTGGGTTTCTCCACCGGTGCCATAGCTTGTGAAGCATAAGTCCGACTTACCGTGGCAATACTAGTTGCCACCATAGTTGTTCCAGCTTCATGCATTTGACTATCAGTCGTCATTTTCCTATCACCACTAGACAGTATCTTTAGTATATTGAAATACTTATTAAAAAATTGCAGCAACTTTAAACACTTCTTGTTTTTAGTTTAACGATGAAGTTTTTATGACTTCCAATCGTCAACCGAGTGATATTTAACTTGTGATGAAGATTTTATGTCTTCAAATCACTAGTTAAGTTCAATCGGAGTAGAAAGCTTAAAATTTTTAATCTCCAAAAATAAGCTATACAGATTCTGGAAAAAAATTAGTGAAAAGAAAATTTCACCAAAATAGCAAAAATTTTTTCAAATTTATTCCTAAATATTGTTATCTTTCAGTATTTTCGGGTACAATAATCTGTAATTTGACGCAGTAACTACAATACTAGTTCAAGTTTAAAACAAGAACACTATGAAGTACAAAAGCACCCTCAACACAAGATCAAAGTGATCTTTCTAAGAAGTTTGTTTTATTTTTCAGAAATTAAGATGAAACAAAAATGTAAAGCCAAGTCCCCCGACTTTATGGAGTTTCCTTAAGGAATGATTTCCCTCACTGTACCCGAGGTTTTGGAATCTTCCTCCTAGGATAAAATGGTTTTCAATCCAACTATAGTGGTACCTCAAATAATTGGATTCGTCGAACTCACTCAATGATTTGATTGATCACAAGGAATGTTTTGAAAACAAGAAGAGTTTGTATTTCAGAAAATTTTTCATGCCTACACATATGGATAAATGCAGGTTTATATAGCCATCAAGTGCCCCTTCAGAAAGGTGGCAATGGTTCATCCAAAAAAGTGTGTACCTTGGAAGAGTCATGTCTATTCATTCTAAATATTGTGTCTTTTTCTGAACAGGCACAACTATCTGAGCAGTCACTCCTTTTCCAAAATAATATTTCTTTTTCTCAAAGGTTGTGTCCCTCCATTTTTCATTCACACCAATTGAACCCAACAAAACCTGATTGAAATAGCATCAAAACTCTTTCGAATAGGTACTATAAGGTCTGGTGGCACAGGTGGACCTCAAATTGGCTCGATTATAAAACCCTAACAAAAAATCTAAGAAGTTGAGATTCACTTAAATTCAAAATCAACCACTTAATCCTCTAAAAACCCTCTAAACCCAACCTTGTAACAACAACAACAACAACAACATTTCATATAAATATCAAAACCCAATTAGTATTTCGGAAGTGCAAGACTACAAGGATTAAAAAACTTACATTTTCTTTGTTTTTTTTGTTACGACACAAGACAAGAGGCACACTGTTGTATCTATCCATATAATCTGTCGAAATTGTACGCAACAATGAGAGAGGAGGAAATTTATTGAGAGCAACAATGAAAGAGGGGGAAATCTATTGAGAGCAACAGTGAGAGAGGGAAAATTTATTGACAACAACAATGAGTGGGGGAAGTATTACTGTAAGGGCTATAACGTTGATGGGGAAATTTTTTAGCATAATGGCTATATATAGTTGATGTTGTACGCTGTTTCGTATAGTTGATGGAGGAGAGAAGAGAGATGGGTCGGGTTAGCAGAGGGATTGGTTTGGGTTGGGGTTGTTGGGTCTTGTTGTTGAATTGGGCTGCTGATTTCATTGAATTTTGGGGTCATTTTTTAAAAAATAACCCCCACTAAATTAGAATTTCGCTAAGTTCATTTAATTTTTGGCCAATTTAAAAATCAATTGTTCAATTGTATTGCAATTGTGACTAATATGATTTCAATTATGGCCAAATTTAATAGATTGACCAAATTAAATCGAAATTCGATATGAATTAATACCTCATTTAATCCCGAACTTCTTGATTTAATAAAATCAAACACATATTTATCCAAATGAATTATTTTTGATAATAAATTATATTTAAATCAAGATTTTAATCATTTAAATTTCTTTTCAAGAAAATCCTTGATTAAAATTCGATATTCCATGAAATAAATATTTAAGAAGCAAAATTATATAGTTTCTTATAATTGAATACGATAATATATAATTGCTACTTAAAATAGCAAAATTATCCTGATAAATACTTTGAAAAACTTTTTATTTGGATAAAATAATTATAGTAATTTTATTTAAAATCGAAGAAACTAGGAACTGACTTAGTCATGGAGGGCAAAAATTAGGTGTCAACAACTGCCCCTTCCCTTTGGGTAGGGTAGATGCAAGTAACCCTGCGTAAAGGGAGTTTGACGTTCCTAATTTTTATCCGACCACAAATTCATTTTTGAAAGAGGTTGATTTTCGCATAAGTTTCATAGATTTGTGGCCGGACCTTGGTATCAAGTTTCCTACATATCTCAGGTTACATGAGAATTCAGGCCACTTGTAGTTCATAAAGTTTGATTTAAAGTAGGGGTGACAAATGGGTGGGTTGGGTGGGTCAAGATGGGTTGAACAAATACATGGGCTAATGCCCACCCCTGCCCAAATGCATTTGGGTCAAGATGGGCTGGGCAAGATGGGCTAAACTATGAGTCATGGGTTATAACCCAACCCGCCAAAATACAAGTTTAATCAAATGAAAAAGCCAGCAAGTTTTTTTCTGTCTTTTTACCTTTTTCTTTTTCATTTTTTATTCCATTTTCCTCTTTTTTTAATTTCTTTTTCCTTTTTATTTTTCTATTTTTTTTTCTATTTTTTTTTCATTTTTAATCTATTTTTTGGTTTTATTACTTTTTTCTTTGCAACCTTTGTTTATTTTCTTTTTTCTCTATTTTGTTTTTTTCCTTTTTTTTTTTCCCTCCACCCCCCCCTCCTTCTTTTTTTGGTTATTCCTTTTTTTTTCCTCTCATTTTTATATTGTTGATATTTTATCTTTTATATTTTATATATTTTTTGAATTTTATATTTATTTGTGTCATCTATATTTCAAATAAATTTATTATTTACATTTGAATACTTTAGCAGTAAATATAATTTATCATTTGTATTTGTATGCAAACAATTATAAGAAATAATTGTATTTACTTGAGTTTAAAATTTTTAATATGCAATATGTCATTCAATGCAAATGTATCGTTAGTATTTGTATGTAAAGTTTGTCATTCGCATTTCTATAAAAAAAAAAGTGTCATTTTTATGTGTATGGTTCAAGTTGTATAAACATTTATCATTTGATACAAATGTAAATATTGTACTTGTATAGTTTAACATTTTATTTTTGCAATATATCATTTATATTTATATTGCTCAATTTTTATTATTAAAATACAATTCACATCAATGGAGATAAATCGTATAAAATATAAGTAATGGTGAGAACTATAAAATATAAATACAAGTCCGAGCTATAAAATACAAATACAAATATAAGCGTGAACTACAAAATACAAGTACAATTGTATCAATGAATAAAAAAATATAAATGATGATGTGAACTATAAAATACACATACAAATACAAGTAGAATTATAAAATCCAAATACAAATGTCAGCTAGAAAATATAAATACAAATACAAGCGTGAATTATAAAATACAAATGCAATTGTATCAATAAATACAAAAATATAAATGATAGTGCGAATATAAATACAATAAGTCATTGTGGTATTTTCGTTATCAATCATAACTTGTGCTCCACATAGCCATATTTTTTTAAAAATATAAATAAAATAAAATTTTAAAAAAAGAGAAATAAAAATTTCAAAAAGAAAAAAAAAGGAGAGAAATACAAGCTATAGATAGAATAGAGAAATGGAAAAAATTTAAAAAAATAAGGAGAAAAACAAAAATGAGAAGAAAAAAACCAAAAAGGGGGGAAAATATGAAAAAGAAAAAAAAAAGAGAAAAATAAAAGAAAATCAAAAGAATAATAATAAAAAAATAAAAGAAAATGAAAAATAGATAAAAGAAAAAAATGATGGTAAATATAAATACAATGACCTGTTATGATGTATCTGTCATGTTTCATAACTTGTACTCGACGTAACTATTATTTTCAGAAATACAAAAAATATAAAATATAAAATATAAAATACAAAAAAAATGAAAAAAAAAATAAGAAAGAGAAAAAATAAAAAAGAAGAGGAAATTAAAAAGGAAAAAATAAGAAAAACGAAAAAAAAGTAAAAAAAATGAAAAAGCAAAAAAAGTAGAGGCTAGAGATAAAACAGAATAAAAAAATGAAAAAAAGAGAAGAAATGCTATAAATTGTAATTTGAAAGTTCGGCCAGAAATACTCTTATTTTGTTGAAACTTAAACTATTTTTGTAAGTCCCCCATTAATAAAACTAAAATTTACATATATACACAAGTTAAAGTTACCTTATTACATTAAATCCAAATTTGGTAAAGTATTTACACAAATCCTAAAGTAATTACATAAATCCCCTTATTTGGTACTTTCTCTCTCTTAAACATTATACATCTAAAACATGGGTTTTACTTCCATATTTTGCTCACACTTGCTATCATTACCCACCCTTATTTTCCTCCATTTTTGAAACTCAACTTTCACGGCAAAATTCAAGTAACGTCTACTTAGAGGTTACCAATTTGTAAGTTATCAAGCTTTAATTGATTTTACTGATTTACTTCATTAATTTTTCAAATTTTTTTTCAACTTTGCCAATTCAGGAGTTTTCTTGATTTTTCTTTGGTTGCATGCTGGTTTTGTATGAAATCACCGTATTTTGCCGTGATATTCAAGTTTTGTAGTTAGATTTTTGCCCTTTTTTTTTCATATACTATAACTTAGATCTTTGATTTTTTTTTTTTGCGTAGTTGCTACTATTAAATCAATATAATCAATCGTATTTGAGGAACCCAATTTTGCAGAGAATTTTTCAAAGCACCAAAACGACCCCTTTACAATAAAGAAATTGAAGGAAGTTGCGAGTTCTAGATCGAAGAAGTCAGGTTCAAAAGCAGTAGGTAAAAAGAAGGTTGATGATTTTGGTCGGCCACGTCTTCCGAATATAATGATTATAAGTTGATAACATAGGTTTATACAGTGTGCATATGTGTTCTATCAATTCAGTTGTGCATACATTGTACATTACTTTGTTTATCTGGCTAATGTATGATATACGTTTTTATATACATAGAAAAGGTTGGGCTTGTGGAATTATACATATCGAACCTATGAACTTTGTATAAGGTTACATTACAAACATATAGGTACATAATGTATGAGTTGAATATTTTTATATGTATAATATGACATTATACATTCTGGAAGTTTATATTATAAAGTATAAGCAATAATATATAAACATTATACATTAGTTATTTTATCCCACTAATGTATAATATAGGTTTTCTGAAATATATTTCAATATGTTATACATTGGGAGTTCTGAACATCCAAACGGATATAAAGTCTTAATATTGTATAAGGTGACATTATACATTCTGACAAGCTTATAGGTCATACATATTTAAGGTGAAACTGTGTATTATGGCATTATACATTACTGCAGTTTATTTTTTAAATGTATAAGTTACCCTCATACATGTCTAACTGTTATTTAATTAGGGTCTGTCTAACTGTTATTTAATTAGGGTCTGATTTATTTTTTAAAATGTATAAGTTACCCTCATACATGTGTAACTGTTGTATAATTAGAGTCTGATTTTATTTTTTTAGGGCAAGAAATACCGACTGAACCATTTAAGTAAATTTAATTTTTTTTACATGTATAATGATGTTATAATTATTGAACAAACTGTTACTTCATCATTTTTTTAAATCATGGATTGTGGTGTCTTTGTGTCTACCTATGCAGAACTATTAAGTGAAGGGCAGCAAGTCCATTCATGTGGGTTTGATGCTGGAACTCAAAGTGCACGCTATACTTCATTACAATGGCATTACGGAGTGACGAAGGCAAAAGAAGGGTACAAAATGATAATGACGATCCTCCTCGGCCAAGGAATAGTTATCTCCAAACAATTGATGAAAGTGCACTTGTTACTTTAGAGTAGCATTTTTTTTTTTATAATAGTTGGCATTGAAACAACTAATTCTTGGTTTTGTAGTTGATGTTAAACTGTTACAATGTTACTTTTTGGATGTTAATTCACATTTTATGGATGTCCTTATTCTTATTAAACATACATATCTTCTGAAGAAATGTTTTGCAATTACTTACACTATATTGTAATGTTACTAATATAGTTTGGGAGTTATTGAGTTTGCCTTACATTTTATTATATATAATGTATAAAACCAAATTACAAAATAATGTGTTATTGTATATCAACAAATTGAATTATTAGCAGTAGGTAAATTATGTTATAAGTTAATAATACATTGAACAAGTATCTCATACGTTAAAACTTATGTATTACATAACATCATACATGTTGTTAAACGTTCATGACTTAATAGAAAATAAAGAAAATATTTAACGTCATACATATTTATAAACTATAACACTATATCATACATTATTAACATACTTTTAAGGTATTTTTTTACATTAAATGCTTTGTGAATGTATCGTACATTTACACGAAAGTATAGTCTATAACCAACACATAAAACAAAATGGAAAAGGCAACTTAAATTTTCATGAATTATGTTACATGAGTCTGTCATTTCTTATGTTGTTTAAACAAAAAATAATGCATGTGGTTAGTTAAAAGTCATTGTTGTCAGTAAAACATCATACATGTTAATAAAGTATAATAGTATATCATACATTACTTATATATGAAATGTTAATGTATAACTGTGTAATACGTTTCAACAACTATTTATTGTAATAGTTGCCAAATTACATAGTATATACACACCTATGACAGGTTGACAAAATTCAAAACCCCTTATCATGGGATGTAAGGCAATAAACAAGTATTTAAACTCATTATCTAATACCTTATGCATCCGAATGTGCAATTCCGGATACACTTGGTTTAACATATAGATATAACGGGGCATTTTTCGATATTCATCTATTGGTCCACCTCTAAGCATCGCAATCACCTTCTCTTTTGCGGGCCAAGCTTTCATGTAGTTAATATCAACTCCGTAAACATCCTTCATCTCCTCAATTATGTCCACTGGTGTGTGTATTCTTTTGTGATTAATTAATTTTGGTGTTGTAAATTCACTCACAAAATCTGTTGTCGCAACCAAATTATTCAACACTCTATCGCTAAGACTGCAAGTATGCCCCGAATCAAATCTTTTTATCAAAAATATTTTTGAATGATTCATACAAAATGCCTTCAACACCGATTTGCAGTCTATGCTACAACAGTGCAGTACATAGCTGCATCAAATTTTTACACCGAGTCATTGTATTATACAAAAGTTCTACAAATTATAGTTTCAGTAAAAATAAAAATTTTTGGCCTGTCACAGTTTCATTATACATTCGCTCGAATGTATAATCATATGTTATACATTTGGAATATTATGATTAAATTCACCAGAACCCAACTTCAAAACATGAACTTTTTTAAAACGTCTGGTAGCATATTACCATACATTAAACCATCAACAAATAAAGACAGCACTTTTATATCATACCTTTGTTTGTCGGATCGTTTCGTTTTGGTGTTGAAGCCATTAGCTATTGCATATCTAGTCATTACTGCAACCAGAGTATGCTTATCCTTATAAAGTTGATTTACCTTTTTATTTTGATGTTCTTGCAAATCAGTAATAAAGTTTTTCACGTCAATTTCAGGAACATATAAAGCATACTGATTATGCGTTTCAACGACTGTTAATGCAACCAAATCATATTCACTACCTTCGATACAAAGTACAGTCCCTGTTTCTCTATTAAACTCGATTTCCTTATTCGATTTGTCGAAAGCGAAAATACACAGCGAAAAATTAACCAATCCAGAAAATTATTTCTTCAACTCAATGTAAACTCTCACTCCATTGTCATTCCTTATGACAATTGGAGAAGAATTACCTTCAACGATATATTTCACTTCAATTTTTTTATGTACTTCGTCGAGATCCAATTCCATGGCGATCATAGCAATCAATTTCAAGAAAGTTATACTTTCTGAAACAATTTGCATCACTTTTGTAGGATTGATAACTAATTTTCAACTCCCAAATTCTAGAATGTCGCAACAATATGGGGATATTCATAATGATTTTAGAAGAATTGAAAAATGCAGTACAAGAACAATTTTTTTTTGTTTTCCAGATTGTAAATCCACAAACAAAAGTGAAATTACTTCGATGTTTAAGAAAATTTTTGAAATTTAAATTTCAGTTACTATTTTTAATCATACACTACTTAGGGCCCGTTTGGCCATGGATATATTTTTTTTTTCCAAAAAATTTTTTTGGAGTTGAAAATTATGGTGTTTGTCCATGAAAATTAGGAAAACAATTCCGGAATTAAATTCCAAAAAGGGAAAAAAACTTTTTGTTGTTTTCTCTTTTTTCCACTTCCAATTCCAACTTCCATTATTATTACATATAACCCCAATCTTTAAATTTTTACACAAACCCCTCTTATTAACTAAATTTCGTAATTTTTTTAAAAAGATCAAATTCAATATAATAATTAAGAATTTTCATCAACAAATTTAAGAATATATAAAATATATTTATATCTATCAATCATATTTATCAAAATATATTTTTTCTTTATTCAATCGATTATGGTTAGATAAAGTTATTTAGCTCGTGGTTATGATATTTTTATTCAAATTTTAGAAGAATAACAATCATAATAATTACTCCCTTCGTTTAAAAAAGAATGACCTAGTTTGACTTGGCACGGAGTTTTAGAAAGTGAAGAAGACTTTTGATTGTTGTGGTCCTAAATTAAAGTTGTGTCAAATATACCAAAATGTCCTTCAATCTTGTGGTCTTAAATATGCCACGTCGAAAGTTAAAATTTAAAAGTTGTCATAAAAGGAAGGAGGTCATTCTTTTTTTTAAATGGACTAAAAAGAAAAGTAGACATTCTTTTTGAAACATAGGGAGTAGTTTGTTGTTAATTATTTTATTAATTGAAGACATATAAATTATTCTCTCAACATTTGGTTGTATGTTAGTGGGTAAATTAGTAGTTGGATGATTTTGATAATTTTTAAAAGTTGATGGCATAAAATCATATTTAAAAAAGATTTTTTGTAAGTCTAAAAAAAAAATTTCAAAAAGACATGGCCAAACACAACTCCAACTCCAACTTCATCTTCAACTCCAACTCCAACTCCGGAAAAAAAGTAATTTTCATGGCCAAACGGCTACTTAATGTTAGCTAATTATTATCGTTAATTAATCGTTAATTAAGGAACTGTCAAATAATTTCTGATTTATCTTCCCTTAAATATAGGATCAACTGTTTTATCATACATTCGAGATATGTATAATCGACAGCCGAATGTATGAGTATATTTGCAAAAATCGGGGGAGAGAAAACTTGAAGGAATTTTATGTAATTAGTTTCACTAGGTAAGGGAAAACTTTAAGCAATTTGATGGGTCAAGTTTAGGCATCATCATGTGTTTATTTGGTTGGTGATTTGTAATGGGTTGACTTGGGCTAGCCCAAATTAGCCCATTATCAAAATCACTCTTGCCCAAACCCATCAAACCTTGGGCGGGTTGGGCGGGTCAATTGGGTTTGGACTAATTTTGTCACCTCTATATAGAGTAGTCCGGTGCACAAAAGCTACCTCTATGCGCGGAGTTCAGGGAAGGGCCCCACCACAAGGGTGTATCGTACGCAGCCCTACCTTCCATTTCTGCCAGATGCTGTTTCCAAGGCTTGAACTCATGACCTTCTGGTCACATGGCAGCAACTTTACCAGTTACTCCAAGGCTCCCCTTCGTCACCCCTATATAGGGCTGGGCATATTTTGATCTAAATCAAAAAAAATCAAAAATTGAACCAAAATTTAATTTTGGTTTGGTTTTTTGATTTTTCGGATTGGTTTCGATTTCAAATTTTAGAAATTTGGTTAAATAGTTTGGTTTTTGAATTTTCAAAAAAAAATCGGATAAACCAAAAAAATGAAATTATATAAATAATATATTATGATTTATTTATATATATAAATTATTAAATATGTAAATATACTAAAAATATAATATAATCTGATATAACATATAAATATATAAATTATAGTAATCATTTAGTAACCCTAAATCTTAATATACTGTTTTGCTTTAGACCCTAACATTAACGTGAAGGCTGCAATGACATTCATCCATCCTCAATTCGTCAGTTCATTTGAAATTTCAACATCACTAACGACTGTCAGCAATCATTTGCTCAGTTCATCACTGTCGTCAACAGTCACTGCTGAGTGCAACCACTGTCGTTATGCCAACGGTGGTGATTTAGCGAGGTCGATATTTATGGTTATTTCATCCATGTTGAATTAATTATATTTGGGAATGAAAATAGGTTTTTAAAAAAAATATTTTTCTAGAAAAATCACCAATTTTAAATGATCACTACTTTAATATTTAAAATCGAAATAAAAATTCGAAGTAACTGAACCAAATTTGTAAAAAACGAACCAGATCAAAATAATTTTGGCTTGGTTATGGTTGTCATTTTCGTTAATCCGAAAATCAAAAAATCGAATCGATATTCAACAATGAAATCAAACAAACTGAATGTCCGGCTCTACCCCTATATACAGGGGTGGCTCAAGGGTAAGGTTAGTAAAGCCTTTGCTTTAGGCCCCCAAAATTTTGAGGTAAACTATATGATTTCAACTCCACTTGAAATAATATTATAATAGTAAAGATTTTGAAATACATTTAAAAAAATTATCTAAAAAAAAAAGAGAAAAAACTATCTCACTTTTACGAGAAATATTTTAGAACTTTGAACTAAACAACTCAAACTTCATATTAATAAATAAAATTTTAACAACAACATCCAAGTTAATGCATTGCAAGAAAATGGCTAATATCTTATAGACTAAAATTAGTCCTTACTTTTATTAATAATTCTATTAATCTGTGAAGTTAAAGGTTATATATATTTTAAAAATACTACACGAAAACAACTACTATGCAAGAACAAATAAGACAACTCTAAATTATTATAGTAGTATTTTTATCCGTATGTTTACATATGGAACGGCCTTTTATTAAAATTTGGCTTTAGACCACTAATTTTATTGAGAAGCTTGTTGTATCTAACTCCCTGCATCCATAGATAACAACAATTACTCCATCCAGAGAGCGTATATAGAGAAGTTAAAGTATATAGAGCGTTAATAATTGAGAAAAATTGAAAGTTTCAAGAATTGAAATAGAGAGAAGGGAGAAATTTACCAAGAAAAGCGTAACGGCTATTTATATGTTACCAAGAAAAGTGTAACGGCTATTTTTTGTCTCAATTTATGTGACACAAATAGAATTTAGATAAACAATGATATTTTAAATATGTTTTTAGATATTTTAAGTTGTTAATTATTATAATTTATAATATTTTTTTATGTAATTTTCAAATAATATATGTTACTCTTCGTGTCTGAACTTTGCAGCGTTAATAGTCAATTATATTTTAAAAATAATTTAAGTTTTTAACTATTGTTATTATAATACTTTTACGTCTATTTCAATTTAAGTGACAAATGATATAACAAAATTACTATAAAA
Organism: Capsicum annuum; assembly: GCF_002878395.1. NCBI lineage: Eukaryota > Viridiplantae > Streptophyta > Magnoliopsida > Solanales > Solanaceae > Capsicum > Capsicum annuum. The sequence goes on along the minus strand of NC_061111.1, from coordinate 251,584,187 downwards.
AAATACTTGTGGAAACAATTTAAGTTAACCTCATATAAGTTGTCAAGTTAATTTTAAACATCAAGAGTTAGTTTATCATTTTATATCTATACTATATTTTTTATTAAATATTGTTAATTTTTAATACTTAGATAACTTATAATAATTAATTAGGGGTATTATAGTAAAATTTCAGTTGAAACAACTGAAGAATACATGTCATAAATGTCTATTTTACCTTTTTATCAACCATGATTAATTTCTAATACGTAAGAGTCTACCAAATATAACGATTGAAGTAACAAAAGATACATGTCTTAAATGACTCATAATAACTAATTAGAAGTAATATAACAAAATTGTTATAAAAAATATTTGTGAAAAAAATTTAAGTGGGCTTCATATAAGACATCAAGTTAATTTAAACATCAACAGTTAATTTATCATTTTATGTTTATTTTATTTTTTATTAAATATTATTAATTTTTTAATACTTAGATGACTTATAATAATTGATCTATTTTATTTTTAAAAATATTATTAATATTTTTATACTTAGATGACTTACAATAATTAATTAGGGGTGATATTAGTAAAATTACAATTGAAATAGTTGAATCAAGTATGTCATAAATGTCTATTTTACTTTTTTTAATTAAATATTATTAATTTCCTAATACATAAATAAAATATAATAATTAATTAGGGATAATATAGTAAAATTGTGGAATAAGCAGGCATGTCAATGAACACGTACTATTGAAACTGCTGAAGTAGACATGTCATTATTGTTTATTTTACCTTTTATTAAATATTATTAATTTTTTAATACATAAATTTTATATAATAATTAATTAGGGGTAATATCGTAAAATCACGGAGTAAGCATACCCGTTGACGGCTTCTTCGCTTTTTTATATATGCATAATATAGATTTCGCGGGTTGTAATTCTGGTCGGTGTTGTAATCTGGATATATTGGCGGGAAAGGGAAATGCTACTATTTGAATTTAATTGCTTTTTTTTGTTTTAAATACACTTTTCTTTTTCTAATTTTTTAATTTGAAAAAACTATTGGTGTGTTTGGTAGGAATGTTTCTCTTTTTAAAAAAAAAAAAAAATAAGTGAATTTTTTTATTTTTTTTAAAGTGTTTGGTAAGACATATACATAAATGTGCAATTTGACTGTCATGATCCGAGTCGAGATTCTGACCGTAATGGACACTCTCGGGCCAGTAAAGGATCGACAAAACCCCTTAGCATAAAATCATAAGCATAATCATTATTAAAGTGTGGAAATTTGGATCTAAAGATAAGAAATTCAAATTAAATAAAGTTGTTAAATCAAATCTTGAAACAAAACTTAATACCACTTATTGATTATTTTAAGGGCAAATAATATAAATCTCGACAGTTTGAAGCTTGATTATAGAAAATTCTCAAACTTGCGAAATTAGCAAAAATTACAATTTTGGATCTGTCGAGATACATAATTGGCTCCCGATACATCCAACGATGATACATTTTTTCTTTTGTAGATATTCATAATTAGCTTTCAATACATTTTTTTTTTCGATTTTGGATTTGTCGGGATATATAATACATTGAATGAAAATACATTTTTCCTAAATAAGGATATATAATTAGCTTTCGATATATTTTTTCCAATTTTGAATCTGTCAAGATATATAATTAGCTCCTGATACATCTAACAAATATATATTATTAGTTGAAATTTTTGTAATTACTTTGTAAGGGTGAAAATTTGTAATAAATATGATAAGTTAAGTTGTATGTTTATGTTATTTTTTCTTATTTTAAAATATTCTTTTCTCTTTCTAATTTTTTAATTTGGAAAAACTATAGGTGCGTTTGGTAGGAAGGAAAATGTTTTTTTTTTTTTCTGGAAAATAAGTGAGTTTCTTACTTTTTTTTTTTAATAGTGTTTGCCAGGGCTGGGCATAAAATATCGAAAACTGAATTACCAAACCGAATAAAAAAATTTGGTAATTGGTATTCGATAATTCGGTATTTGGTATGATATTTGGAAATAAAATTTTAATATTTTGGTATTCGGGATTGGGTCTAGTAAAAAATATTAATACCATTTGGTATTCGGTATTTACCGAATATAGAATTATATATATAATACGATATGTCTAACCAACTCAATAGACAATAATATTAGTCAATTCCAAAGAATCTCTTGGACCTTGGTATTATATTCGTAAAAAACAACAAAAGGAATACTAAATAGGGTTTCTATTAAATATACTCTTTGAAGTTTAAACGTACATTTGGACATTTTCAACTTTAATATGGTATTACCAAAAATCGTACCGAACTGAAGTTTCATTTACCGATTACTGAATTACCGAACCGATGTTTATAAGTATGGTATGTGGTATCTACTTTCAAATACCGATTACCTAACTATCGAATTCGAAATTTGAAAATACTGAACCGAATACCGAAGTCCACCCTACTGTTTGGTAAGACATACATAAATGTGCATTTTAACTTGGTCTTAGTTAACACTTATGCCTTTTAATTTTAGGTATGCACAGGTAGACATTTAAACTTGTATAAAGTTGAACAAGTAGACACATGCGTCCTACATAATAATTCTCGTGAGACTGTCATGATGAAGATGCCATAGAAGACGTGTACCTACTTGTTCAACGTTATATAATTACCCACTTTGTAGGAATACATTGAATATATTATTGTTGGGAGTACAACTATATAGACATTTTTTTCTTCAAATAATAGAAACATGTCTATTAATTACTACAATGTTTGGGGTGGAACACTATCAAAACTAAAGAAAAAATCAATCAAAAATAATTTGGGTTGTAACTACTTATAAAATGTAAAAAAAAAAAAAAATTGAAAAAATGTCTAAGTGGTAATCAAACCAAGGTGAATCAAAATATATATACTTTTTTTAATAAGTATATTCTATACACATATATACGTACATCATTTTCGAGAGTATTACGTGCACGTAACCCCCTACCTTAAGGATAGTTCCGTTTCCGGCTTTTGATAAACCGACACGTGTATTTTATGAGCCACATCAGCAATCGCCTGAAAAAACAAAAAAGGAAAAGAAAATAAAAGAACATAAATGGAATGTAAAAATTTGTAGTCACTTTGTTAAAGAAGAAATATTTGTATTTTATTTTTTTTTAAAAGGTTTTTTTGGACGTTTGATTTTTTATTTTTTTATTTTTTTTGGTTTTCGAAAAAGAAAGAGAAACAAACTTGTTATTGCATCTAGTGGCCATAGTTGCTTTAATATTATTCACCAACCATTTTCCTAGTAATTTGATGGTACAAATTAAATGTTTCTACTTCACACCTCAATTTCTTATCTATACCTATACATACATATTTGTTTTATATTTCACACATGCATGCATGTGGTTAACGTTACGTTCTTGAAAGTATTTTCCAGTTTGAATTGCTGATGAAAATATAATGGATATCGTCGCGCAATAATGTTATTCGAGTAAGTATTTAATTTCACTCTGAGATTCTTTGAATAATTTTCTGGAAAGATAATGTGTGTTCGTTATTTTAGATAGTATGGAGGGACAGAAATATGAGAGATTTTGAAGCGAACAAGAGTGTAATTTAAAAAATATATATATATATGAAGAATTAATAGACTAATGTTTTATTTATTTGTTGGCATTTGAATTACTGATGAAATATAATGGATATCATCGCGTAGTAATGTTATTAGAGTAAGTATTTTATGTCACTCTGAGCTTTTTCTGGATGATTTTCTGAAAAGATAATATATGTTAATTATTGGATAGTATGCATGGAGAGAAATGAGAGAAATTTTGAAGCGAAAAAAGTATAATCGTACTTCTTGTATACGGGGGATTTATGAAAATATAATGGATGTAATCGCGTAATGCTCAATCAAATTAAGTATTTCATTTCACTCTGAGTTTTTTTGGATGATTTCTGAACGTATAATGTATGTTCGTGTTGGATAGTATGCATGGAGAGAAATATGAGAAATTTTGAAGCGAGAAAAGTTTAATCATACTTCTTGTATACGCGGGGGATTTATGAAAATATAATGGATGTAGTCGCGTGATGTTCAATCAAATTAAGTATTTAATTTCACTCTGAGCTTTTTTGGATGATTTTCTGATTGTATAACGTATGTTCGTGTTGGATAGTATGGATGGAGAGAAATAGGAAAGCTTTTGAAGCGAATACACATATCTTTCTGTGTATTATCTACTTTTCGTATCCTTCTTGTATACATCAGCTTTCGTTTATAAATAATATTACAATTTTACTTGTATACTGTCTTTTTTGTATGCACTCATGACGTAACGTTACTATCTGTATAGAGGATTGGGTGTCTTTTGTATATCGTCCAAGAGATTCTCCGTTCCTTATTATCAAGGGTAAAGCATCTAGTACCATCCTGAACTATGACCAAATTTGCTACGACACACTCCGACTTCACAGGGGCCGTATTACCTCCTGAACTCAAATTTAGCGTATATTTGTCATCCTTTTTAGCTGACGTGGAACCTTTGATGTGGGCCCCATTTTTATGTAATAAAGGTGTCACGTCAGCACAAAATGGTGACAAAAATACGCTAAAATTTAGTTTAGTGGTAATAGGACCCTTGTGAAGTTGGAGTGTGCCGCAGCAACTTTGGTCATAGTTCGAGGGAGGACTGGATGGTTATCAATAAATCATACTTCACTTGACAAAAACAGAACTTGTTATATGTATGTTTGTATTGGTGCAGTATAGTTGGTGAATTGTAAGGATCAACTGTGCGTATTATTAGAGACGTGTACCAAGGAAAAAGGTAAGAACAATGTCGAGGGTGGTGCACGAGGGATGGATGGTGAGGTACGGGAGGAGGAAGATAGGTAAATCGTTCCTTCATATGCGCTATTTTGTTCTGGAGACTCGTTTGTTGGCCTATTTCAAGACGAAGCCTCATGGCAACGTGGTGAGTTCATGAACTTTTACATGCATTTTTAATTGTTCATGTTTGTTCGCGTAATTTATATGTTGCAAAATACTTGTTAGACTCCAATCAAGACTCTTGAAATTGATGGCAATTTTCGCGTGGAGGACCGAGGCTTGAAGACTCATCATGGACAAGTGAGTTGTTAATTTGAAGTTTTCATATATACAAAAACTTAGCTGCAATCAAAATTCTGTATAACAACGTTATTTGTCTGGATATTTTGTTGGCTGCTATAGTGAGATGCTATTGCACATCATAACATGAATAACATGGCCGTTATAGTGAAATGTCATTATAGATGATGGTTGTTATAGAGAGGTCTGACTGTGTAAAACAATCTGAATTATTGTATCTTGAGGAGATAAGCATCCAGTACTCTCGAACTACGGCCAAAGTTGCTACGACACACTCCAACTTCACATGGGTCCAATTCCCTCCGAACTCAATTTTAACGTATTTTTGTCACCCTTTTGTGCTGACGTGGCACCTTTACAAAAATATGCTAAAATTTAGTTTATGAGGTAATAGGACCTCAGTGAAGTTAGAGTGTGTCGTAGCAAATTTGGTCATAGTTCAAGGGTTACTAGATGCTTTACTCTATATTGAGGGGCTAATATATCTCGATTGAATTCTGCCACGCTGTAATATCTTAAGTAAATCTTTTCGAACGTGCAATGACATAACCTTGATGAGTATTCATTGTAACATACTTTTACTCTGTGGAGGAATTGATGTTATATGCATGCTTTGCAATTTGCAGATGGTTTACGTCCTCTCAGTCTATAACATGAAAGAGAAGCATGATCAAATCACGGTACGCTTCACTATATCACATCTATATGATTTGCCTATGTATAAAGCAAAATGAAGAACAAAAAGATAGATATACGGTGTAACCATTGACGCGACAGGCACTTCCGCGTAGTTTTCTGGAAAACTTTTCAATATGTAACTGCAAATTTTCAACAAGTTCAAGTTTTACTCACATTTGGCATTTTAAATTTGAAGTTCATTAACTAGTTGTCACTGTGGGAGATTATTATTTTGGCAACATTTAGTAGTTGGTGAATTTAGTATCGAGGGAGAAAATTTTGATGCTTGCGGTTGCCAGGGGCTAGAGCTAAGGCGCGCAAGGGGGTTTATCTGAGAACTTCCTTTATCGGAAAATTATACTGTATATATAGTGGATGTTGAATCCACTAAAGATTTTCTTCATGTGTTTACTTCTTTAAAAGAAAAAAAGGCAGCCCGATGTACTTAAAGATCGGCTATGTGCAGTGTCCGAGGAAGGGCCCCACCACAAGAGTGTATTGCACGCAAGGTGCCAGAGGCTGTTTCCAAGGCTCGACCTCCTGGTCACATGACAACAACTTTACCCGTTAAAATCGTGTCGAGAAAATGCTCTATTTCCACCTTGAACTATACGCGAAATTGCTGAGACACACCCAAACTTTAGGAGGGTCCTATTACCACCCTGGACTGATTAAAACCGTATTTTTGACAACCTTAGTGCCTACATGGCACATACGTGTGCCGTGGACCTTCAGTGCGTATGTGCCACGTAGGCACTAAGGTTGTCAAAAATACGGTTTTAATTAGTCCAGGGGTAATAGCACCTCCTAAAGTTGGGTGTGTCTCAGCATTTTCGCGTATAGTTCAAGGTGGAAACAGAGCATTTTCCCAACCATGTCTTCGCTTGGCAAACATCTAGTATCTAGCTTGTTGCTTCCAGAGGCCGGGAGTTAGGGGACACAAGGGAGTTTATCTAATCCCCATTTACCGGAAAATTACACTGTATATATAGTGGATGTTGAGTCGACTTCGATTTATCTTCATGTGCTTACTTCTTTGTATTTTTGAAATATCCTTAGTGAAAATCCTGGCTCCGCTACTTGTGAATATGCTTTACGTGCCTGCTCTGAGTTTCTTGTTTTGTGAAAGAGAAATTAATCGTGTTAATCAGAATGTTCTTCCAGATGGCAGCTTTCAACATTCAGGAAGCACTAATTTGGAAAGAAAAAATAGAATCCGTAATTGATCAGGTACTTCATTTCCCCTTCTACGCGATGAATATTCCTTCCTCGTATCTGCAATGGAGGTAGTTTACGTGTTGATTGCAATGCAGCATCAAGAATCACAAGGTGGTACTCGTAACAAATTCAACGATTGCAAATCTGGGATGGAGAGTACTGGGAGGACAGCTTCAGATCAGGAAAGTCCGTAAGTATTATGCCTTTCCACTTGAAATATACTCCCTCCGTTTCAATTTATCCGTCTTGCTTTCCTTATTAGTCCGTTTAAAGAAGATCGTCTCTTTACTTTTTTGGAAACTCATCAATTCTAGCTTTCCACATAGCATGTTTAAGACCACAAGATTGAAGTTCGTTTTGGTACATTCGATATTATCTTTGGTTTAAGACCACAAGATCAAAAGTATTACTTTCTTAAACTCCGTGCCAAATCAAAATCAGACAAATAAATTGAAACAGAAGAAGAAAAAGTGGTGCATTTCACTTGTTCATGGTTCTGTACTCGTAAATCCGATTTAGATACATGATCTTTAATCTTCTTGACGAGCTTCATGTAACACTCCGTGTGGTTTTAAAAATTAAGTTTTGTTGTTGCGGAAGGGAAAGGTTTGCAAGAGATAAAATATACTCGTCGTCATAGAAGAGTAAAAATGCTTAGTACTATACTTATATTGCGCGTGAGGCTGAGAAAAAAACCTCTTCACACTAAGTATGATGGACCATAAATAGAAGCGGAGCCAGGATTTCAACTTTAGCAGTTGTGGATTTTAAAACGACAACTTCAATTGCCACAAATGTAATGTTTTTTTTTTTTTTCTCCAATTTTGTAGATTCAGTGCTGCCGAGGATGAAGAGGATTCTCAACAGAACGTGCTGCGAGGAACATCAATTAAAACTGGTTGATAATTTGCCTTGTGCTTATTTTGCTGTATGTACATGTTTCGAGCTTTATTTATTGTTTCTTTAGTGATAGGTCCTCCCGAGTCCATTCTCGATTGGACAAAGGAATCAGAGTCAGATTTGGGAAATCCGAAGCATAGGCGCTTACTTTACTGCCAAAACGGTCAGTCTAATTCTCGATTTTTCTTCTTTTTTGGTTCCTCCGCGATGACAAATGCTTGGATTTTAAGGTATAGAATATTGCATTTACGGACATTTTCTTGTACTCGTATTGACTATATTTGTTCACTTAACGGATGGCTGCAGGGCTGCGCATTTTTGAGGAGCTACTCAATGTTGATTTACTAGTATGAGCTCATTCCTATGCTCTTTTCTGCAATATTGCTCGGATTCTCCAAAAATGTTTTTGCACCCACGCCGTATCCTCCAAAAATACATAGCCTTTTGAGGATCCGACATGTATCCTGCTGTATTTTTGAAGAGTCCGAGCAACTCAGTTTTTCTGTCCTAAAGGCTGTAGGATATTTTGTGTGACGAATTTTCTCATTTTCCCTGTAGCCAAAAGGCTGTAGTAGAGCTATGAAGGCGGTTGGCGTGGTGGAGGCTACTTGTGAAGAAATATTTGAGCTTGTAATGAGCATGGACGCAACACGTTTTGAGTAAGTTTCGTCTACTATAGGCATTAGCAGCATTGGAATATTCACTAAGGAGATTCAACATCTATTATATATACATTGTTGTGATCCTCCCGTGCACCTTCCGACCCTCTAGCTCCACCGCTGACTTTAGTGTTTTTACTTCTCCATAGCAATGATTTGACTGCGCGAGAAACTTTCTTTTTCGGTGTAACAGATGGGATTGTAGCTTCCAGCATGGTAGTTTAGTTGAGGAGGTAGATGGACACACAGCAATACTGTATCACAGACTTCAACTCGATTGGTTTCCGAGGTAATATTTTTTCCTAGTCATAAACTTACTTTGCTGTAAATGTCTGAATGTTTATCTGAACTATTTTGTAGTCACCATTTGACTTTCATTAGAAAAATCGGTCGAGTCATGATAGCGATAGAGGAAGAATTTTCACCATGGGGGTTCGAAATAGATTCTCAAGTTAAGTCTAGGGGGTCCAATATGCAATGATTGTGCACATAAATATCATATTTGACCTTGCGTATACAATGTACTTTTCGACGAATGAACCCCTTTCCACCACCCTACCTCCAGCTCCGCCCTTTCTGCTACGAGAGCTATGATGCAAAATACCTGATCTTTTCACAAATCTCTGGTTTATGCTTTCTTTTTAGAGTAAAGCATCTAGTACCCCTGTACTATGAGAAAATTTGCTACGACACACTCCAACTTCACGAGGTCCTATTACCCTCCTGAACTAAATTTTAGATTTTTTTTGTCATCCTTTTTAGCTGACATGACACCTTTTGTCAGCCTTTTTAGTTGACGTGTCACCTTTGACGTGGTCCCCATGTTATGTAAAAACGGTGTCACATCAGCACAAAAGGGTGACAAAAAAACGATAAAATTGAGTTCAGGGGTAATAGGACTCCTGTGAAGTTGGAGTGTGTCATAGCAACTTTGACCATAGTTCGGGGAGGTACCGGATGCTTATCTCTTCTTTTTATGATTTATTTGTTCAGCTATGTCTCAAAGTCGCGATCATTTCTTTGCTTGATCTGCTATGTAGGTTTATTTGGCCTCGTGATCTTTGTTATGTACGTTATTGGCGTAGAAATGATGATGGTAGCTATGGTAAGTATCCACAGATTTCCCGTTTATTCTTGTCGAAATGATCTTTTCTCTTTGTCTAACTAAAATTTTATGGTTGCAGTTGTGTTATTTCGGTCTAGAGAGCATAAGAACTGTGGTCCATTACCTGGATATGTTCGAGCTCATATCGAGAGTAACTTTCTGTTTTCTCCTTTATGGATTTTACTGAATGCATTTACATTTGCACAAACTAATCGATCTTTTTACGTGCACAAGGTGGTGGATTCAATATTTCACCCCTCAAACCGCGTAATGGGAGGCCAAGAACTCAAGTGCAGCAACTTATGCAGATAGATTTGAAAGGATGGGGTGTGGGATTCATCGCGGCATTTCAGCAACATTGTCTGGGTCAGATGTTAAGTAGCGTTGCTGGTATGCGTCCTTCTTATTGTTGCTGCAACGACATGTTGTGACTTCAGAGGAAGAGTAGTATGCTTTTCTTTGTGTTTGAAATAGTGGCGTATTTAGTCGATTTCTGGTTCTTTTTTTTGTTGAAGTGACAAATAGCAAAGCAAGGAGGGAAATATAGTAATTGTTGAGAATATAATGAAGAGATAAAGCATCCAGTACCCTGAACTGTGGCTAAAGTTGCTACGACATACTCCAACTTCATAGGGGTCCTATTGCCCCCCTAAACTCAATTTTAGCCTATTTTTGTCACCCTTTTGTGCTGACGTGACACAGTTATTACATAAAATGAGGCTCACATCAAAAGTGTCACGTCAGCTAAAAAGGTTGACAAAAATACGCAAAAATTTAGTTCGAGAGTAATAGGACCCCCGTGAAGTTGGAGTATGTCGTAGCAAATTTGATCATAGTTCAGGAGGGGTACTGGATGCTTTACTCGAATATAATCACGTAAACAAAAGTACACTCTTTCTAACAACCTCTTTTATCATGTATCGGAGTCATACTCATTCCAATTCATCGCTTACCCAATGTTGGACCCACATTTCATAACGTCCACGCATCACGCTCCAGATGTCCAGTCCTGGGCGTGTGTGGTTTTTGAGTCCCAATGTGGGGAACGAAATTCGACTTCTTATGTAGTCTTGGGCAACCCTCAGCTCATTAGCTAGCTTTTGGCGTGGAGTTGGGCCTAAGGTTCACTTCTTATCAGTAATGAAGTTCCTAACGTTGTATTTGGTTTGATCTTGTAACATTTTTGTTCCCTTAGTGACTAGAACTCCCAAACTAATGCTTTATTTCACAAAGATTCATCGATTGATGCTCAATGTGGAACTTATGTCTACAAAATCCTGCGTTAGGACTTCGTGAGTACTTTACTCAAACCGATGAGAGGGCTGCTGCTCCGAGAATTCCAGTTATGGTTAATATGACTCCGCCATCTATCTCCGCCAAGAAGAGCCAAAAACAGTTTCATCATCGTACTCCGTCTTTAGACCAGATACGTGCTGCAAGTAAAAATGCAGTATCGATGATGGATGAGTACTCAGATGAAGACGAAGATTTAGGCATTGATCAGGAGGTATGAACTAACACTATATATATCTATGTACATATCATTTTTCATGTTATATTTTCATCATCTCCTTCTGAGTATGTGCTTGGACTACTTGCGTAGGTATCATCGCCCAGTCTTGAAAATGATACGATTAAAACCGGTGGGTGTTGAACCGTAGTATTATTTGTTATGGTGTTACACAATTTCTTAACTGAATGTTTTTCTACTTGTCAAGCAGTTGAAGAAGAAACACTGGAGCAAATTGATATGTCCACTTTTTCGGGTAATCTCCGACACGATGATAGTGATAATGGCCGCGATTGCTGGACAGTATCTGATGGAAAGAACTTCAGACTTCGCGGCAAGAACTTTTGCAGCGACAAGACAAAGGTTCCTTATCTCTTCATTTCTTTGATATGTCTCCGGTTTTAGGCTATGTTGCTCGAACTCTTCAAAAATGTCATTAGGTGCATCTCAGATCCTCTAAAAATAATGCATTTTTGGAGGATCTGACACGAGTGCGGAAACATTTTTGGAGAGCCCGAGCAACATAGGTTTTAGGTGGTTGGTTTATGTCATTTGGTCTGATATCACTTTGCAAACTGTCAATGAAGGTTACAGCTGGTAAATCTCTCATGGATCTTGTCGCGGTCGATTGGTTCAAAGATACTAAACGAATGGACCATGTCGCTAGACGACCTGGTTGTGCAGCACAGGTAAATTATACATTCAAGTAGTTTCAGGGAAACATCAAACCACTTAGGATACTACTCCCTCCGTCCTGTTTTATGTGACAGTCTTTGACTAAAAAAGGGCAGCCCAGTGCACTAAAGCTCCCACTATGCGCAGGGTCCGGGGAAGGTCCCCACCACAATGGTGTACTGTACGCAGCCTTACCATACCTTTATGCCAGAGGCTGTTTCCAAGACTTGAACCTGTGACCTCCTGGTCATATGGCGGCAATTTCACCAGTTACTCCAAGGCTCCCCTTCATGTGACAGTCTTTGATTGGACACGGAATTTAAGAATGAACGAAAGACTTTTGAAACTTGTGGTTTAAACATTCGTGTGATTATAAATCATCTCATTAAGATTTTTAACAATAAATTACTTCCAAATATAAAAAACATGTCGTTCTTTCTGGTGCAGACTGTAAGTGTGTCACATAAAACGAGATAGAGGCACTACTAGTTTCTGCCTTGTCTTATACATCTTTTTTTCTTGTAGGTTGCTTCAGAAAAAGGACTCTTTAGTTTGGTTATAAATTTGCAAGTAAGCTTTGAATTTCTTGATTCAACATATTTCAAGTCCTACAGAAAGAAATAACTAGACAACATTTTTCGTCTTTCTGTAGGTACCTGGATCGACACACTACAGTATGATTTTCTATTTCGTCATGAAAAAGTTGATACCTGGTTCCCTTTTCCAACGGTTTGTTGATGGAGATGACGAGTTTCGGAATAGTAGAATGAAGCTAATCCCATCGGTGCCAAAGGTATCTCGAAGAACACTTTCTGTTTTTTGGAATTTCAATTAGACAGCAGTCGTATTACGGACAAACACAAAATGCACATCTTTATCATCAGAAAATTACACTAACAGACGTGTGTAGGCCAAGTCAGAATCGAGGTGTGTTTTACAAAGAGAGTGATAGTTTAGGTTGGTAAATAGTTGAGAGTATGAAACTCACGAAAAGGTGATATTTGTATAAAGTTGAACAAGTACGCGCACCAGTCCTGTGTAGCATAATACACGTAGGACATCATGTAGGACACGAATTGGCCACGTAGGAGACCACATATGACACATGTGCACACTCAAAGTTGGAGGTCGTAGATGTAGTTGAAGTTGAAGCCAAGTTAAAGGGAACATATATGTATTTTTCCTTCTTTTTATGTACATATAGTAGACTTTGAATCCCCTTAGCTTCTTAGGGGTATTCACCATCTTATACTTTTGAATCCCTCAAATGAAAATCCTGATTCTGCCACCGGTGGTAACCATCTGCAATGTAGTCATCTGTCTTCCTTCAGTAACTCTCTAGCTGTTCTCATTGGTGTAGAATTTTTACATTTGTCATGTATCATGCAGGGTTCGTGGATTGTGCGTCAGAGTGTAGGAAGTTCCCCATGTTTACTAGGAAAAGCTGTCGATTGCAACTATATCCGCGGTCCCAAGTATTTGGAGGTATGGACTCATATCCTTTTTCCTTTCTGCGTATAGCACATCGAGAATCAATACATATAACAAGTACTATGCCTCAATCCAGTGCAAGTTAGGGCCAGTTATATGAATCCTCACTGTCCATGTCACTCCATATAAGACCGTCTTCATTCAATATCGTAAAAAATGAAGTTTGTCTAACACTTAGCAGTTCTCTACATAGAGACATAATGCCAACCACAACAACAACATACCCGGTGTATTTCCACAAAGTGGGCTCTGGGAGGGTAAAGTGTACGCAATCCATACCACTACCTCAGATGAATTAGAGAGGCTGTTTCCGATAGACACCCGGCTCAGGACAACATAGAGACATAATGGCATACATATATATGTATACATATATATTTGATACTTGTGTTGCCTGCATTCTGTAGATTGATGTTGATGTTGGTTCTTCCACTGTGGCAAATGGAGTAATGGGGCTTGTCATTGGCGTAGTTACATCACTAGTCGTTGACATGGCCTTCGTTGTACAGGTACATCGATAGACCTTCATCCATAAGATAACTTGCCTATCCCGATTACCATAGACAGTTACATGTAGTCATCTTTTAATCGACATTATAGTGTGAAAATTGTTACAATGAATGATGTCTTCTGGAAATTTTCTACTAGGGAAACACCCCAGATGAGTTACCAGAGCCACTTATAGGCGCTGCACGCGTATGTCATATAGAACTGTCATCTGCTGTTGTACCAAAGATGGAACCTGAGGCGTCGACGGAGAAGGTCATATTATGACTGTTTGACAATTTTGCAGAAGGTGATTTTTGAAGATATGTATAATTATACTTACATGTATCCTTTTCTTTTTTTTTTCAATATTTAGTCTCTTTTTTGAGTATTTCTTAAGCTCTGAGAAAAGTTAAAAGGAGCAAAGTTTTGTATAGTGGTTGTAAAGACTGATGATGTTGTATTTCTATGGTCTTTCACTTATATGATAAAAGCTATGATTCTTTTTGTCTTCCTTGTGTATACTAATCAGTTAAGTTTTGTGCATTTACAGACAGAGGTGTATCATTATTAGACACCGCTATTTAACTTGTATACTCGTTGCCATTTCAGAACACATGAGGTGTCTGAAATTAGCCATTTATGAAGTTCCAACCATATGAAACTTTAGATAGCGCATGTCTAAGTTGTTCTAAAGTGGATGAACTTGCAAACTTTATGCATTGTGATTTATGACTTAAATGGTGATCCCAAAATCGGATATCTGAGCACTTTAGAGGGTCGATGGCTCTTCTCGACTCAAATACCCTGTCTTCATTAGTAGCTAAGGTTTGAGCTTTGAACCCGTGATTGCGATAAACCACGCATCATGAGTTGAGTTCTTACGATTAAACCAAAACCCTCTTCCTACTGTATAATCTTGATTTTCTCCATTGAAGAAAAAAACAAGTCTTTCAATGGCATTTCATGAATTGTTGGACAAAGAAACATAACAAATAGGCTTTACTGTCATGGGAGAAAGTATGTCAACCCACAACAGCAGTGGGTCTAACTATCCTTAACATCAAAAAAGGGAACAAAATAGCTATTAGGGAAAAAAGGGGCAGCCCGGTGCACTAAAGCTCTTGCTATGTGCAGGGTTCGGGAAAGGGCATCACCACAAGGGTGTATTGTCTGCAGTCTTACCTTACATTTCTGCCAGAGCCTGTTTCCAAGACTTGTACATGTGACCTCCTGATCACATGAGAACAGTTTTACCAGTTACTTCAAAGCTCCCCTTCCCAGCTATTAGAAAACTACTTTGGAATTTGTGCAACAATAAGTATAAGTTGTGGGTCAAATGGAGACTATGAATCAAGGTGTAACTCCTCATCCTTTTGGTAATAAATAAATTTATTTACCAAAAAACATAACAAGTGTCATTAAAAGAACCCTCCAACTGTGAGTATGCATGTCTAGACACCTCCTAACTTGTCTCCGTTGCCAGTTGAACAACTCTAACTTACAAAATAATCTAAACATCTCCGAAAGTTATGTGTCACATCTGCATCAGGTGTGCGAGACAATAACGACAAGTTGAGGTGTCTAGATGTGCGAGACAATAACGACAAGTTGAGGTGTCTAGATGTGCAATTCAAAGTTGGAGTGTCTATCTATGAGTTATGCCCAAAAAGAAAACTAACACTGCAAACACCAAAAATAAGCTGTTCAGAAAGGAGAATTTATAAGTACAAGAAAACAGGTTTACATCAAAGGAATGTCAGTTCATTGATCAATAAATTAATCAACAACGCCGCGTCCCAGTCTAGTTGGAGTGAGTCTGCTATGGAATCATCCTTTGTCTATTCTGTTCAATGACACATGGATACAAGAAATTGGAATAATCTGCAACCGATAAATAGTAGCTCCATAATCGCCAATGGAGAAAAAAATTGATGAATCGTGCTCAATTTTGCACGACCACAATGTCATCAATCGGAGGCGTTAAGAATGAGAAATTTGGTGGCAATTTAATAAGAGGCTCAGTTCCAGCTAGCCTCTGGTAGGCAAGTCCAAGCGCGTACCCGAGCGCTCGCCCTACAGGAACTGCTACAGCATTCCCAACTTGGCAATATCTAGACAAAAGTGAAAAACACTATGAAAACCAATTTATGAAGGCAGAAGATAGAAAGAATATCTTGTGTAGTTTAGAATCATATCACCATGTAAATGACATCAAATCGCCGTGTCTTAGGAGGAATTGATCGCTATGTTCATTAAAATGGTGAATACAGTTACTCTTTACAATCTCGAGATGTACTTTAAGAGGAAACCAACGCTGTAACTACTCCAATGAGATTCAATAGATGTGAAGATTACACCACAATTTAAGGTTAGTACATCTACAATGTACTAACGATAGCCAGCTCGAGAGGTGACACATTATGACCACCTCATCCAACAGTATTATTTTTATAGACACTCCCCCCCTCCCAACCCCAAAGAAAAGAAGCAAAAACAAATTGTCATTCCCTCCACAACACCCCTTTCTCATAGCTGTGCCATCCACAATCCTTACCAACATTTTACAAAACATGTCAAGAGCAAGAATAGGTAAAGAAACAAAATGAGGGACAGTAGCTTTTCCCCAAGCAGAATCTCAATTTCTCAAGCAGGTTTCGTTTTCGGTTAATTTTACTAATTGTGTGAGAAGGTTTTTTTGATATGAGGGCTTGCAGGTGCGGACAGGCTCTGATGGTTTCATATATTTGCACCACTTGCCTGCTCAGGTTCATAGGTCAAACACCAAGAGAGACCTGAAAAAGATTGTTGAGGGGGAGCAGAAGGAAGGAAGCCGTGGACTGTTTTTTTATCCTATAGCACTTAGATGGTAGGGAAATTTCTCCTTGTGTGGAGAAGTAACGTTTCAGAAAGTTATTTTTGTCTTGTCATAAAAGGAGAAGATCATGCGATACCAACTTAAAAATTTGGTTTCAAATATAATAGATCACAGATATTTTTTTTCATATCCTTCTCTTCATAGGGATGAAGGCCTGCATTTATATATGTTTTCTTCTCTTGGTCTTTAAGATCTTTAATTAGAACTCCCTCCATTTTGATTTGTTTTACTTTCCTTTTTAGTCCATTTCAGAAAGAACGCCTCTTCCCTTTTTTGGCAACTCTTTAGCAACTTTGCACGAGACATGTTTAAGACACAAGATTAAATGTCATTTTGATACATCTACATATCTTTAATTTAAGACCATAAAAGTTTCTTTCCTTTGTTTGAACTCCGTGTCAAGTCAAAACCAGACAAACAAAAACAAAAGGAGTAATTGAAATCGACCAACTAATAGAGCTGTTTTATCTGAAAACAAGATACCTTTCCTTGAGAGTACCAGTGAACTTATAGAAATCTGGAAAACCTTGCAGTCTTGCATACTCTCGTATGGTCAGAACTCGATCTTGCTCTGGGTGTAAGATAGCCTGAAAAATATTGAAAGCTCAGAAAAAGCTACAGTCCCATATTGCATATTTGATTGTAAGAATAACCTGACAAAGTACCTGGGCACGATGATTAGGAAACGTCACTAATGTTGCTACTGTTTCATCCCACCATAATCTCGCAAACGGCCTACAATTTAAAAAGGATTTAATTGTCTATTTGATAGTATCAATTAAAGGAGAAAGAAGAACACATATAACGAGCTTCTACGAAAACATGCATAACCTCTTAGACTTTCCATGCTCAAAGTTGAACGCACAATCAGGAACCTATATTGTAGTAGAATGATTCTGATTAGCAGGAATGATACGTTATTTGTCTAGGCATCACGGGATACCAAATTCATCTTAATAAGTCAAGTACTTTTTGACAGAACAGCAGTAACAAATTGCCTACCATGGGCTTTCCGTTTGGTAGGACCTTTGGATCTTCAGTATCACGACGAGCCACATTATCTGCACCTACAATTACACCAGGGAGGTCCCTGAAATTTGCTCCCTGCGGTGGAAATATGTTACAAGGGGCAAACATCTGAAAAACTCAATTTTCAGTAATGTTGCTACCGTCAAACCTTTCTATGTGGGACTAGACAAACTCGCAAGTAATCGTCCTCGCCTAGTTGGCAAGGCCGATGATCAGATAGAAGAGGTTCTTTTGTTTCGTTAACTCCAGTTGATGAACAGCTCATTATCTCTGAAGGAATTAGAAGGAATCATTTCCAAATGTAAGGATAAGCATTCAGCTCATAGAGTCTAGCATAAACATAAAATGCACACTTCTCATGTATTTAAACAGCAAAAAAAAAAAGAGATACAGAATATATGATCTATTTTACATTGGACAAAATTTACCCTATTTTTTCGGTTAGGTGAAAAGAGAAAGGAGAAGACGTAAAAGGGATGATAAGGGTTATTTCTCTCATTTGGTAAGGGGGTGATAGAAGACGATATGAAAACCTTCTATTAATTTCCAATGCCAATCTAGAAAATTCGCATTGCAAACATGTATAGATGCCGAGTTTTTGACAAAAAGAGTAATATATATACACTAATGGCATACACATGTAATTAGTCAAGTTGCATGCAAGCTGGCCCGTACACCAAGGAGATCTCTCCAAAAGAAAAAAGTTTCGTTAATTCCCCGAGAAAAGCCTACAATATATGAGGTGGTAAGATTCATTTTTTTACCAAGGCATGCAAATTTCTACTGATATGAAAATGAAGTAAATTTGTTAAACGAAAATCCTCTTTATCTTGTTGATAGGAACAGCTTCTCTTTACCAAAGACTAACCACTTATCACTATATTGCTAGAACTTTCAGAACAAAATAACAAGGTTGGCACTTGCAGCTTTTGATTACAAACCAATACAAACAGATAACAAGAGAAAATAGCCGTAATCCAACAAAAAAGGCCTTCAGAACTAGTATGCAGAGAGAAATTACCATGTTTAGATGATCTTATGTATTTCTGAAACGCTGTTTGTGGGGGCATCTCATATGGCATTTCTTCACGAGTTTCATGCCATGTCACCTATCAAAAAGCACATCAAGTATTCCATTAACAAGACAATTTCTAAATAAACGCGTAACACGTATCAAAAGTAAAAAGGATTTTTATTAAACACAACAATCATACAGCTGGCAGATCAGATATAGCATCACGAAGAACAAGAGCTTCCTCAAGGTCACGTGGTTGTCCTTCATCATAAGCAACAGTATTCCGCTGCAAGAAGGAAATCAACTGTAATAAATGCAGACCAGGAGCATAAAAAGACAATAACTTAAGAGAAAATAGAAAGAATACCACAAATTCCCAGGTAATAAAGGCAGTATAAATGTAAAAGGTACCTCAAATTCAGGTGAGGGCCAATATTTTACAATCACGTCATGTGAAGGAAGTGGAAATGGAGGCAACCTCTGAACAAAGAGGAAATGATTGAGATTAATTGGAAAATCACATAGATATAATTACCAAATCCAGTTTAAGATCTTTATTATTCTTTTAGGAGTCGTTTGAATTCAAAATGAGGGAAAATGAAGATTGAGTATACAGTCACCTTACAGAGAAAGTCATATTTTCCCCGAACGTTAAGATTGCTATTTAAGATCTCATGATTTATGAATCTGAGATCACAGATGTGCTTGGATATCACATGTATTGCCTGTACACTTTAGGCTTGGCAGGGTTTATCTAAGCTAAGGGTCTATTGGAAACAGTAAGGTCTGCATACGTTCTACTCTCCCCAAAAACCACTTGTGGGATACACTAGGTATGTTGTTTTAGAGAAGAAATAACCACCCTATTAGGTAACTATGGTGATAACATGCAACATAAACATCCCTCATACCAAACGAACCCGTAGAGAAGAAATAACCATCCTATTAAGTAACTCTGATGATAACATACAACACACCATTTTTTTAATTATTTAGTGAATATACTTCCTTTTCAAGCTGCTTTTGTTTTGTGTTACTCGAGTCGATGGTCTTTAGAAAACAGCCTCTTCACCTCCGCGAGGTTGGGGTAAGGTTTTGCGTATACTTTACCCTCCCCACACCCCACCTGTGGGAGGTGGAATTACACTGGGTTTATTGTTGTTTAGTGAATATACTCACCTCACTCGGAAGTGCACCCCAAAAGAAAACTCGCAACCGAAATTGTGGGAGACCATAACAACCAGCTGCCATAGTTCCGAGTCTTGCTTGGTATCTCATATGTACCAAACGACTTAAAGCATATCTCCCAAGAGATGCTTTATCGAACCTCAGTATGTCAGATACGTTTTCCATCAGAACATATTTAGGCCGTAGGAATTCCACAACATCCATAAAGATAATAATTTGACGATTTTTCTCATCAGACAATGGGTCAGTAACATTTCTGTGGCGATTATATCCACTGATGCCCTGGCAAGGAGGACCCCCACATATCATATCAACATCACCCTGCAAACATAATCAGTAAGGACCGAAAATTAAACAGGGATGATGATTCCTATGTCATTTAGTGATAATCATTGCAAATGCAATGGAGAGAAGTAACTTACTGGTAGAGGCAGAATTTTCAGTTGTTGCCCCCTTCTAACAAAATCTTTTATGCTGTCTCCGCAATTTCTGAGACAAAATAATATTGCACATGTAATTGAGGATGTGATGAAAATGCATAACAAAATGTTAAGATCTTAATTTTCTCAATCTCCAAAAAAACTCCTTGTTTTTTCTATTTCAAGTATTCACAATCATAGCATGTTAACAGTCAAAACATGCCGATGTCAAAATTCCAACAGGTATATTGCATTATGTCAACAACTGGAATTAGTTTGTAAAATAAGAAATCCTTTAAGTTCTTTAATGTCAAGAATTACACTTCCTGCTTACTCTAAACAAGTTAATCCGACAGCAAGTGACCCTCCAAGGAAGGACTAAAGAAGGCTGCGTAGTTTCTGGCACTTATATCCATTGAACTATCCCAATTCAGAAATTAACTAATTTTTCGTGGTTTCAACTTTTTGTGAATATCAACTTTCTGTTTGTTATCTTTCAAAAGCTGATGGTACTTATAAGATTGTTCAAAGACCAAATATGATAAAGGGAAGTGTTAAGAACCTTAATACTCAGAAAGAGAAACATGCTTCTAAACTTAGCTAACCAAATTTTTTGAGCACCAAAATTGAAAGATGCTATTTAACGATGGAAGGAACAGTATTTAGCAAGTACTTACTCTAAGTTATCAATTGGCTCCCAAGTATCTTCACTTGGTCCATAACCTTTCCACCTCACCTATAAGAGTATCCACAAGAAAAAAGCAGAATCATCAATATCAAAGCTAAGACCAAGAATCAAGTTTGCAGTCTAAAACGGTCCAAAAAAAGAAATACAGAAAAATCAAGAAATAAAATTCACTCCTCCAGCAGTTAAATCTCGTGAAGTCTGACTATCATCTTGCCACATTAACTTCCACTACCGAAACTTCTATTTATCACTTTTTGTTGTTGGGATAATGAATTTGTTTCACCAACGCCAGACCAAGGTGATGCCAAATTTTGTATAAGTGAATGTGGGGTAAAAGGAGTAAAAGTTTTATTTATGTAGACCCAACAAAAAGTTAATACTGGTGGAGTTGCAACCAAAAAGCACAGTAACCATCAGAAGCTATAGAACATGCTAACGAAGAAAATCAAGACACGAGATGTCATAAGGATGCTAGGAGAAGTGCTCTTGACCAGTACATCCATGTTTCCTTTTTGTTGCACTAGCTGGTGCGTGCAAATGTTCTTCCTCTTATAAGTTATAATACTCAGCTTACAAGAAGTGGAGGACGAACCATGTTGGATTTACTCTGGTAAGGAATATAATTTTGAACATAGAAATTTGGGCTGGACTAAATGTTTGGCTAAAATTTACGTTTAGGTAGGACAATGGCTGGAAAAGTGAAACTAGAAGAAAAGAATGAAACATTAACCGGTAAGGCTGCCTGTAAGGAGTAGCGACTATAGTTACAAGAGGGATCAAATAGGCTCTGGCACCATATTGTACATCTGAAATGATAGAAGGTAGAAATTGTTTTTGTACCACTAATACATGCTCTTACACTCAAGCCGAGGGTCCTCCGGAAACAACCTCTCTACTTCCACGAGGTAGAGGTAAGGTTTGCGTACACTCTACCCTCCTCAGCCCCCACTTGTGAGATTTCACTAGGTATGTTGTTGTTGTAATACAGGTTCTCACAATATACACCTAATTATCGGTGTGAAAATACAAATACATCGATGAACTTAATAAATAAAAGAATGCAGTGAACCATTTGTGACCAGTTTGTTAGGTCAGTACTGATTGTTGACCCACAAAACATAAAGAGTTCAGTTTTGGCAAAATGTAACCTTTATTCATCAATATGGGTCCATTTTTCTTTCAGCAACTCATGGTTTTTTATTCTCGAATATAACAATTAGCCCATTAAACTAGGACAACCAACTAATATGAAAAAAAAGCTTATACCTGAAAATGAAGTCCAGATTTTCCTTCGTCGTTGGGATCCCCGTAACATATGTCAACTAATTTTAATACCTCATATTCTCCAGAAGATGCATTAGAATCAGCCTCGGAATCATCATTATTTTCACCTTCTTCTCGGTCGTCTACCTCACCGTTTGAGCTTGTTTTGAAATCACTACAGCCGTACAACTGAATTAGATCCTCCCATCTTTTCAGTAGCTCCAGAAAATCCTCAACACCTTCATTCCTAACCTAAGAAAAATGTTTATTATGATTAAATTTTATTCAAACACATTGATAACATCTACCATGCCTGCCACAAAATAAAAGCTTACATGTGTCTGAGGATGATTCAGTTTCAGGCTATCACACGCAGACTTATTAAAATCAACTGCCCATTTCTAGAGGAAGAAGAAAAATAAGAATGTTTAGATGCATAACTTAAATGGATAATTAGATATGAATAGGATTTCTATAAATTACCGTCGCAAGCTTAACACCAGAGAGTTTGGTACCAAGGCACAATCCCATTGACATGCCACCACAACCAGCATATAAATCCAATAATGACAACTCCACTTTCATAGGTTCACAACTTGGCGATACCTCCACAGGATATGTAGTTATAGGCTTATATGACTCATCAACTAGCGAAGGGGAAATTGAGCTCTTGACTGAATAGTCCAAAAATATAAAAACGGAGTATTAACAAATATTGGTGGAGAAAATATAGAATCAGATTAGGTATGATTACAAGCTTCATGTTACAAACTGTTATATAAGAAGTCCATTAAGAACAACAGCATGGTATCCATATTCATGATGGCAAATGGAAACTACAAAGTGAACTTGTTATAATAAAAAATATAGATTATAAGACTTAGATACAAGTGGAAAATAAGGTGTTTGAATTTTTGATGTCACCTACAAGTAAGCAACAAAAGGTAACTTTCTTTAATGAAATTAGTAACATGATAAGATCAAGATACAACTCAAATATCATAAGCAAGAAAAACTTGACAATCATGGATATTTTGAAATGTTCCTTTTGCATAAGAGTAGCGACATCAGTAACTACTTCAATTGTACAGACTCTAACCAGTTTCATTTGCCACCACGTGGCATCAACTAATGTCATCCACTCTCTGGATCAACTATAGCTTTCTATTATCGATATCTTTATGTCGTCTAAAAATAAGAATATCTGTAACGATATAACATACCATTATGCAATGTACGGAATGTGGAATAATCAACACAGTATTCCATATCATAATAAATGTGAGCAGGTGGAATGTCCTCTTTATTCAAATCAAGCTGCAGCAGCATCAAAATTGCAGAAGAAACAGTGAGCGCACAGTAGTCAATATAGTGAACAGTGGACAAACAAAAGAAATCACAAGCAATTTTAACAACTAAAAAGAATATCAAGATGGAGCATACCCTGGTTGGTAACTCTACCACATTGACTTTGGAAACTACGCAGTCTAGTAAATTATCATTCTCTAAGGTAGAATAGAATATGCGCTTTGGGTCATGGTAAGAAGCAGCATCTTTCAAAACCTGAGAATTTTTTGTAGATAGAATGTCCAAATGAATAATTAGAAAAAAGGACTTCAAGTATACAATACAAAGTGAAAAGGAAATACTCTAGAGATAGTACAAACCGTATCTTCAGCTCTGAAGAACCATTGTACCCTAAAATAATCTTCCCCCTCCATTGTCTTGAAAAACTCCAAGATCCTGCCAATATGTTTTTTCTTGCCTTCACCCTAAATGAATTGCTCAACATTTTTCAAGACATAGCTCGAGGAGTGATGAAAAGCATAAACTAAAATATAGGTTTTGATGAAAAGCATAAACCAAAATATAATTGGTGAGACTAATTTCCTATAAAAGAAAGAAGAAGCTATGAATAAAGAGAGCTAACAACTTACTTTTACATAAGCACAATCTCCAATATTGAAAATGAAACCAGCAACCTTAGCTTGAGAATAATGACATTCCACATTTAATATGATTTCATCTTCTTCACCAGAACTACAATAATAAGCAAGCATAAAATTAAGGAGTGAAGACGTGCTACGAGTTTATAAAAAGGTTAGAAAAGGAAAAAATTTTACCACCGAAAATGAGAAATTCAGATGGTATCACTCACTTTAATTTCCAGCCTTGACGCTGCGTTTTTCGACTCTGCAATTGCCAATATACATTTGTAGTCAGAATGAGTAAAGTTTCTTTTGCACTTATTCAGAAATAAAACTTTATTGACATGTATATCACTAGTCAGAAGAATTAATTGATCAAATATCAAAAATAATCCGGCATCACCACTTAGAGCACAATGTAATCAATTAAAATGGATAACAGATAATAGTTAGCTTATAGGAGCTGATAGAGATTCCGGTGATCATTCAGATTTTTTGTCTTATGACATCCTAAAGCCCACTACTTTTCCATTATATATAATCTTATACAATGGAATGAAATTTCTATGCACATATTCCTAAAAGAACCAAGAAGAAATGTTAGATATCCAAATAGCCCAGCAACTTCTATGCACATCTTCCTGTAAAGAACAGGGATAGATATCTAGAGTGTTTTGATAGAAATAGAAGGATGTCTACCTGCAACGATCCAACATTTTCTTAGTGAACTTAAGAAATACTTCATGAATATAGCTTACTAATTTTAACAGGTTTCATAATAAAGCAGATAATTATGGAATGTATTCGCATAGTATGTATGTATATACAATTATTCTTGAAAATACAACTAATATGATATAATGTATAAGTTAGTGAAGTGCTAAAGAGGTTAGTTGGCCTAATTTACACTTTTACATGTTAGTTGGGTGATCAAGTGGACTAAGACCATTTATTCCTAGTGCACATATAAGGATATGAGATATATTAGGGCAAAAGAGCTCTTGGCTCGTCGAAAGTAAACTTTTTGCTCGAAGGAAGGGGCTGGAACTTTAGATGACCAGCGGTAAGGCTCTCGTCAATTTAAGCTTCACGTAAAAATTAACCTAGTCCATAGCTTCATTGGGTCCTTTTTTATTTTTTGTTGATAAAGACATGCTAGAACTCAATAACAATGTACAGTCCAAATGGAGCAGGCATTAGCTTAAAGAGAATCAACACATCTGTAAAGATGGAACGTCCATTTTCCAGCCATGTAACTTCTTTATTGGTTCTTATGAAAATGTTGTGTAGTAATAAATGATAAGGATTTAACGATAATAACGGTGGTAATGATTAGGGATCATTTGCTCGAAGCAATGACAATGGCAATCATGAGCTTTTATAAATCTTCAAGAGTTAAGATTAAGCAATTAGAAGCCGCTCTTTCAATTTTTATTTGTATACCGTTAGGATGTTTTACTTTGGAACAAGAGTGTTAATATATTGGTCTATAAAAATTGATTATTTAGATGGATTTTGATAATGAGTTATGCTTTCGCCTTCAGATTTATCAATTGAGGTGTAGAATATTGAGATTTAGACTTAAGCTTGAAATTGAGGGAAATTGAGATTGACCCATCAATTGATATCACAATTGAAACTTGATTACAGATTTAGACTTCATGGTTTATGGGTAACATGTCCATGTAATCAATTTTGGATTTTGGACCATTGATCCGAGGGGCGGGTTTGAGTTGACCAAGAATTGACTTTGACCCCGAAGAGTCTTAAAATTACAGGATTAGTTTCCCTTGAATGATTTGGACCCTTTATTTATGTTATTGAACGAATAGAATGAGGCTATTGGGGTCGTTTGAAGAGAAGTTGGCGTTTCAAGAGAGGTTTGCATACCAACTATAGACAAGGAGGCTAAAACTCTTGGATTACTTGTTTTCATTAAAAAAAAATATGATTTGCATTGTACATATGCATTTAAACCATTTAGGTCGTGCGAGTTGGCAGCATGACCTAAATTGGGTAAATTTTCACGTGTCTAAAGTAATGACCAATTGAGACTTGTTATAGATGTGAAGAATTCACTTGGTATTGATTGGACATTTATTCCACTTTATATATCTCCGGAAAAGCATACTCCCTAAGGCCCTCGGATGGAGGTAAATGTTAGTTATACGTGACCCGAGTAGGATTGTCGGTAAATAAGCCCCACAACAGAAGACGGGGTAAGACATGGACAAATACGTACATATGTCTGGGAGCACAGGATTCAGCGTATTTCATGGGTTGCTTGTTATTGCTTCATGATTTTAGCTTCAGCTTCAGTATAAAAAGGGCAGCCCGGTGCACTAAAGCTACCGCTATGCGCGGTGTCCGGGGAAGGGCCCCACCACAAGGGTGTATAGTACGCAGTCTTACCTTGCATTTCTGCCCGAGGCTGTTTCCAAGGCTTGAACCCGTGACCTGTTCACATGGCAGCTTGTACCAGTAAGCTGAGTGTCAATGATCTTGTTGTAGTCAGAGACAGAAGATAGAAGGGAAATGAATACAATAATAGGTTCCATGAAGTGATTCTCAAAGTTGATTCGGTATTAGCTTGCTTTTGTTGGTTTTCATTTTGGTTGCAGCCAACACACATGGTTCCAGAGCAACAAAAATGTTGTCGCCTCGAAACTAAACAAAAGTAAACACCAACATTATGCACCGGTGCAAGCCTTCCAAACAAGTGGGAGTTCGATTTTCATTGTTCCCACTTCCTCTTTCTCCCCTTCCACTTCCTGTTCCCCATGTAATACAAAATTTTAAGAAAAAATACTATGTGCCAAGATCTTCATTAACAGGGAGGAAAGTAGCTTGGTATAATAGGGTTCATCTGAACCCACTACTTCTCATGCAAAGCATAAATTATGTATAAAAATTTAATAATGAAACAATTATAGATATGAATCTAACTTTGATAATACAACAGGATCAACTAAAAACTTTAAAGGTTGGACCCATAAAACTTAATTCTTGCATCCGCGTCTGACTCTAATCCTCAATGGAATGGCTCACTAGTTGCTTATAGGAGTATAACACTCAGTTGGACTCATTCAGGTAGCTGATTATCCTATATCTATGATGGTTGGCTGCTCGGTGGATTAGCCTAAATGCATCCAACATCAACATATCCAGTGTATTCCCACAAGTGGAGTTCGAAGAGGGTAGGATGTACTCGGATCTTACCTCCACCTTTGTGTGATAAAGAGAAGTTGTTCCCTATATACCCTCGGAAAGATTGCACAGATACCACAAATAGACCCTCGGAAAGTTTTCACAGATACCACAAATAGACCCTCCGAAAGTTTGCACCGATACCACAAATAGACCTCGGAAAGTTTGCCCAGATGCCACAGTCATATAAAAGTATGAAGGGCAGTTCAGTACACTAAAGCTCCCGCTATGCATGGGATCCAAAAAGGGTCGAACCACAATGGCTTATTGTAGGCAACCTTACCTTGCATTTCCATAGGAGCATGTGACTTCTTGATCACATGGCAGCAGCAACTTTACCGGTTACCTAAGGCTCTCCCTTAAATCATATAAAGTATTAAAAAAATTAAACAAGAAATGTGTATCGAGCACCAACCTCAACAGGGGCATGTGAACCCACTACTTCCAATGCAAAGCATAAAATTACATATAAAATATTACTAAAATCGCAACAAATAATATATAAACTCATAAAACTTAAATCTTGAATCTGACCGACTCTGATCCTCAATAGGATGGCTCACTAGTTGCTTACAGGAGTATAACACTCAATGGTGCCATTCAACAACAGATTTCTCCTTATGTATGCTGGCTGGCTTCTCGATGGATTAGCTGAGATGCAACCAAACAACAACATACCCAGTGTAATCCCACAAGTGGAGTCTGGAGAGGGAGGGTAGGATGTACACAGACCTTCCCTCTACCTTTGCATGATAAGAAGGTGTTTCTGATAGACCCTCGAAAAGTTTTGCCTAAATACCACAGTCATATAAAAGTATAAGGACAAGCTCGACACGCTAAAGCTCCCACTATGCACAGGGTCGGGAATGGCCAAACCACAACAGTGTACTAGACACAGCCCTACCTGCAGAAATTCTACAAAAGGCTATTTCCATGGCTTGAACCCATTAAATAAAGCTCCCACTACGCACAGGGTCGAGCATGGCCAAACCACAACAATGTACTAGACACAACCTTCTACAAGAGGCTGTTTCCACGGCTTGACCCCGATACAATAAAGCTCCCAATACGCATAGGGTCGAGAATGGCCAAACCACAACAATGTACTAGACACAGCCTTCTACAAGAGGCTGTTTCCACGGCTTGAATCAATACAATAAAGCTCCCACTATGCACAAGGTCGAAAATGCCAAACCACAACAATGTAGTAGACACAGCCTTACCTTGCAGAAATTCTACAAGAGGTTGTGTTTCCACAGCTTGAACATGTGATCTCAACAGCAACTTTACCAGTTGCACCAACGCTCCCCCTTCAACCATATAAAAGTATAACCGAAATAAAACAAGAAGATGTGTATCAACCACCAACCTTCAAATCGTAACGCCATTGCCACCTTTGTTGAGCTTCCTCTGCAGGTATTGGCTCACCAACAAAACACACACTACTCTTCTGCTTCTTCACACTTTTTGTTGCTGAATCTGATCCATCTTTCCTCTTCATTTCTGATCCAGCCGCCGCCCCTTCTATTTTTCTTGATCTTAAACTCTTCCCTCCCACTGAATTACTCTCACTTGATATTTTCTCCAATGTTCCCAAGATCCCTACATATACTGAACCACTTCCTCTGGTAGCGCGTCTCTTACACGCGCTGGTCTCTGGCGTCAACAAAGCCAGCAACTCCCTCTTCGTACCATATTTCTTACCACTGGTGGCCCGTGTACCCGACCCGCTTTCCTCCTGCAATGCCATTGGCTCTAGTTTAGCTCCATTTGTATCGGAATCAGTTCCCTTGGTATCGCATTTCTTCAACGCGCATCTGTTTGGCGTCAAATCCAGCAATTCACTATTCGTACGCGCCCTCTCACCATCATCAGCGCGTTCAGTACACGCGCTCTCCCTCGGCAATGCCGCTAGCTCCAGTTTAGCTCCATTTGAGTGGGAGTGACTGCCCAAGGCATCACATTTCTTCAACGCGCCGCTATTCGGCGTCAAATCCAGCAGTTCGCTATTGGTAACCGTTATCTCACCGTCTTCGGCGCGTGTACCGCACACGCTCTCCTCCTGCAATGCCGCTAGCTCCAATTTAGCTCCATTTGAATAGGAATCACTCCCCATGGTATCACATTTCTTCAACGCACAGATGTTCGGATTCAAATTCAGCAATTCACTATTCGTACCTGTACCCTCGCCGCCGTCGGCGCGTTCAGTACAGGCGCTCTCCTCCGGCAATGATACTACCTCCAATTTAGCTCCATTTGAATCGGAATCACTTCTCATGGTATCACATTTCTTCAACGCGCCGCTGTTCGGCGTCGAATCCAGCAATCCACTACTCATACCCGTTATCTCACCGCCGTCGGTGCGTTCAGTACACGCACTTTTCTCCGGCAATGCCACTAGCTCCAATTTAGCTACATTTTTATCGGAGTCATTTCCCATGGTTTCGCATTGCTTCAGCGCGCCGCAGTTCGGCGTTAGATCCAGAAACTCCATCTTCATACCGGTTATCTCACCGCCGTCGGCGAGTTCACCACACGCGCTCTCCTCCTGCAGTTTAATTTGCTCTAGTTTAGCTCCATTAGAACCGGAATCGAAGTCAAACTTCGGAGACTTTCGAACTTCGTCATCCATTTTTCTGATTTTCCGTCAATTGCCTTTTCCTCGATTTCGTCAAATTTACAGTTTAGCCCTTCCACCACCTTCTCCGTCGCCTTGGCCGTCACTCTCGGCGATCTCTTCCTTGTACTTTCCACCGGAGAAACTTTTCCGTCAAATGCAGCAGGAGGAAGTAGAACGAGTGCTTTAGCAGAAATGCACGAACTTGATAATTCCACTTGTTTTATACCCTTTGATCTCTTCAAAATTACACTTTTACCCTTCCCCTCAACTACCTCCACCACCTTCTCCGTCAGTCTCGGCGACCTCCTCCTCGTTCCGTCCAATGCAGATGGAAGAAGAACAAGCGCTTCAGTAGAAATGCTCGTCACTCTCTCTTTTATACCCTTTGATTTCTTCAAAATTACACTTTTACCCTTGTACACCAATCTCAGTGACCTCCTTGTATTTTCCGCCGTTGAATTTTCTCCTTCCAATGCAGTAGTAGTAGTAGGAAAAACAACTGCTTTAGTAGTAATGCACGAAGTTTTACCCTTTGATTTCTTCAAAATTACACTTTCACCATTCCCCTCCACCACCTTCTCCGCCACCGTCGTCGACACTAATCTCGGCGACCTCCTCCTCGTTTCGTCCGCCGGCGAATTTTTAAATATTTCTTATTAACGAGTAACCAACATTTAGGGCTCATTTGGTAGAGTGTATAAGAATAATGCATAATATGGTGTGCTGGTAATGTTTGTGTTAGTTATGTTTGCATTAGTTATGATTTTGTTTTTCTTATGTAGTGTTTGGTCTGATATATTAAAAATAATATGAACTAAATAATTTTAAAAAAAAATTATAAAAATATCCTTCATATATATGTTAGAAAGATTGTGAATTTTTTTTTTTTTAAGGATAATAGTGTTTTTAATCATGTTAACGCATGTATTAGATCCATTACATTGCTAATATCGTGATTTGAAGTATTAATAATACACACTTTACTATACATTAGTTATACATAGAACACAAAAGTATACCAAATGAAATATTAATAATACATATTAAATTAATACATACATTAACTTTTTAATACACACTACCAAATTAGCCCTTAAAGTTACTGGTTCTTTGTTTTTAAGCAAAGAACGAGCTAATGCATGTGATGATGAATCTTTTGGTGAAATGGGAGAATAATTGGTGAAATTTTTAGTCATTACTGTTGTATTATTATTACTCATTATTATTGGCAATGTTTTGCTAAGAAAATGGGTAATGTTTTGCGGAAGAAAACAAACGAGATTGGTCAAATTGTAGTAGTACTATTAGATACTGCTATAATTTGAATTCAGTTGACAAGCAAAAGTGAAAGAGTTCAACTTTGAAAGTGACACTTCAATTTGATTTAATTGACAACTAAATACTACTTAAATTTGTTTTTATTTTTTAATTTAATTTAAAATAAACACTACTGTTTTTGAGTTATTTTTTAAAATAAATAAACTATTCATTCATATTGAAACTTTTTATACTTTTAATTATGAATTTCAAGAGAGTTAATTGACTTTATTTTAATTATATTGAAATTTGGACGAGGTAGTGCATTATTTATTTGGACTAAAATGTGTATTCAGGTAAAAAAAAATTGTTTATTTTGAACTAGAGAGAGTATTATAAAGTTTTGAGGTAATATAAGAATTTCATCCGTTTCGAAAAAAAAATTATTTACTTTTTTTTCAGTCTATTTTAATAATCGACCATGATATGTTTAAGATCATAAAATTAAAATGACATTTTGGTACATTTAACATAATTACTCCCTCCGTTTTAAATTACCCGTTCCAAATTGAGATGACACATTAATTAAGAAAAATAATAAATAACATGGCTAGTTTACCATGGTATCCCTATTAAATGATGTTTACATTTTAATTTAAAGAAAAAATAATTAATGCGAAAGGTAAAACATGGGAAAAAAATTATCTCTTCTTGATTAAAGAAAAAGGCAAGTAAAATGGGATATCAAATTAAGAAATTTGGGACGGATAATTTGAGACCAAAAAAGTATAATTTAAGATCAGAAAATTCAAAAACCTTCTTTATTTTTTTAAACTCCGTGTAACATCAAAATAGGTCATTTTTTCGAAATGGAGGAAATAATTGTTTTGTAAATTAAAGTGTTTAATAGTTACAGGAAAGAGAAGTTAAGTTGTCTAGATTTGAATATTCAAAGTTAGAGTATTAGGGAAGGTTCAGACTACAAGGGTATATTGTATACTCTTACCTTAAATTTTTACAAGAAATTGTTTCAAGTACTTTTACGAATCCATAACCTTCTGGTCACCTGCCAGCAAAATTAGAGTATTTACTTATCCACTAAAATAAGTTTGAGTATTCGTTTTTATGTATTATGTCTAAATTTTAACTAGGTATACCATATAATTCGACACTCAACTTGGACTTCAGGCGGCAAATAAGAACTTCAACTTTGAGAATGTACGCCAAAATGACTTTCAACTTGCGATTAAATACTTCAGCTCAGCCTCATTACATTTTGTGGACGCCAAAATGACTTTCAACTGGCGATTAAATACTTCAGCTCAGCCTCATTACATTTTGTGGACACCAATTACTAACGTAAATTTTAAAAATATTTAAATAATCATTTTATATTTTTGAACGGTTCAATTTGATTCAATAGAAGTGTAACGGTTATTGGAGCGGGGGAATCAATTAGGAATAATACAAAATTGAAATATTTTATTTATATTTATTTATTTATGATTTTTGGCATATATAACCTTATCATTAAAAATTGCACTATGTTGCATGTGTTGTACATGTATTTCTTGTGATTTTGAATTGTATGTCATTGGAAAATATCACATATTTTTTCCTAAAATACTTTTATAATAAATAATATTATTTTCTATTTTTCTCAAATTATTATTTTATTATTTAAATTTATTACATAAGTCAAAGGTCTATTAGAAACTATCGAAGGTCTATTAGAAACTATCTTTCAACCTCCACAGAGTAGTGATAAGATCAAAGTACATTCTATCCTGTTCAATTATCACTTGTTTTATTTCACTAAATATGTTGTTGTTATTTTATTATTTTTATAATTGGTATGCTTTTCACTTTTGTACCCTTAAAATAGATCTCATATTTGATATAATAGTCTATTAATTTTCTAATATTTAGGGCTATAAAATCAGTGAAAATTTTACTTATTAAACTTTTTCCTATTTTAACTATGTAAAAAGTACTGCAGTGATAATTAAAAATCTAAAATATTAGATAATTTTTTTCAAATATTTTAAAATTTAAAATCAACTAAATTATTTCTTATTAAAATATTACTTTCTTATTTAAATTATAAAGAAAGTCTCAATATTAAACTTTAATTCATTTGGATCCTATATTATATAAATTTCTTTAATAGAGTTTTACCTTTTATATATCATGCACTTAAGTTATATATAAACGATGAACTAAATAAAAGTGAAATATTAGATAATCTTTTTCAAATATTTCAAAATTTTAAATTAACTAAATTTATTTCTTGTTTTGAATCATATTGTGTCCTGCTATATAAAACTTTAAAGTCATTAGAATTTTACCTTACATAAATATCTTTATTAGAATTTTACCTTTCAAAGCATTGTAAGATAAATTTAGTAAGTCCTATTATATAAAATTTTAAAGCCATTAGAATTTTACCTTAAGTAAATATCTTCATTAGAATTTTACCTTTTAAAGCATTATATTAATAAGATAAATTTAGTAAAATCTATCCCTAAAATTTATTAATTTCCTAATGAATGTCGCAGGTAGTCAAATAAAATGAAACGAAGACAAAAGTTCAATTAATTTAAAACAAGGACAAACAACATGAATCTCGATATTTTGAAGCTTAATTATGGAAAATCTCGATATTATATATAATTAATATTAAAAACATGATTTTAGATCTTTCGAGATACATAATTAGCTAATGATACATCTAACAAACATACATTTTTTTCTTTGTAAAAATAAATAATTAAATTTTGATACTTTTTAAATTTTAGGTCTATTGAAATACATAATACATTCAATAAAAATATATTTTTTCTTAGTAAAAGATATATAATTAGCTTTCGATATGTTTTTTTGATTTTGAATCTATCGAGAGATATAATTACTTTGTAAGAGTGTAAATTAATGTAAATATGATAAGTTAAGATGTATATTTATATTTATATTTTCTTACTTAAATTAATGAAAAATAATTTTAAATCCATACGATTTTCCCTTGTAACTAGCAATGTGTCAGACACTTTAATTGGCTAAAAATATTATCTGAGTTAGAAAACAATTAAAATCTGGAAAAGTGTGTAAGTGTAAAAAGTGGGAATAAAAAGTACACCAGCCAATAATTTCACGTGTAAATATTTGTCAGTATAGATGACTAGATTTGGTTTCAAAATTTTTTGAAAACACATTATCTTTAAATATTTGTCAGTATAGATTACTAGATTTGGTTTCAAATTTTTTTGAAAAAACATTATCTTTAAACATTTGTCAGTATAGATTACAAGATTTGGTTTCAAATTTTTTTGAAAAAACATTATCTTTAAATACTTTGCAGTAAGGGTGTGTTTGGTATGAAGGAAAACATTCCAGAAAATGTTTTTTAATTTTCTTATGTTTGGTTGGCTCATATGTTTTGGAAAATATTTTTCAAACCAACTTATTTTTCTTAAATCTAAGGAAATCTAAAGAAAATGACTTTCCTTCAAAAAGTAAGGAAAACATTTTCCAAAACTCTCTTTCAACCTCACTTTGAAGTTGAAATGTTCATACAATTTTCAAAATCATCTACCCATCCCCAATACCCTATCACCCTACCCCCACCCCACCCCTACCCCTACCCCACCTCTTACCCCTACTCCCATCCCCACCCCAAAAGTTATAATGTT
Source organism: Capsicum annuum (assembly GCF_002878395.1). Lineage (NCBI taxonomy): Eukaryota > Viridiplantae > Streptophyta > Magnoliopsida > Solanales > Solanaceae > Capsicum > Capsicum annuum. Next base: position 251,549,151 of record NC_061111.1, on the reverse strand, counting down.
TTAAAAAGTATTTCAAATTTTTTTCTTAGTCCATCCCCTATCCCTACTACCCCCTTTCAAAAACAATATCTACATTTTATTAAAAAATTAAAATTTTTCTCTTATTCTACACCCCTCTCCTCCCTCACCCCCTACCAACCCCCTCTCTCATCCCTTCCCCCTCCCCCCGCTAATTTTTTAATTTTTTTTTAACAAAAAAAAAATTTAAAATTTTTTCTTACCCCAGTCCCCAATCCACCCGTCTACCAACCCCCTTCCCAAAATAGGTTTTAATTTATTTTTTTAAAAAAATTCTAAAATGTATTTTAATGCTTTAGCTAAACACTAAAATATATTTTTTGAAAAATACTTTTTCATTCACCAACCAAATACTAGAAAATATTTTTCATCCACCAACCAAACATAAGAAAATAAGTAAGAAATCAACTTGTTTTTCAGGAAAACATTTTCCATGAAAAACATTTTCCTTCATACCAAACACACCCTAAATTTTGTTCAAAATTCAATTTTTCTGACTCAGACTGGATTACTAGATCTAGTCTACTTTTTTGGGTTTCAAAAAATTTTGAAAAACCATGGGTATGTTTGGTATGAAGGAAAACATTTTCTGTAAAATGTTTTTCAGTTTTCTCCTGTTTGGTTGGCTTACAGGTTTTGGAAAATATTTTTCAAATCAACTCATTTTCCTTAAAACTAAGGAAAATGA
>NC_061111.1:251510923-251548345 GCF_002878395.1 Capsicum annuum | reverse complement strand
TCATATTCGTTCTCAGTCTTTTTGTTAAATATATACAAATACTTTTAAAAAATATATACTTATCCAATTTGCATAACGAACACACAAATATAAGTAGGGTTGGACATATTTTAGTTTAAATAGAAAAAATTAAAAAACCGAATCGAAATTTAATTTTGATTTGGTTTTTTGATTTTCCAGATTGGTTTTGATTTCAAATTTTAGAAATTTGGTTAAATGGTTTGGTTTTCGAAATTTCAAAAAAAAAACGGATAAATCAAAAAATTAAAATTATATAAATAATAAATTATAATTTATATATATATATATATATATATATATATATTTCATATTATATGTAAATTTACTAAAAATATAATATAATCTAATATAACATATAAATTATAATCATTTAGTAAACCTAAATCCTAATATGTTGTTTTGCTTTTGACCGTAATAGTAACGTGAAGGCTGCAACGACGCTCATCTATCCTCAGTTCTTTTGAAATTTCAACATCGCCAACGACAGTTGCAGTCGTTTGCTCAGTTTGTTTGCTCAGTTCGTCACTGCCGTCGACAATCGCTGCTGCATACGGCCATTGTCGTCACGCTAACGGTGATGACTCGGCAAAGTCGATATTTATGATTACTTCATTCGTATTGAATTAATTATATTTGAGAATGAAAATAAATTTGAAAAAAGATTATTTTCTAGAAAAATCACCAATTTTAAATGGTCACTACTTTAATCTTCAAAATTGAAATAAAAATATGAAATAACCGAACCGAATCTATAAAAATCGAACCAAACCGAAATAATTTTGGTTTGGTTATGATTATTATTTTCGTCAATCCGAAAACCAAAAAACCGTACCGATATTCAACAATCAAACCGAACAAACTAAAAGCTCACCCCTAAATATAAGTAAGAAACAACTTGTTTTTTTAGAAAATATTTCTCCTCCTTCATATCGAACACACCCAAAAAATATTTTTTGAGATCAAAAAATATTTTTCTAAAATTTATTTTTATGCTTTAGCTAAAGATTAAAATGTATTTTTTAAAAATTATTTTTTCATTTTCCAATCAAACATTACAAAATATTTTCAAAAAATATTTTCTATCCACCAACCAAACATAGGAAAACAAGTAAGAAATCAACTTGTTTTCCAAGAAAACATTTTCTAGGAAAACATTTTCCTTCATACCAAACACACCCCATATTTATATAGTAAAATTTCTGTTATGCCCCTCTTTTGGGGGTATTTCTTACTTTTTTTATTTAAAAAATATTTTCTTTCGAAAATAAGTGGACTATCACTGTAACTATTTAAACGTTAAAGGTCATTTGGTTTGAGGTAAAACAATAAATAGTCTTAAAATAAAATAAAAAATTATTTATTTCATGCTTGATGTGAAGTACTCCCTCCGTTTCATTTTACTTGTCCCAAATTAACTTGGCACAATGATTAAGTAAAAAATAATTAATAATAAGACTAGTTTATCATAGTATTCCTATTAAATAATGTTTATATTTTAATTTGAAGAAAAAGTAATTAATGCAAAGGGTAAAAACATGAAAAAAATTATCTCTTCTTGATTTGTAAAAAATGACAAGTAAAATGAGAAATCAAATTAAGAAATTTGGGACAAGTAAAATGAGATGAAGGGAGTATTAGTTAGTATAGAGATTATTTATCTCATTATTTACCTCATAATGATGAGATAGGTTATCCATATACATAATGGAATAACTAATTTCAGAATTAATTTTCTCGAGATAACTCTTTTCCAGCTAAACGACTCCTAAAGGCACATTTCTTCATTTACCCTTCTTGATCGCATCTAATTTTAAAGATGCTACTTCTTTGTTTTTACATATATCTTAAACTTGGTATACGATTAAACGGTGATACACAAAGTGAGACGGAGGAAGTGCTATGTTATTTCAAGGGGTCGATTGGTAGGGTGTATTAAGAAAAATAGTCCATATATTATGTATGATATAATTTAATACCATATTTGGTAGGAATTTGAATTTATGTATAACTAATGCATGTATTAGTTATACATTCTACTTGGTATTACAGGATTTATAAATAATACCTTTCATTTGGTGGTATTAGTAATACATAGAGTTTAATACCTCGAGGACTAATATATTTAAAGACAAAAATATCCCTCAAATTCTTTTAAGAATTTTCTTTTTATTTTCTTGATTTTATTTTTTATATTTGTACTAATAACAACAACAACATACCCAGTATATTTCCACCAATTGGGGTCTGTGGAGGGTAAGTGTAAGTAATCCATACCACTATCTCTGAGGTGATAGAGAGACTTATTTAAATAAATTAGCTTACAAATTTTGTTATTTAGAGAGAGTTGTCCTTTGCTAAATAAAATTTAATATCAATCGATATAACATTTGAAATCTGAGTTAGTTTTTTTTTTTAAAAAAAGGAGGGGGAGGGTTACTATCGACTTCTATTTCGTCACCAAAAGTAAAAATTACGAAGCAGTAAGGTTAACAGAACTTGCTTAAACTAGGAGGGATCACCCCATGAAACTCTATCTAATAACTCTATCGACTCTTGTTTTTAATTGAAAATCTGGCGTTCTATGAGTGAATTAATTTATTAAGATGACACTTATTTGTCCTCAAATAATTTAAGTGAGAATATAGAGGAATCATTTTTAAGAATAAATAATAGATTTTTGAAAAAATATATATATACAAAGGTATAAAATACACAATTATTTACACTGTGCTATCAAGGATTTACACAGTAGCACGTCACATCTGAAAATTTGTAACATTTTTTTTACTCATGTTTTAGTTTTTAACTTGACTAATTTGATAAAATAGAAAATCCCACAAAAATTTAAAGGTATAATTATAAAGGAGATTTTTGTAGTGTGTTAAATCAAACACAATACATGGTATATCTGGTTTTTAATACAATGAACCAAACACTTGATAAAAATAATTCAAGCACTACAATCCATGCATTACTAATCCATGCATTGTTAATCTTTGCATTACTTGTCTTTGTACCAAATGACGTCTAAAGTATTGTTTATATAATCTAGTAAATTATTATGAGGATGAGATGAAGTGGAGAGTGAGAGTCCGGGGACAGCACGGTGAAAGAGTGAGGGTTAGGGTGTTAGAAGGATGGATAGGGAATAATGAACTTGAAATTTCAATATAAATTTAAAGAAATCATTTAGATCGTAATTATTAAGTGTGTATTATTATTTGTAAAAAATAATTTAATGAGTCTAAGTAAATATAACAAATTAAACCTACACATTTAATGATTTTCCTAAAGTAGAAATATCTCATCACGATTTCATTATCTATCTCTACAGTTGTTGTATGCAGTTGTCGCTTTCACTAATCTCATTTATAATCATTACTATCACCATCAGTCAATATTCATAATCATCAATTTTATCATTATCAGTTAATCACCATCATCATTAGCTATTATCATCACCAACCATAAATTATACCACCAATTACTATCATCAACCATCACCTTCATTATTGGGTTCAACCACCATCACCTCTATTAATCACAAGCCCACAATTACTGTTACCCACCATCATTATCGGGGAAGGTGAATAAGAACCTATTTTTTGGATTACTATTTAATTAGTGTCTGCTTCATAACTTTTTTTATAAGTTTACGCACTTTATGTAAAAGTTTAGACAATAGCGACATGAAGTTTGGCAACTTTAGACATTCATATTTGAAAGTATAAATGGCCCTGTGAAAGCCAAACATTATACGTTTTCACCTGATGTTTAGTATGTAGGAGACATTGACCCCTAAAAAACTCCTTTTCTTAATGCCCTTATACCTTTTTCATTCAAAGCTGTCGTAACTTGAATTCATCATGCTATACTTGCGGGAAAAGAAAAACAAGCAGTTTACACTTTAGTAACTCCCGTTCCACTGGCTCTAGTATTCACAGGTTGTCAAGGAATAAAATATTATAATAGTATTTATGGTTCTACGTTTTTCTTAGCATTTCGCTTTCATGATTTGCGTGTGATTATAAGTGCTATTTTCTCAATCATATGTGGTATTCTCCAGTATCTTGATCATCTGATCTAGGAGCATCACGTTTGAAGTAGTTGCATGCCACTGACATTTTGTGTATGTGGTTCGATTATTCCTATTTGTCTCACCTATTGGAGGGGAGGTATATGAAGAACGAAATCAGTGGACTTAATGAGGCAAACATTCTAGAATTTTTTTACTTACTTTCACACATTTTCCTATTAGTAGAGTCAACCTTTTGTGCTTTAGATGTTAATTGTAATATACACATTCTAAGTGTTTTGATTGACGATATAAATTTATCTAAAATTAAATTTATATTGTTAACTAAATAAAGTGTAAATTTAATTCTGAAATCCTTCACATATAAAAAAATTAACTCAAAATTTAAATATTTCACCTTATCCTGTGTAGGCAAATGATCTCATAGCTTTTTGCCTCTCAATTTTGGACAAAAACTTCACTTCAATAATAATAACGATGACATATCCAATACATATTTCACCAAAGTGGAGTTTGAAGACGGTAGAGTATACACCGTCGTACTTATGCGTCGAGGTGAGACAGAGAAACTATTTCTGACAAAAAACTTCACTTATAGAAAAAAATTCAAAGTAAAAGAAACATGTGTGTATTTTACTTCATAAAATAGAATCAACTTACATACGAACTTACTAAAATATATTCCATAAAAGAATGACACGACAAAAACTTTTACAAAAATCTAAGAAGTACATAAATCCAATTTGAAAAAAATGCAGTATGTGATTATGTTATTTATGGATTGAAAAAGGATTTGAAAAGTTAAAAAAGGAGGCTAATTAATTTTGTGAGTTGCTTCAAATCCTTTAGAAAAATGAATTTGCATATAATCATTTTTTTACCTGTTTGGTCATTAAAATTTATTTCTATTAAATAATATATTGAATTTATTGCTATAAATACATTTTTGGTGTTGAGATCCAACTTTATATTTTCTTATCTTCTCAAATTTAGGTTTAACCATGGTAAAACCTACCGGCCTAAAAATAATTGATATATGAAGAATCCAACATCAAAAAAAATATTAATATTCGGTCCAAACGTATGTAGGAATCTCTAATTGATGATCAGGCCATCAACCAAAATTATGAAATCAGAATAGTCTTTGATGTCCTTGAATTCAACTCTTGATTTTCATAATCTATGGCTAGTGATTTTTTTTTTTTTGAGGTTCTAGAAGGCCATAGATTATGAAAATCAAGAGCTGAATTTGAGGATATGAAGGACTATATTGATTTAAGCATTTTTTTGGTGGCTTGATCATCGACTAAGAGATTCCTATATATATTTTGATCAAATACTATGATACTTTCGATTTTTTTTCCCTAGCAACAATGTTTACTCAATTAGAGAGGGGGGGGGGGGTTTATTGTTTTTACTCCCTTCTTATAATTATATTTTTTTTTCTTTTGGTGGGATTTAAGATATGTGTTGTCAATGTCTCCTATTTTTAGAACATGATATTTTGTGTTTTAAGTGTTAGAATGATTTATTTCATACCTTATGTTGACTAGAGTCATTTTTTTTTGCCTAATCAATTGTTGATATTTTAACAATGGGATAAGTTATTCCATATAAGGATAACAAATTTTTGAGATTAATTATTCTGGGATAGTATTTTTCCAACCAAACGATTAAGGACAGTTTGGTTGGCAACAAGTTATCCCAGGATTGCTTATCCCACCCTCAAGAAGGGATAAAAATTACATCACAATGCCAGTATAACTAATCTCGGGATGAGTTATCCCATGTATTTTATCCATCCAAACATGGAATTAGTTCATTCTAAAATTAATCACGGAATTAGTTATTCTTTATCCCTTCTAATAAATGACCCATAACTATTTAAACTTTAGAGGCATATTTTTTCGTTTACCCTTCTTCATCTCATCTAATTTTAAAGATGGTATTTTGTTGTCTTGAAATATTTCTTAAATTCTGTTTATGATTGAAATGTGATACATAAAATAAAATGAAGAAAGTTCTATATTATTTTAAAAATATTATTTATATAATCTAGCAAATTATTATGATGATGCGATGGAATAGAGAGTGGGAGTTCGGGGGGCGGGACAGTGAAACGGTGAGGGTTAGGGCGTTAGAAAGATGGGAAGGGAATAACGAACTTGAAATCTCAATATGAATTTTAAAGAAATTATTTAGACCGTAATTATTAAATATGTATATTATTATTTTCTAATAATAATTTAATGAGTCTTAGTAAATATGACAAATTAAACCCATGCATTTAATGATTTTCCTAAAGTAAAAATATCTCACCACAATTTCATTATCTGTCTCAACAGTTACTGCATCCAGTCGTCGCTTTCACTAATCTCATTTATAATTATCGCTATCACCATTAGTCAGTACTCATACGTATATCCACAATTTTATCATTATCAGTTAATCACCACCATCATTAGCTATTATCGTCACCGACCATAAATTATAGCACCAATTACTATCATCAACCATCATCTTAATTATTGTGTTCAACCACTATCACCTTTAGTAATCATAATCCCACAATTACGTCACCCACCATCATTATCGGGGAAGGTGAACAAGAAACTATTTTTTGGGATTACTATTTAATTAGTGCCTGTTTCATAACTTTTTTTAATACGTTTACGCTTCATGTATAAATTACCTTGTGAAAGCCAAACATCAGACGTTATCACCTAATGTTTAGTATGTAGGAGGTATTAGCCCCTCAAAAAGAATTGCGGTTTTATATCCTTCAAAAACTCATTTTTTTAATGCGCTTATTCCCCTTTCATTCAGAGCTGTCGTAACTTGAATTCATCATGCTATACTTACGGGAAAAGAATAACAAGAAGTTTACACTTTAATAGCTATCGTTTCACTGGCTCTAATATTCACAGGTTGTGGAGGAATGAAATATTATAATAGTATTTAGGGTTCTACTTTTTTTCTTAGCATTTCACTTTCATGATTTGCATGTGATTAGAAGTGTCATTTTCTTGATCATATGTGGTATTCTTCAGTATTTTGATCATTTGACCTAGGAGCATCACGTTTGAAGTAGTTGCATGCCACTGACATTTTGTATATATGGTTTGATTATTCCTTTTTGTCTCTACCTATTGGAGGGGAGGTATATAAAGAACAGAGCGTTTGAATTTTCTTACTTACTTTCACATATTTTTCCTATTAGTATACTCAGCCTTTTGTGCTTTAGATGTTAATTGTAATATACACATTGTAAGTACTTTGATTGACAATATAAATTTATCTAAAATTAAATTTATATTGTTAACTAAATAAAGTATAAATTTAATCCTAAAATAAATTTAATCCTAAAATTCTTCACTTATAAAAAAATTAACTCAAAATTTAAATATTTCATCTTATTCTGTGTAGGTAAATCATGACCTCATAACTTCTTGCCTCTCAATTTTAAACAGAAACTTCACTTCAATAATAATAACGAAGACATATTCATTATATTTTTCATAAAAGTTGAGTCTGAAGAGGATAGAGCATACACCATCGTACTGATGCATAGATGAGACATAGAGATTTTTTCTGACAGAAAACTTCACTTATAGAAAAAAAATCAAAAGAAAAGAAGTGTGTGCGTATTTTACTTTATAAAAAAGAATCAATTTACATACATTGAAGGAAAGGTGTCTTTTAAGTCTTGAATGAAGGATTGGTGACATTGACCAACTTAAAGGGTCAAACATCATTAGGAAACTTGATTAAGTTAATTATGGACTTAATTAATATTTTCAAAATTTTCTAATCTTTTTAAAAATACAAATCAACCCACACCCCTCTTCAATCCAAATCAACCAGTCTCTCTCCTCTCTCTCTCTTGACAGCTTCTCTCAACTCTCTCCCAACCAATAGTTCTGCAAAATTCTCCCTTCAATCCCCGGCGACTTCAACCTATGACAAAAAATAGTCGGGCGAGTTTCCTTTCGACTTTCAACCGTCAATCGACGTGAAGACTTTTCCGATGACAAAAACTTCTAGTTCTTCGTCGTTTCATTTCCTTTTTCACAGGTAAAATATCATGAAGAAACAAAGTAACTAGAGCCAACTACTTTTCTAGTATTGAAATGTGGATTGAATAAAACCCTAGTTTCTGGCATTTTTTCTTCTTGTTGTCGTACTGTTGAGTCGAATTTGTTGGTGATTTTTGTTCACAGTTGATGTTCTTAGTGTGTGTGTATGATGTGTTGGTATTGCTGGGTTGATTTGTTGTTTGTCTTGATAAAAATGGTGTTGCAACAAATGAAACATATGACGCAACAGATTAAGACATATAATGCAACAAATGAAAACATCTAATGCAGTAGATGAAAATATCTGATGCAACAGATTAAAATTTGATGCAATAATGAAAATCTGAAATAATAGATGAACAATATAACAGATCATTCATCTGTTACGATAGATGACTCTTCTGTTTGAAAAAAATCTAAATAATATTGATCCAACAGATAGCTCATTTTGCAATAAATAAGTGATATATTTCAACAGTTCAGTGATCTGTTTTTATTGTCTCCAACGGTTTACTCATCCGTTGTAACAGGTCGATTATAGTTGCAACAGATAACATACCTAGTGCAACAGATATGTGATCTTTTTTACTGTTTTCAACAGATTACTCATTCGTTGCAACAGGTTGGTTATATGTTGCAATAGATAAACTACCTGGTGCAACAGATATGTGACCTGTTGTTACTATTTCCAATGGATTACTTATCCTTGCAACAGGTTGGTTATATGTTGCAACAGATAAACTACCTGATGCAATAGATATGTGATCTGTTATTACTGTTTCTAACAGATTACTTATCCTTGCAATAGGTTGGTTATATGTATCAACAGATAAACTACCTGGTGCAACAGATCAGAGATCTGTTATTACTGTTTCCAATGAATTACTTATCCATTACAATAGATTGGTTATATGTTGCAACAGATAAACTACCTGGTGCAATAGATTAGAGATTTCTTTTTATTGTTTCCAACCATTTACTCATCCGTTGCAACAGGTCGATTATATGTTGCAACAGATAACATACCTGGTGCAACAGATGTGTGGTTTATTAGAACTGTTATTTTATCATTGTGCATGTTAGATTTACTATTATCCCTTTTTAACGATACATTAATCAATTATAAACTATTTTATGTTCTTGTTAATTTAAGATAATATGGCTCCTAAAAGAAAAGAAACCAAATCAAGTCCAAGTAAAGGAACAAATGCAGCATCTCGGTTATTTCCACCTCTCTATGAGATTTCTCTACAAGCGTTATCTCAATTAGGAGCAGAAGATAATGTACACGGGGAGGAGAAATATCTCAAAAGGGATAATCCAAATGCTAATAGCCCTTCCGCCAAAGATTTAGTCAAAACCTTCAGCATTGATCATTATCCCATGAGAATGTAGTGTGATGGTACCACAGATTTAACGGGTGATTTTGTGGTTAAGTCAACCATGGGAAAATCTTTCGACGCCTTCAGAAAAATACTTTGAGAATAAAAATTGGATGCTTATTTCAGAAAAAACTGCTTTGGACAATGTCTTGATTTGTCGGAGGACAACAATACTCGTTTCCAGATAAAAATGGTATACAATCTTCTCAAGCGTAGGTTTATGTATGAAAACAAAGACAAGATGGATGAGGTGTGGATAAATTACTGTGGCATGCCTGTTTGTTTTGATTGGAAGGATTTTACCATAGTTACTAGACTAAAATGTTATCCTCCTTCTCATTCTCAAGTTAAATCTACTCTGACCCAAAAAAAACACCCCGCACACCCAAAAAAAACAAAGGCAAGTCGAGTGATCGTGATGACCTGGTGTTGATTATTGGTACAAGCTTTAAAAACAAAAATTTAATAGAAGCATTGAAAGGTAAAGGACTCTCAAAGAAGCACAAGCAATCATTGTGCTTGGTTTGGTTTGTACATAATATTATTTGGGCAAGAGACGTTAACAACAACATATGCGTTGGTTTAATAAAGCTCTCCGAGGATCTTGAGGCCTTTAACAACTATCCTTGGGGTTACGAAAGCTTCAAAATGACTGTCCAATATTTGTTGACTCCTTTAATGCCAAAAAGAGTCAACTTATATGGCTTTTCATGGGCCTTCATGGTAAATATTTCTTTTATCATGATACGATTCATTATTTTTTTATTCAATAATGTTTTTGATTTATTGGCGTTATGTTATAGGCTTGGGTATTTGAAGTCATACCTTATTTAAGACAATTGAACTACCAGGAAGAAGCTTGTCCAAGAATTCTAAGATGGTTGTCGGCCAAAACCAATAGAAATGCAAAATTTCTTGATCTTTTCAACCTCCCCCCAAAGAAGCAGTAAGTTCAATTCGAATCAAGTTTTTATTTTAATTAATGATTATTTTAAATAATTTCATCATCATTCTAATATATGTACTGATTTATTTTAGATTGTCCATCCGTGGCTTATTCCGATCAACTAAGAGTTGAAGATGTCACTTTTTCTTACTTTATGGTCTGTGCAAACTTTGTCGGACCCTAAAGTCGTTGGTGGAATAAAAATTGAATTGTTTGGAGCAACAACCATCACAATAAAAATAATTTTGGAGGGTGGACTTGTTGCTGTGGACGATGGTAGTGGTAGTGGTAGTGGTGCTTCTATTGGGGGTAATGATGCTCCTCTTATCGTTTTTGAAACAACAAGCCATTATGATTATGATCATACTGGTTGTACAAATTTTTCTCCAGATTTTGCCATATCTAGCGAATGTTCTACATGTAAATGTCAAGAATGCAAGGTGAAACATGATTGAGTGATGAATGCTATTAATGCACTAACTACTTCTGTAAAGGAAATGACATCTAATAGGGGTGTCATTCTATCAAAGAGGATTTCATATCCATACACTTTACTAGATATCAAGGCGGCTAAGAGAAGACAGAAAGATACTTCCAAGGCATCATAAAGCATAAAAAAAAGCAAAATTGCAGCGCCTTTGTCTTTGTCTTGCCCCGATGTTCAGTGTATAAGGGCCATAGGAGAGCAGCATGAGCCGAAGAAGGTGACTATACATCACCTGTTCTAATAGATGATACATCTGCTGAAAATTATCAAATAGATATATATATTTATTGCAACTGTTGTCTAACCTGTTGCATCAGATGCGTTATATGTTACAACAGATGAGTCTTATGTTACAATAGATGGGTCATGTGTTTGAAATTATTGTACTGCTTTGATTTACCTATTCGAATTCATCCCAACAGATAATCCATCTGTTGCAACATAAGGCTCATCTATTGTAACAGATGGACAATCTGTTGTATATCTGTAATTAGCATTGATAATTCTGGCTTTCCAGGTAGATTCCACAGTAGAAGCCACTGTTGAAAAGCATAATATCATAGTTGATAATCCATTAACTGCTTCCAAAGAAGAAGAAAAAGTAGAGCCTGTCAGTTTAGGAGAACGGAAGACTTACCCGTTTGAAGGGTTCAATATCTCGGATGAGGCTCCAATAAAAGTAAAACAGTTGATCAATGATTATTCAGAATAGATTGCCGATGGGATGCTAAAGCATCATGCTGGAAGGTACATAAATCAATTCTTGAAGATATTGGTTTATATTATTCTTGTTGTAAGAACGTGACACTAACACATATAAATCATCATGTAGAAAATAAAATGACGAAAGCTACTAAGTGAACGAATCGAGTCTTGGTTTTGATATGTTCGACTTTGTTGTTGCACATCTCGGATCGAAGAATTGGTTCTATTTGATGTCACAGCCCCAAACTTGCTGGAATGATGAAGTTTAAATGTCATACATATTACTATTAATTAATACTTTATTTAATTGCATCTGCATATTAATTTTTTTGTCACGTAATTTGAAATGTTTGATAATATGTGCAGCATATCAATGTGATTTTTTACTACCTTCGAAAGAAGGGCAAGTTGCAAACACAAGAAAAATACAGATACACGACAGGTAATTATTTGTACAAAGTTTACATCAATAATGCCTACTATAGGTATTGTCAAAAATAGCCGAAAGTTTCTCGAAATGAGGAATGCTTAATCAATATCATCAAAGATTTTAGCATTTCGGCAGGGTTACCTGGCATTTGGTCGACGAAGTGTACATTCCAATCAATTGTGGTGATGAATTTCATTGGGTGTTGGTTGTCGTCATTCTAAAAGAGAGGTGCATCCGAGTTTGTGACTCGATGCCGCGAAGGAGACATTCTGGGCCGTCGTCTGAGATACAAAAGCTGGCCAAAATATTTTTTACTTACCTTGATATAAGTGGCTTTTTGGACCAAAAGGTTTGTACTGATTGGTCGAAGATTGAAGCATACCGGAATAAAATGGATAATCCATTTAATGTACAATATGTTGAAGGAATTGCTCAACAAATCATTGGTAGCCTGTAAGTATAAGTGTCATGATTTAGTTTCATTTCATAAATTTTACAACTCTTCCATGAACTGCAAGATATGAATTATCTATTTTTGTAAAACGCCAGAATTGCAGTCCTTTTGTTGCCGCTTACGCCGAGTATTTGAGTGATGGATTACAAGTACCAAATGATGGACTTGATGTCGGATTACTTCTCAAAAGATATGTTGCTCTTTTATAGAAATATGAAAAAGCAAAAGCTTAGAAGCCGTACGAAAACGATATTAAAGATTCACGACGACCAAAACCGAATTTCGTAACACCGGATGAAGAACAACTTGTCCATATTGATTAGATCTTTATAGCTTGAGTCCGTCAATGTAATAACCTATCCTCCTTGGTTTATCTTATTGATTTATTTGTAGAGTAGATCATTTGTACCCATAATGATTTTTCTTATATTTCATTTATTTGTTGAGTTATTTCATGTAATTTTGAAGGATTCAATTTATTTTATGCTATCTATGAATATAATTTAATCCTTAGTTTTGAACATGTTAATTGAAATAGAGTACTAGATTCAAATATCGCAATAGATAATACATCTGCTGCAACAGACGACATATCTTATCAAACCGATTTAGACATATATTGCAACATGAGATGTAACACGTAGGTCATCTGTTAGAAATTATATAACAGGTCTTTCTACTTTTTTATTTGCTTCAATAGATTATCGATCAGTTGAACAGATAGATAATATGTTATAATAGATTGTATATTTGTTGCGACAGACAGACTAGGAACATCTGCATAATGTAAGAGATGATCAACCTATTCCAACAGATAATCTATCATAACAGGTACTATATCTGTCACAACAGGTACTATATATGTTACAACAGGTACTATATCTGTTACAACAGATACAATATCTGTTATAACGGATATTAAATTTGTTGCATTATAAAAATTCAACTTTCACCAGACAGAGAAATTATTGCCACTACATGTAGAGTAAAGTGGCTTGAAATAAACAATTGTTATTATTTTCGTCACTGTCTTTGTACATATTCTTCTTTATACACGGGCTCCAGCCATTTAGTTAGGTCATCTGCTGGAAATTATATAACTGGTCTTCCTACTTTTTTGATTTATTACAACAGATTATCTATCAGTTGTAACAGATAAATTATATGTTGCAACATATTGTATATCTGTTGCGACAAACAGACTGGGAAACATTTGCATAGTGCAACAGATGACCAACCTATTTCAATAGATAATCAATCTGTCATAATAGGTATTATATCTGTTACAATAGATATAGAATTTGTTGCATTATAAAAATTTAAATTTCGCCAGACATAAAAATTATTGACACTACATGTAAAGTGAGGTGGCTTGAAATAAAAAATTGTTATCGTTTTCATTTTCGTTTCTGTCTTTGTACATATTCTTCTTTATACATGGGCTCCAACCATTTAGTTAGTGCCCCATAATCCCAGACCCATTACATCTTTCCCACATCAGCGTCGTACATACCGGTCATTTCTATGTCTGTCAGTAAACATTTGATGTATGCAAGCGAGTACGGCCCGCACGCTGCATCGGTTCTATTTCTCTAGAGCTTGATGTTCTTATTTAGATGTTCAAAATCCCATGATTCCTTCGTCAAGATTCCATCCGGCAAATGATCCATCAGCTTACTCCTCATCAACAACTTGGGCAACAACTTCAAGAGTGGCTGCATGTGGGCTAAAAACTTATCCTTGCTGAAGACAGGTAAGTTACAGTCATAAACCTTAATCTTTCCCTCGTAGAGTAGTATCTCAACACCGAGAAAATGTTTGACTTCTACGTTCATGATTGCAAGGATTTTCTTTGCCTTGGTCCAGCTCTTGCCGTGTGGATATGGTCTCTTCCTTCTAACATATTTAATCGCTTCTTCATCCCATTGGAATGTAAAAACTAACTCGTCAAATATTTGACCACCGGTACCAGCATCCTTACGAAGATCATCGTACCTATCCTTGAAATTGTTGTAGAAGTTGAGGCCCATTATTCTAGCGACAACACAATAAACATCTAGGTACGCTAATTGCCTGCCCCTCATGAGGCAGAGAATTTCATCAACATACTGTGGTATAAGAAGATAATTTTTATATAGGTTAGTAATCATAAAGAATAAAAACACAGTAGAAAGAATCTGAGGCAGAGGGTTCTCTGAATTAATTCACAGATTACCAGCCAGCACAGCTTATTCAGCAGATGTGCATTATGTTGCAATAGAATACCAAGCTATTGCAACAAATTACACATCTGCTGTGTAGATTCTTCTTCATGGATTAGATGGAAGTCAAGGTTAGCAAAAGTAAACTTACATTGTTCTCGTACCACTCACATATATTTGTCATATTCATGAAGTATTCGCCGGCAAATGAATGAATGGTGTATTCTTTTCGAATCTTCGTCTTGCCATTCATGATTTCTTGTAGTTCCTCCCCCTTCTCCTTGCCAAGCTCCGCAAATATGTCAACCTTCTTCGGCGGCCCCTGAACTTCAACAACTCTTGAAGCGGGAGGAGTTGCAATTTTTGTTGATTTCAGAATGGAGAGAATTTGTCTAATTTTTCTTCTCTTCCTCCTAACCGCTACTGTAGGAGTGCATGGCTCTCATACCTTATTGGATGGTATGATATCCCTCCTGGATTTTAACTTCTCAACAACTTCAGCAATAGCCTCTAGCTTTTCAAGGAGTTTATCCTCTCTGTCCTTACACACTATGCATTTACAATAAGAACATAAGGATGAGGAGAGGTAAGAAGGACCACTGTAAGGGTGGGAGGCTGAAAGGGAGGACATGTGCAAGGGGTGTTTTCAAAAGTATTTATTTTTTGCTGAGCATCAACATACTCATAATCACGACTGGCAGCAGCACCAGGATGACTGCCACCATCACAAACAACTCCACCAGAAAGACCCTAGAAGAAGCACACAGATCTGTTGCAGTTTGAGGTTGGTCGTGAAAAGCTTCAACATTAGGCTGACCTTGCCTAACTACTTTTCTTATGGATGTTGCTCCAGCTTATTCCTTCTTTATTAGCTCCACTGTTGGGTCTTCTTTTGTATCAACAAGACTCAGAGTAAGAAAAAAAGTCATCCCCAGCTCATCAATGATAGGTACGATCCAAGGATACACAACCTATAAAAAAGACAGTAGGCATTTAAATCATATAATAATAATTTGCAGTCAGTTGGATTACATGGATGCCAAAATATGCAACAGACGATTTAGTTGCCGCAATAACTGATCTGTATGTCATAAACAGATTGACAATATGTTACATCTGATTACACATCTATTGCATAATTTATATCAGATGGGTAATCTGTTGAGTCGGGTTTAAAGAACCATAGCAATAGATGGTTAATCTATTGCGAAATATGGATCGTCTGTCACAATAGATTACCCATCTATTGCAACAGTTGCAGTTGATGGATAATCTGTTGCAACAGACGACCCATCTGCCATAGTAAATGGAATATCCGTTTTAATATCTTTATTTAAGGTAACTTATTTTAGCGAAAAGAAGACGTACTGCATCATCTGGAGGGTTAAAGAGATCAGCCTCCTGCTCCTTAATTTTTTTTTTACCGCCCTTTGTAGCTGTCAACTATGTAAGTATCCTTGGATGAGAAACCTCATTCGGGTAAACCCTGAACTGCTTTCGTAGGGGAGGAATGACTTCACATGCTCAAGCCTAAAAAATATAAAT
Source organism: Capsicum annuum (assembly GCF_002878395.1). Classification (NCBI taxonomy): domain Eukaryota; kingdom Viridiplantae; phylum Streptophyta; class Magnoliopsida; order Solanales; family Solanaceae; genus Capsicum; species Capsicum annuum. Next base: position 251,532,062 of record NC_061111.1, on the reverse strand, counting down.
AGAAAGCAAGCAAATAAAAGTCATAATAAGTATATTCATTATAAATTAATGGATGAGTAAAAATAGTGATCAATTTACCATGAAAGCCCAGGGAAAGCAGTATAATGTGGTCGTTTTTGCGGATAGATTTGTCAGTAAATATTGGAAAATCAAGTAGTAGCTGTCATATCCCAGGGATAATTGTTGAATTTCCCAAAATCATCAGCAAGCGCCAACAAATCATGTTCTATGACTTTTCTGATGTCTCTTGCCAATAAAATGAAATGGACAAACCAAACTAAGCACAATTTCTCCCTGTAGTGCTTTGGTATATTTTTATTCTCGAGATCCCTTGTCAAATCCTCTCTTCTGTAGCTAGCTACAACAATACCCAACAATCCATCCTTTTTTTACCTTGCATTTGTTAGACCCTTTGTGGGGTGTTTCCTTGACGAGAGGTTCTTCTGGATGATTACATCTGAAGCCCGTTACTATGGCAAACTCTTTCAATCCAAAATAAACTGGCATGCCACAGTAGTTGATCCAGAATTTATCCATATTTTTTTGTCCTTCATCCCCGTATACTCGATCCTACGCTTGAGAAGGCCATATACCATGCTCATTGGGAAATGAAGGGTGCATTCCTCAGACAGCTCAAGAAAGTATGCAAAGCATCTCTTCTTATAAAGTCAATCTATGTTTTCATTCTTTATAATACTCCTAAGTTTATCAAAAGGTTTCCCCAACTTACATTTAAGTACAAGATCACCAAATACTGTGTTAGGGCTATTCATCGACATCACAACTCGAAACTTGTCAATACTAATGGTTTTGACAGAATTATGCTGGGATCTCAATATTATTTCACGCCCCATTGGTGAGGAGGATTTATCACTTTCCTCAGCTTTATTTTGCCCTGACTGAGATTGTTCTGAAAGTTCCTCCGAATCTATCTGTACTCTAACCCTTTTTGTTTGGTGATAAGAAGTTGATCCACTTTCTCCACTTTCAGTTTTCTTTCTTTTGGGAGACATCTTTTAACTATAAATAATAGAAAAATAAAAAATACATTGCATTTGATGTCTACATAATTTTTTTAAAAATTGTAAGACAAATTTCAATAAATTATTTTGAGCCATATTACAAAAAACATACTCCAACGGATAACCCATCAGTTGGAACAGATGAAGAATCTGTTTGAAGACCTATTTAATATCTCCCAACAGATCTTTCACCCATTACAACAGATGGACCACCACCATCACAACCAATGCCACCAATACTAACACCAAGATCACCGACACCACCACCGAAAACACAAATACCAACACCACCAATAATAGCTACCAACACCACCAGAAACACCATCCAACAATACCACGACAGTCAACAAAATATTGAAATAAAAACTAGGGTTTTATCGGGTACTTCCTACTTTTTAGCATCAAAACACAAAATTGTTAACCTATTCTCGAAGATAATACAACTAAAAGTCTTCTTTTTCATCATTAACTAAAAAGCCCTAATTTTTAGAATAACGAACAAATGTAGAACTCTTCTCAAAATCTGCTACATGTGAAGACAGAGAATACAACGGATACCGAAGAGAATGAAGTCAAAAATAACAACATTGTGGTCGGAAATGGGAAGAAAATTAATCTTTTTTAAAGGGTTGAGCAATATGTTGAGTAGTTGTTGTCTGTATTTTGAGAGATAGATAGATAGAGATGGAGAGATAAAGAGAGAGAGAAGCAGAAACTTGAGATTTGAAATGAGAAAATTTTTTTTCCCGCAAATGGATGATTTGTATGAGTTGATTTGTAATTTTTGAAAAGAATGACAAGTTTTGAAATTGTTAATTTGGTTCGAATTGATCTTAATTAATTTTTAAAATTTCAAAAGATATAGTTTTTAAAATATTAAGTTAATGAGAACTTATTTCAACTCAGATTGATCGATCGACGACTCAGGTTGGGATGAATGCAATACCAACACAATGCAAATGCAACGGCTCAATTGAAGTTGTTATTGACCCTGTGAGCTCATTCATTCATCCTTAGTTCTACCTAGATAAATGTAGATACTATTATTAATCTTAACACTAAGTTAATGAGAACTCATTTCAACTCAGAGTAATCGATCGATGACTAGGGTCGGGATGAACGTAATACCAACACTATGCAAATACAATGGCTCAGTTGAAGTTGTTATTGACCCTGTGAGCTCATTCATTCATCCCTAGTTCTACCTAGATCAATGTAGGTACTATTATTAATCTTAACATTAAGTTAATGAGAACTCATTTTAACTCAGAGTGATCGATCGACGACTTAGGTCGGGATGAACGAAATACCAACACCATGCAAATGCAACGACTCAATTGAAGTTATTGTTGACCCTGTGAGCTTATTCATTCATCCTTAGTTCCACCTAGATCAATGTAGGTACTATTATTAATATTAACATTAAGTTAATAAGAACTTATTTCAACTTAGAGTGATCGATGGATGACTCGGGTCAGGATGAACGTAATACCAACACCATGCAAATACAACAGCTCAATTGAAGTTGTTGTTTACCCTTTGAGGGCATTCATTCATCCCTAGTTCCACCTAGATCAATGTAGGTACTATTATTAATCTTAACATTAAGTTAATAAGAACTCATTTCAACTCAGAGTGATCGATCGACGACTCGAGTTGGGATGAACGCAATACCAACACCATGTAAATGCAACGGCTCAATTGAAGTTGTTGTTTGCCCTGTGAGCTTATTGATTCATCCTTAGTTTCACCTAGATCAATGTACGTACTATTATTAATCTTAACATTAAGTTAGTGAGAACTCATTTCAACTCAGAGTGATCGATCGATGACTCGGGTCGGGATAAACGCAATACCAACACCATGCAAATACAACGACTCAATTTAAGTTGTTGTTGACCCTATGAGATCATTCATTCATCCCTAGTTCCACCTAGATCAATGTAGGTACTATTATTAATCTTAACATTAAGTTGATGAGAACTCATTTCAACTCAGAGTGATTGATCGATGACTCGGGTCGGGATGAGCGCAATACCAACACCATGCAAATTCAACGACTCAATTAAAGTTGTTGTTGACCCTGTGAGCTCATTCATTCATCCTTAGTTCCTTCTAGATTAATGTAGGTACTATTATTAATCTTAACATTAAGTTAATGAGAATTAATTTCAACTCAGAGTGATCGATCAATGACTCGGGTCGGGATGAACGCAATACCAACACCATGCAAATGCAATGACTCAATTGAAGTTGTTGTTGACCCTGTGAGCTTATTAATTCATCTGTAGTTTCACCTAAATCAATTGCAATGAAATCTGTTGCAACAAACGACTGAGATGTTGGAGAATTTCAAACAGATAATCATATTTGTTGCAGCAGATGACATATCTAATTTAATTATCAAATAGACATATGCATCTGTTGTGATAGATGACTGAGCTGTTGGAAATTTTCAAACATATATTGATATCTGTTGTAACAGATGGCATATTTGATTTAGTTATCAAATGGACATTTGCATGTGTTGTCACAGATGATTGAGCTATTGGAATTTTTCAAATAGATATTTATATCTGTTGCAACAGACAACATATCTGTTTAAAAATATTTTTTTCTTTTAATTTTAAGGCAAGCTTCTATCCGAGTAGATAAAATTGTACTACTAAAGACAGTAAAAAATATTTCTTGAATAACTCAAAAATCTCATTGAGTAGTCTTGTCTTGTCTTTTCAATGTCACCCATTTTCTTCCTCGTGCCCCTCAAATTATTAATGAATATTAATTAATGAATATTAAAACCCCTAATACTTCCTCCATTTCATATTAGTTGGCCCCTATTGAATTGACACACCCATTAAGAAAATATTAGTTAGGGGTTTATTTTACCAAATTAGCCTTATTAATTACGCTTTGAAAATATAAATTTGAATAAATACACTTTGTTTAGTCATTTAATATTAAGGGTAGTACATCTAGAAATTAGAATTATCTCATCTCTCCTTCAGCCCTAAATTTATTTTATTCGTCTCTCATCTTTTTCTTTCTATCCTCTTTGGGGTTATCACAACCTTTTTTCTCTGCTATTTCTCATAAAGATCCTTTCGGATCTAAGCTGATCTATATCTTAGATTCCTCGACTGAAATTGCTGTTTTGATCCCCTTTTGACACTAAGATATGGTTCACTATTGCTTTTTCATTCTCGTCTTCTTCTTTGCAAGTTATTTATATCTTTTTTTATTTAATTAACATTTAACCATATCATATTTATTTAAAAAATTTAAAGAAACTTTTAATTGTTGAATAAACGAACCGAGAATTTTTATTACAAGACGCAAAAAAAGTCATCTGTCGGGAGCAGTTTCAAAGCCTTGTTGGCAGTATCATATTTTTTTTATGTATTTTATTTTTTTCTTTGTTGTTGATGTTGTTAATGATGTTGGTGGTGGGATTGGTGTTATTGGAACTTGTGGTTTGGTATTGTTGACACTGGCGGACTAGGTTTCTTAGACGGTGGGTGTTTCTTATCTTAAAAATAGTGGAGTCCGAACAATCAACCCAAGTAGTAAGGGGGAAAAAAATAAAAGAAAGTTTAAAGTGAATAAGGAGAGAAGAGTTGGTTACTAAAATTAAAAAAATATGTGCTGAGTGGGAATTGAACTCAAGACCAAAAGAAATAAATAGCCTTAAGCACCCATAAACAACCACTAGGCCAACTAAACAACTCTTAATATGGGTGCTCACTGATTAGATTTTATATGTTTTTTCTTAATTTCCATATACATATATAAAGTTTGATACGAGTTCAGTCTGTCTTCGCGCACTCGGAGGACTCCATGTGGGTCCACCCCTAGTTGTTGATGGTGTTAGAACATAGGAAATTTGCTTCTTTGTTATTGATGATGTTGTTGGAACAAATGTTGTTGTTTTCTTTGTTGTTGATGTTTTTTATTTGTTGTTTCTGTGTAGTTTATGCTATTGTTAATGTCACAACAGATGGAGAAACTATTGGAACAAATCAAACCACCAGCAATGCTGGTTTGATATATTCCAATAGATTTTACATCTGTTGCATCAGACTCTACATCTATTGCATCAGACTCCACATCTGATGCAACAGACTCTACATCTGCTACAACAGACTCTGCATCTGTTGCAACAGATGGATAATGTTCTTTCTGTGACATTAATTTTTTTCTTCTTCTTTGTAGATATAAGGAATTGAATGTTGATCAACTTTTGTGAGACCATCACAAGAGGCTACAGTAAAGATGGTTTTGGAGGATAAGTTGCATGCAGATAGAATCACTTCATATGTGGAAGGTATGTATTACTGATAATGTTATCGTGGAAACACACATAGAGTACACTGGTTTTATGAATGTTGTTTTTACCGATTAGTCATAGAACATTCAAACAAAATATCTGCAATTTTACAGTTAAGTTTGGTAGGTCTAAACTGATAAGGCTGAGAGACCATGAATATGGCTCTGATACCCTATTAAGATTTAATGTCGCTTATTGCTCATGTTTATTTGTCATGCCTTCTATAGACTTTTGCTGTGGCAAACATTTCTGGCGACGGTGTAGACTTTTGCACGACGGATATGCTGTCCTCTATATGGGAGAAGAATGATTAGCAGGAAGGCTGAGATATTAAGATCGTTTAATCTGTTCACTTACTCGGACTAAGGTTTGGAGATCTTGCCCCTCCTTTCTTATTTTGTGCATGCAAATGTAAAGAGTACAAGGCAAAACATGATGGAGTGATTAATACTATTAATACATTAACTGTTGATGTAAAGGAATTGATATCTAACATTAGTGTCATTCCGTCAAAGAGGATTTTAGTTTCATTCACTCTATTTGATTAACAGAACTGCTTGACACAACGAAAGTTGATATCAAGAAATTATTGACTATGCCTTCTCAAGACTTTCTTCTACCAGAACACTGTTCTGCATTGAGTGCTGCACTATCCATAGATGCTGTAGCACTGGATTTATCAGCCGAGAGAGCGCTTGCCTTGGAAAAACTCAAAGAGAACCTTCCATACTTCTCCTTGACCTTTCATAGAGCTAACAAGGATCAAGAGGAGTATTATAAGAAAGTTGCCAAGAAAGTGGTCCTCGTTGACAAACTCACAAAAGATCAAGAGCTTTGTACTGAGCTCAACGACCACAATGACAAAATAATTGAATTGGAAGGGGTGACTTGACTTAGTCAAACAAAAAGTCACAACTATTCATATCCCTTAATTAAATAAAACTGGTGACTTTTCGAATATTTAAATTAAAAAAATGGATCTAAACACAAAATTTTATCTTTTTATTGTATTTCAAAAGGAGAAGAATATAGCTTTAAAATAAATCTATCAAATTGGTAATCTGTTGCAAAATATATTCCACTTGTCAGATAACTTACAACATATTGACAATCTTTTGCATGGATATATCAGTTTGTTTTTCCATCAGTTGTGACGTATGTTACAACTTGCTAGTCATCTGTTTATTCAATTTCATCAAGAGCATTAGATTTTTTTTAAACACTTCTTGGCGAAACTCAATTTTTGTTCTTGGATTGCTTTTTTTTTTCTTTGTATCCTTCAAGTTGGCTTCCAAACTCAATTTTTGCTCTTGGGTTGCTTCTCTCTTTTTCTTTACATCCTTCAAGATGGAATTTCGCTTGACAAGAAGCAATCCAAAAGCAAAAATTGAGTTAGGAGGCCAGCATGAAGGATGCAAAGAAAAAAAGAGAAGCAACCCATGAGCAAAAATTGAGTTTGGCTAAGAAATGTTTAGAAAAATCTAATGCTATAGATGAAATTGAATAAACAGATGAGTAGCACGTTGCAACAGACGCCACAGTTGATGGAAAAATAAACTGATATATCCATCTGCTGCAACAGATTGTCAATATGTTTTAAGTTATCTGACAGGCGGAATATACTTTACAATAGATTACCAATCTGTCTCTTTACGAAATACATTAAAAAGATAAAATGTTGTATTTAGATATATTTTTTTAATTTAAATATTCAAAAAGTCACCAGTTTTATTTAATTAAGGGATATGAACAGTCGTGACTTTTTGTTTGACTAAGTCAAGTCACCCCTTCCAATTCAATCATTTTATAAATAGGTCCCACCGGCCTCCTCTCTATCGTTCATTCTACTACACTTACAATACAAATATGGATGATCCAGATTTGTACAAGAAGATTCATATCGATTTCTTGCAGAACTTCAAAGGCAGTTTGATGAACTCCAGAGGAATTTGGCTGACTTCGAAGCAAGGCTGAGGAGGGCCCTGCTACTGCCGGGTGAAAATTGTCCGGTTGACAATAATAATAGTAATAATAGTAGTAATAATAATTAAGTTATGTTTTTTCTTTCTTTTAGCGTATGTATTTTCCTTTTTTATATCCGATCTACCTATAAGGGATTCAAAAAAATCTATGTATATGTTTGGTTTGGTTTGGTCAACTTTTATTCAATATTTAATTATCATTCTATTTATTCCCTATTCTCAACACGTCGACGGTTGGAGGTAGAGATTGAGCACTTGTGGCAACAAATGGTGGTGAAAAGTCATGATGATTCTCCTAAAAATGGTTCGTTAATAAATAATACGGAACTAAATGATATTATAACCGTAAAAAAAGATTATTTATTTTAAGAAAAATCACAACCTTAGATTAATTAAGTTATATGATGATATGATTGTTTAGAAAAAAGTGAATGAATAGTTATGACTGTGACTTTTTGTCTAAACACATTCAACAAACAAAAACAAACAACGTTGTTGATGCATCAAATTCCTCATCTGTTGTGACTGATGAATCAGTTAGAAGAAATAAAAAAAACTCCTTAAACAGATGGTCGATTTATTGCAACAGATGTTATATCTGTTGAAATAGATGGGTTATCTGATGGAACAAATATACAATCTGTTGCCATAACTCAAATAAAAAAATGGTTATTAAAGAAACGATTGAAAACCAGGTGTATTCGATTTTTAAATTGAGAAAAAGGTTATTTAAATTTAATAAGCTGAAAAGTCATTACTGGTCACAATAATAAAAAACTTACCAGCTTGATTTAATTAAGTCATTTCTTTTCACAGAAAACAATAAGAAAAAAATGATAAACACAATTTAAACCGTAAAAAACTCACCAAAAATATTCTTGTTTTTAAACTTGTTTTATTAATTTATATAATTAAAAATTCAGAAAATTTGGATGTCATCATGATATTTTTTTAAGAAAAAAGATATATAGATTATATGTTGCAACAGATATATTATCTGATGCAACAGGTTATCTATTTGTTGCAATGGATGATATATCTGTTGTCACAGATGCGTTATCTGATGCAACAGATATATAATCTGTTGTCCAATTCAGTGTAAAAATGGTTCCTGGAAAGAACTAATTATTTTAATAATAATAAAGCTGAAAACTAATGACTTATCACAATATTGCTTAATTTAATTAAGTTACAATTTTTTACAATCATCAAGAATGTCATTAATAAATGGAGGTGAACAGTTGTCCCTTTAAATCTGTTTTATTAATTTATATAATTAAAAAATCATGTCATGACTTATCACAATATTGCTTAATGTAATTAAGTCGTAACTTTTTACAGTAATCAAGAATGTCATTAATAAAGGGAGGTAAACAGTTGTGCCTTTAAATCTGCTTTATTAATTTATATAATTAAAAAGTCAAAAAATTTGGATGTCATGATGATAATTTTTTTAAAAAAAGATATATAGATTATATGTTGCAACATATATATTATCTGATGCAACATGTTATCTATTTGTTGCAACAGATGATATATCTGTTATCACAGATGAGTTATTTGATGCAACAGATGTATAATCTATTGTCCAACTCAATGTAAAAACGATTCCTGAAAAGAACTAATTATTTTAATAATAATAAAGCTGAAAAGTAATGACTTATCACAATATTGCTTAGTTTAATTAAGCCATAACTTTTTTCATTAATCAAGAATGTCATTAATAAATGGAGGTGAACAGTTGTGCCTTTAAATCTGTTTTATTAATTTATATAATTAAAAAATCATGTCATGACTTATCACAATATTGCTTAATTTAATTAAGTCATAATTTTTTACAGTAATCAAGAATGTCATTAATCAATGGAGGTGAACAGTTGCGCCATTAAATTTGGTTTACTAATTTATATAATTAAAAGGTCAAAAAATTTAGATGTCATGATGATAATTTTAAAAAAAAAAGATATATAGATTATATGTTGCAACAAATATATTATCTGATGCAACAGGTTATCTATTTGTTGCAATGGATGATATATCTATTGTCACAGATGAGTTAGTTGATGCAACAGATATATAATCTGTTGTCGCAACTCAGTGTAAAAATGATTCCTGGAAACAACTAATTATTAATAATAATAAGCTGAAAAGTCATGACTTATCACAATATTACTTAATTTAAATAATTCGTTACTTTTTACAGTAATCAAGAATGTCATTAATAAATGGAGGTGAACAGTTGCAATTTTTTTGCCTAGCTTATTCAAGTTCAATCCTCTATAAATAGGTCCCTCCTTACTCAATCGTTCATTCTACTACCCACTATTTATTCCTTGCCTTGTTAAACCTTCAACTACTTTATCTTCAAGGACTTGATAGCTGTTTTCTGTCTCTGGCAAGTTTTTTTTCTTGATTTTTGTGTAAATATACGTTGTATTACATTCAATTTTTTTTTATTTTCTTTACTTTTATTTTTACGTTTGTGTTTTGTCAACTTATGTGTTTTCTAGATATGGCTGATCTAGTGTGGGTTGTCGCTATTTTATGAGACACCATACGGGAACTACAGAAGAAGGTTCATGACCTGCATTGGGAGTTGGCCGCCGTCAGAGTAAGGATGCTGCGAAAAATTCGCATGCTGGGGAGGGTGGTGCTGCTGCCAGTTGAAGATTGACCGGCTGGTCATACAAATAATAATGCTGATAATAATAATTATGCTTTTTTTCTTTTACCTATGTAATTTTATTTTTTTGTTTAGTAAAAAATTTATGTTTGATGCATTTGACGTTTTAATTCTTATTTAAATTTCATGACGTCCATTTATTTTTCTCAACGAATGACATGTCTACAATTAAGGAATAATTTGATTCCAGTATCAATAGCAAGAGATCAACATATGAGTTGAGTTATCTGTTGGGTTTGTGACAGGAGCTGCATTTTGTTGTTTGAAATAGATTATTATATTTTGGTGCAATAGATTATTAATCTGTTAAATGTAACAGATTATTAAACTATTGTAACAGAATACCCATCTATTCGATTCATATTACGGGCACCTAGAACCATAAACATGAATCTAACATGAGCCTACTGTTGCAACAGAACATTTATCTGGTTCCACAGTTGATGGATCTGTTTAAACAGATTGCTCTTATGTTGCATTCATGTTCGCGTGCTAGCTATTGTTGAAAAAATAGCACACCAACAGTTACCCAGATGACGAATTCAACTAAAAAGCATAATTTGTCTCACCAAAGTCTCCTCTCAAGTGAATGCCAAAGTTGAAAGTGATGTACGAAACAAAATTTGACATAAGAAATTAGTCAAAGAGCAGTAGTTGCGGAACAACAACAACAACAATAATGGTCAACAAGAAAAATATGAAGATGATAGTGAAGTATAAGATGATGATAATGAATCAGAAGATGATGAATAAAGCAGCAGCAACAATGAACAACAAATATCGCGAAGAGAGAAAAATAACAACGGATGAGGAGAGAGAAAAACGCGCCTTTTCCCCCTTCGTTTCTCGTTATATTAACTAACATTTGGATCAAAGTGTAAATTTAAAAACTTGTGAGTTATTTTGAAACTTCCCCAACTTTCTTAATCCATAATAAAGTAATTGTCACCTCCACTCAATAATTAAGACTTGTGTCACCCACACCGCATTTTAAAAGTCTTTTGTCAACTACAACCCAAAGCCCCAACTTACTAAAATATATTCTATAAAAGAACGACACGACAAAAACTTTTCCAAAAATCTAATGAGTACATAAATTAATTTGAAAAAAAAAATGCAATGTGTGATTATGTTATTTATGAATTTAAAAAGATTAAAAAAAAAAAAGAAACCTAATTAATTTTATGAGTTGGTTCAAATCCTTTAGAAAAATGAATTTGCATAATCGTTTTTTTACCTTTTTGGTCACTAAAATTTATTTCTATTAAATAATATAATGAATTTATTACTATAAATACATTCTTGGTGTTGATACCCAACTTTATATTCAATGTGTGATTATGTTATTTATGGATTGAAAAAGATTAAAAAAAAAAACCTAATTAATTTTATGAGTTGGTTCAAATCCTTTAGAAAAATGAATCTGCATAATCATTTTTTTTTTTTACCTTTTTGGTCACTAAAATTTATTTCTATTAAATAATATAATGAATTTATTAGTATAAATACATTCTTGGTGTTGAGACCCAACTTTATATATGTTATGGAAAAACCTACTGGCCTAAAAACAATTGATATAGGAAGAATCCAAGATAAAAAAAGATCTTAGTATTTGGTCCAAACGTATGCAGGAATCTCTAATTGATGATCAGGCCATCAATCAGAATTCTGAAATCAGAGAAGTTTTTGATGTCCTTGAATTCAACTTTTATTTTTTAAAATCTAATGGGTAGTTATTATTTTTTTTTTGAGGTTCTAGAAGGCCATAGATTATGAAAATCAAGAGCTGAACTCGAGGATATGAAAGACTTCTCTGATTTAAGCATTTTTATTGGTGGCTTGATCGTCGACTAAGAGATTTCTGTATATGTTTTGATCAAATACTATGATACTTTTGATTTTTTCCCCAGCAACAATGTTTACTTAATTTTTTTTTTTTTTATGGTGGTGGTGGGTGGGCGGGTGTTTAAGTTTTTACTCTTTTATATAATTATATAATTTTTTCATGTCTTTCTTATTTCTAGATAGTGCTATATTTATTTTATGTCCTTAAGATCTTATAAATATATACATTTGTCACCAGATTTTGGGAGATTGATAAAGTTTTTCTGCATTTTCAAATTTATTTTACAATCGAATTCATTTTAGAGGCATATTTTTTCGTTTACCCTTCTTGATCTCATCTAATTTTAAAGATGGTATTTCGTTGTCTGACATATTTCTTAAATTTTGTTTATGATTAAAATATTATACATAAAATAAAATGAAGAAAGTACTATATTATTTTAAAAATATTATTTATATAATCTAGCAAATTATTATGAAGGTGAGATGGAATGGAGAGTGGGAGTTCGGGGGTGGGACGGTGAAAGGGTGAGGGTTAGGGCGTTAGAAAGATGGGAAGGGGATAACGAACTTTAAATCTCAATATGAATTTAAATAATCATTTAGATCATAATTATTAAGTGCATGTATTATTATTTTTAATAATAATTTAATGAGTCTAAGTAAATATAATAAATTAAACCTACCCATTTAATGATTTTTGTAAAATAAAAATATCTCGCCATAATTCATTATTTATGTATAAAATTATTGCATGTAGTCCTTGCTATCACTAATCTCGTCTATAATTGTCACTATCACCCATCAGTCAGTACTCATAATTATCATACGTATTTTGTCAATTTTATCATTATTAGTTAATCACCATCATCATTAGCTAATATCGCCGCCGACTATAAATTATACCACCAATTACTATCATCAACCATCATCTTTAATTATAGCGTTCAACCACCATCCAGTGGCGGAGCCACATTGAATTCAGGGGGTTCAGCCAAACCCCCTTCGTCGAAAAATTATACTATTTGTACATGGTCAAAAATATTTTTATGTATATATAGTAGATGTTGAACCCCCATCGACTAGTTCGTATATTTACTTCTGTACCCTCTCAATGAAAATTCTGGCTCCATCACTACCACCATCACCTTTAGTAATCACAAGCCCACAATTACTGCTACCCATCATCATTGTCGGGAAGGTGAACAAGAACCTATTTTTTGGATTACTATTTAATTAGTGCCTGCTTCATACCTCTTTTTGTATAAGTTTACACGCTTCATGTAAAAGTTCATACAATAGCAACATGAAGTTTGGCAACTTCAAACATTCAAATTTGAAAGTATAAATGGCCTTGTGAAAGTCAAACATCATATGTTTTCACCTGATTGTTTAGTGTGTCCCCCCCCCCCCCCCCACCCCAAAGGAATTGCGGTTTTATATTCTCTAAAATTTCCTCTTCTTAATGCCCCTATTCCCCTTTCGTTCGGAGTCATCGTAAATTGAATTCATCATGCTATACTTAACGGAAAAGAAAAATAAATAGTTTAAACTTTAGTAGCTATCGTATTACTGGCTCTAGTATTTACAGGTTGTCGCGGAATGAAATTTTATAATATTATTTATGATTCTACATTTTTCTTAGCATTTCGCTTTCATGATTTGCGTGTGATTATAAGTGTTATTTTCTCGATCATATTTGGTATTCTCTAGTATCTTAATCATCTAATCTAGGAGCATCACGTTTGAAGTAGTTTCATGGCACTGACATTTTATATATGTAGTTCGATTATTCCTATTTGTCTCTACCTATTAGAGGGGTGGTATATGAAGAAAAGGAATTAGTGGACTTAACGAGTCAAACATTCTAGAATTTTTTTACTTAATGCATGTACAAATTGATAAAAAAATGAACATACTTTCACACATTTTTCCTATTAGTAGACTCATTAACTAAATAAAGTATAGATTTAATTTTGAAATCCTTCACTTATAAAAAAATTAACTCAAAAATTAAACATTTTCAGCTTATCCTGTGTAGGCAAATGACCTCATAGCTTCTTGTCTCTCAATTTTGAACAAAAACTTCACTTCAATAATAATAACGAGGACATATCCAATATATTTTTCACAAAAGTGGAGTTTGAAGAGGATAAAGCATACACCGAAATTTAATCTTGAAATCCTTCACTTATAAAAAAATTAACTCAAAAATTAAACATTTTCACCTTATTCTGTGTAGGTAAATGACCTCATAGCTTCTTGCCTCTCAATTTTGAACAAAAACTTCACTTCAATAATAATAACTCAAAAATTAAACATTTTCACCTTATTCTGTGTAGGAAAATGACCTCATAGCTTCTTGCCTCTCAATTTTGAACAAAAACTTCACTTCAATAATAATAACGACGACAAATCCAGTAGATTTTTCACAAAAGTGGAGTGTGAAGAGGGTGAAGCATACATTGTCGTACCTATGCGTAGAGGTGAGACAAAGAGACTTTTTCTGAGAGAAAACTTCACTTATAGAAAAAAAATTCAAAAGAAAAGAAGTGTGTGCGTATTTTACTTCATAAAATAGAATCAATTTATATACGAACTTACTAAAATATATTCCATAAAAGAACAACACAACAAATTTTTTTTCAAAAATCTAATGAGTACATAAATCTAATTTGAAAAATATTTATGGATTGAAAAAGATAAAAAGAAATAAAAAAAAAAGAATTATGAGTTGGTTCAAATCCTTTTGAAAAATGAATTTGCATAATCATTTTTTTTACCTTTTTGATCATTAACATTTATTTCAATTAAATAATATAATGAATTTATTGTTATAAATACATTATTGTTGTTGAGACCCATCTTTATATTTTCTTATGTTCTCAAATTTAGGTTTAACCATGGTAAAATCTACTGGCCTAAAAAGAATTGATAGATGAAGAATTCAAAATAAAAAAAGATCTTAGTATTGTAATACCCGTATTTTCCTAACTCAGTTTAACTCTCAGTACATGAGTATCCCCATATAATTTTTTCATAATACTTGGAATTTTTCTATTTAAGACCTATCATTGCATAGAAAATTCAATCAGCTTTCCAACGCTATAAAATTCGCCCAAATACGATAATCGAGTGAGAAGTTATATCAATTTTTGTAAAACAGTGTGCCAAATTGGCAATCAGCGTGTCGCGGAGCCAGGCCAAATTGCAATTGTCAATTTCTAGTGTACGATCGCGATAAGCCCGCATCGCGGAGAAATGCCAGTTCCCAATTGGCATTTTTCAGTGAAACTCCGCTATAATGGCGCGTCAAGCCAATGCCATTTTTCAGGATTGTCCTTTCGCAGTGTGACTCCGCAATACCACTGGATCACGTCAAGGTTCAATTTCACGTTCATCCCTTTTTGAATAGTGTCAGGCAACTTCCAGTGGCTTACCGCGACGCGGTGGCATCCTTGAATTTACAATTAATTATTGTTTCCATGATGCTCATGTGTTGACTATTATTATGTGAAATAATCATGCTCCCCAAGTGTTTGATAAAATGCTTTTGTGAATCGAATAGTGAAATCATGACATGTCATTATGTGGTCCCATTCATGTACAATTTTATTTATCTCAAGTGTTTGGCAAAGTGTCTAAATGAATGCATTGTTAACAAACAGGTATTATTATGTTTTCAAGATCATGTCATGCTTTATTTTCAATGATATCGAGTCCTGGGTATATTCAATACCTTAAAGTCTAGCCGTTTACCTAGAGCTATAGAATAGTCTCAGTAATGTCACGATCAGTAGTACTCAGTCAGTTACAGAACTCAGTAAAGCTCGATATCAGTCTAGTTCAGTTCAGTATAATAGTTAGTGTCATTCAGTTGGGAGTATGATTCAGCATCGACCGAACCCAAGGATAGGGACTCACCTGTCAGTAGAGGGTGTAGTCTTAGAAGCATTCCTTGTGTTTCAGAACTATGTAGCCAGCGTAGGTTGAGATATCAACCTGCCGACTGATGGTTGATAAGGTGTTTCTACCTACCAGTTGGGGGTACCACCATTCTCGTTTAGGGCACCTGCCAGATGAGGGTGACTCTTCAACTTGTCTTTACCCGTGGCATGGTACTGACACCCTTCCAACTAAGGTTACAGGTTTGACCCCCAATCTATTCAGAAAAGGGGTATGCCAGTAAGATGATTACCTCTCATAGTCTCAGTTTCAGTCTCGGTATAAAACTCAGTTCAGTTTTACAGAATGAGGACTGTCAGACACAATCACTCAGTTATCAGTAATTTAGTTATGAGTAATCTCTGATATCAGTTACTCAGTTATCAGAACTCAGTACTCAGCTTCAATAAAAGCTCAGATACAGTACACATGTATATGTACAATATTGCATACTCATTATTTACAGCAGGTTCAGTTGTCCATGTACCTTTATTCAGTTTCTACATATCGTCCATTCAGTTATTGTTCATTCATATGAACCCTTCCATTCAGCCTTACCTTATCTAGCATACCAGTACATTTCACGTACTGAAGCATACTTTCTCTTTGTGCTATGATGTTTCATATCATAGGTTCGGACGCTCCGGCTCCTGACCGCAATTAGACAAATTCAGTTAGCAGCAGCAGATTCAGTAATGAGTCGTCATCTATTGAGGATATGATTTTATTTCAATATTTCAGTAGCTTCAGTATTTCACTGGTCGGAGTTTGTTGGGAGCTTGTCCCATCAACTTCGCATTTAGACAGTTCAGTTAGAGGCTTTTCAAACTAGACTAATTCAGACAGTATTTAGATTTCAGATATTTTTATCAGATGTTTTTATTATCAGTATTTAAATTATGAAACTTATGGCATTTCAGCCTAACTTCTGCATTATTTCAATATTATTATTCAGTGCTCACAGCAGGTACCAGTCATGAGTTAGCTTGTGATCCTTCGGGATAGTAAACACCGTGTAGTATGCTTCATAACTTTTTTTTATCATTTTACGTGTTTCATGTAAAGTTCAGACAATAGTGACATGAAGTTTGGCAACTCCAGACATTCACATTTGAAAGTATGTCCTTGTAAAAGCCAAACATCATACGTTTTCATCTGATGTTTAGTATGTAGGTGATATTGGACCCTCAAAAGAAATTGTTGTTTTGTATCCTTCAAAAACTTCTTTTCTTAATGCTCTTATTCCCCTTTCATTCGGGGTTGTCACAACTTGAATTCATCATGGTATACTTACGGAAAAATAAAAACAAGTAGTTTTCACTTTAGTAGCTACCGTTTCATTGGCTCTAGTGTTCAAAAGTTGTCGCGGAACGAAATATTATAATAGTATTTATGGTTCCACTTTTTTTTCCTTAGCATTTCGCTTTCACGATTTGCATGTGATTAAAGTGTCATTGTTTCGATCATATGTGGTATTCTCTAGTATCTTGATCATCTGATCTAGGTGCATCACGTTTGAAGTAGTTGCATGGCACTGACATTTTGTATAGGGGAGGTATATGAAGAAAGGATCGGTGGACTTAACGAGGCAAACATTCTAGAACCTTTTTACTTAATGCTTGTAAAAATTGATCAAAAATTGAATATACTTTCACACATTTTTCTTGAAATCCTTCACTTATAAAAAAAATTAACTCAAAATTTAAATATTTCATCTTATCCCATATAGGCAAATGACCTCATAGCTTCTTGCCTCTCAATTTTGAACAAAAACTTTACTTCAATAATAACAACGATGACATATTCATTATATTTTTTTATAAAAGTTGAGTCTAGAGAGGGTGGAGTATACACCGACGTACCTATGCGTAGAGGTGAGACAGAGAGATTGTTTTTGACAGAAAACTTCACTTATAGAAAAAAATTAAAAGAAAAGATGTTTGTGCATATTTTACTTCATAAAATAGAATTAATTTACACACGAACTTACTAAAATATATTCCATAAAAGAACAACACCACAAAAACTTTTCCAAAAATCTAATGAGTACATAAATCTAATTTGAAAAAAATGCAATTTGTGATTATGTTATTTATGGACTGAAAAGGATAAAAAAAGAAACCTAATTAATTTTATGAGTTGGTTCAAATCCTTTAGAAAAATGAATTTGCATAATCATTTTTTTTTTACCTTTTTGGTCATTAAAATTTATTTTTATTAAATAATATAATCAACATATTGGGGATCTTTCAAAAATAGCAGCATTTTGCTATAAAACCCACCTTCCATAGCCAAATTTTACATAATTACCATTTATAGCCGTTGTATTCGATTTACGCCCGCTGTATTCAGTTTTACATATAGTATATATTCATATAAAATATAAATACAGTCCCCATTTAGCCACTGTATTCAATTCACAACTGTTGTATTCACTTTTACTTAGTGGTTTGTATTCATAAAAACATAAATACCATATATATTTAGTCTCGCCAAAAATACTATCATTTTTTTTTCATTTTCATTTTCTTATATTTTTTCTTTTGTCGTGTTTTCCTCGTTTTTTCTTCTTCTTTTTCTATTTTTTTTCAATTTTTTTTATTTTTTTATTCTATTTTTCTCTCTCTTCTATCTCTAGCTTCCATATCCCTTTCTTCTTTTCTTTTCTTCTTTAATTTTTTTTTATTTTTTTGTACTTATTTTCTTTATCATTTTTTTGTTCCATTTTATATTTTTTGTATTTTTGAAAAATATTACTACTCGAACAAGTCATGGATGATAACGTAAATACCATAATTATTTATCATATTTGTAGTCACACCGTCATTTATATTTTTGTATTCGTTGATACAACTGCATTTGTATTTGTATTTTAAAGTTCACGTTTGTATGTATTTTATAGCTTGCATTATATTTATATTTTATGGTTCGCACTTGTATTTGTATTTGTTAGTTCGCACCATCATTTATATTTTATATAATTCGCACTTGTATTTTAAAATTGTTTTGTATTTGTATTTTATAATTGACTGTATATTATATTGGATTATATTTGTACTGTGGTTTTATCGTGTTTGCATATTTAGATTATATTTGTATTTGTATTCTATTTTCGTCGATGTCTTTTTATTTCTAAAGAATTATTTGTATTTGCATTTGTAAGTTTATTACATATTGTGTCACACCCCTTTTTAACGTTCTCAAAAAATAGTTATAATTTAATGTTCGAAAAGGGTTTTATTATTTAAGTGACAAGAAATGAAAATTTGTTTCGGAAAAGGATTATTTATATTTTTTACTCAGAGTCGCCATTTGGCATAATCTGGTGTGCCAAGTCACTATTAGAAAATCCTTTTCAAAACCATTTGACTCTTTGAACTGGTTTGCGAACAGAGATTCTGGCTAAGGAATTCTGTTGACCGAGGAGAAGCAGTTAGGCACCCCTCGATCCCGTGGTTCAACCACGGTCGCTTGGTAGAGTGTATCAACTATTTTGGCATTACGAAATGTATAAACCACACAAAAGCACACAAAATAATCAAACAGTAAACAAAACAAAACAATCCAAAAATGTAAAGTCCAGTCCAATTATACAGTCCAAAAATAAATAATGCAGAAATATAAATCTATTCTACCCTAGACTAATCCTATACTACGCTCTACCGCTTCACCCGACGCCTCGGGCCTTCACCACGATCATTTTCCTCCAACATGATACGTCGGGGCATTCCCCGGTGAATAAATACATCAATCTTCGGGGCATTCCCCGATAAAATGAATACATTTTTCAATTAAACACAATAAACTAGGAAGAAACATTCATACGCACATTCTAACATTCAACCAAAACAATAGGTTTTAAAATTTGCCTACCCAAACCTATATTCCCTATCTGTTTCAACCCATCGTAAATCTATCATGATTCATGCCAACAATAAATCAAAATCAAATCGAATCTATCCTTTTGTCAATTTTTCAATTCCACCCAACCTTCCTTTCTACCATCCATTAGAACATGATCAAATTTATTCCTCAATCCACCAAAACCAAACAACCAAGCATCATGATCATAACATCAACATAAACAAAATCCAACAAAACCATAATCACACCACTCGTAATCGCAACCAATCCAAACAACCAATCAAATATATATGTATAAAAAAAAATGAGTTAAGAAATGGACCTCGATAGAATGTTTTGTCGATAATAAAGAAACCCAGGACAGGAATCCTCGAACGGAAAAATCCACAGTAGCACAATCCACTCAGTATCAAGAATGTACTACCTGAACGGCATGAGAATAGACGAACCCAAAACCCCGGATCAATATGATAGAAGATCGAAAACCGACGTAACTTGAGCTCCGGTGAGCTCAGACAAGACAGAAAAAGACGGACCAAAAATTCCAGCAATCCTCACTGTTTCTCGGCCGGGTTTTCTTCGAAATCAGTGGGGGACGAAGAAGATTCAGGAACTTTAAACTCAAGTCGATCACAAGACCACCTGCAGACCAAATTCGGTGAAAAGGTTCACCGAAAAAAAGCAGTCGAGACACCGGACTTACCCCGTTATCCCCTTTCCCGTTCACCTCCTCTCTCAATTTCACTCTCTTAGTATCAATTCGCTCTCACGTCTCTCTGATTTCATCTCTCTCTTTCTTAATTTCTCACCCAAATTCCTTTTTCCATTCACCTTCTCTCTCGATTTCACTCTCTTTATCCTTTTTTTTTTGCATGTGCGTCTGATTTAGGGTGTGTAGGTGTGAGAGGGGTGTGTGTTCTTGGTATTATGTGTGCAATTTATGCCCCTATTTATGTGTATAATGTTGCGTGTTATATGCGTCTGAGAGAGTATGTGTGTGTTGTGTAAATGGTGAGGGTGAGTGTCGATCGGAAGAAAAGGAAGAAGATGAGTGTGTGTATTATGTATGTTAGTGATGATGGAGTAGTTCGGGTGTTTTTTTGGAGAAGAAAGGAAAATTTTTTCTCTTGAGATGTGTTGTGTGTCTATTTATGTATTCCAGTGAAGAAAAAAATGAAGGGGATCGGGTGGGGTTACGTAGATAGGGGGTTAGGTACGGGTAGGGAGGTGAGGTAGGGTAGGGGTCACGTGGGGTAGGGGGTAGAGTTTGTTGGGATAGGGTAGGTGTTGTTTTTTAATTGGGTGGGTTGTTAGAATATTAGGATAAAACAAAATTAGTTAGAGGGTTGTTATTTTTGTCATTTTGGAGGGATTATCACACGGGTGAGAGTACACGGTAGGATAAGGCAAACAATAGGTAAAACGACATCGGGGAGGGACGAAATTAGGTGTCTACATCATGCCCCCTTTG
>NC_061111.1:251481050-251507923 GCF_002878395.1 Capsicum annuum | reverse complement strand
CACTTTAGTAGCTATCGTTTTACTGGCTCTAGTATTTACAAGTTGTCGCGGAATGAAATATTATAATAGTATTTATGGCTCTACTTTTTTTCTTAGCATTTCGCGTTCATGATTTACGTGTGATTATAAGTGCTATTTTCTAGATTATATGTGGTATTCTCTAGTATCTTAATCATCTGATCTAGGAGCATCACGTTTGAAGTAGTTGCATGGCACAGACACTTTATATATGTGGTTCGATTATTCCTATCTGTCTCTACCTATTGGAGGGGCGGTATACGAAGAAAGGATCAATGGATTTAACGAGACAAACATTCCAAAAAAATTTTACTTAATGCGTGTAAAAATTGATCAAAAAATGAACGTACTTTCACAAATTTTTCCTATTAGTAGACTCATCAACTAAATAAAGTATAAATTTAATCTTGAAATCCTTCACTCATAAAAAAAATTAACTCAAAAATTAAATATTGTCACCTTATCCTGTGTAGGCAAATGACCTCATAGCTTCTTTGCCTCTCAATTTTGAACAAATACTTCACTTCAATAATAAAAACAATGACATATGTAGTATATTTTTCACAAAAGTGGAGTCTAAAGAGGATAAAGCATACACTGTCGTACCTATGCGTAGAGGTGAGACAGGCTTTTTCTGAGAGAAAACTTCACTTCTAGAAAAAAATTCAAAAGAAAAGAAGTTTGTACGTATTTTACTTCATAAAATAGAATCAATTTACATACGAACTTACTAAAATATATTCCATAAAAGAACGACACAACAAAAACTTTTCCAAAAATCTAATGAGTACGTACATATAATTTGAAAAATATTTATGGATTGAGAAAGATTAAAAGAAATTAAAAAAAGAATTAAGAGTTGGTTCAAATCCTTTTGAAAAATGAATTTGCATAATCATTTTGTTTACCTTTTTGATCAGTAAAATTTATTTCTATTAAATAATATAATGAATTTATTGCTATAAATACATTCTTGGTGTTGAGACCCAACTTTATATTTTCTTATGTTCTCGAATTTAGGTTTAACCATGGTAAAACCTACTGGCCTAAAAAGAATTGATATATGAAGAATTCAAAATTAAAAAAGATCTTAGTATTGTAGTACCCCGTATTTCCCTAGCTTAGTTTAACTCTTAGTACATGAGTATCCCTATATAAATTTTTCAAAATACTTGGAAATTTTCAGTTTAAGACCTGCCATTGCGTAGAAAATTCAGTTAACTTTACAACAATATAAAATTCGCCCAAATCCAATAATCGGGTGAGAAGTTATAGCAATTTTCGTAAAACAGTGTGCCAAATTGGCAATCAGCGCGCCCTGTAGCAGGCCAAATGACAATTGTCAATTTTCAGTGTGCCATCGCAATAAGCCCGCATCGCGGAGAAATGCCAGTTCCCAATTGGCATTTTTCAGTGAAGCACCGCGATAATGGCGCATCGCGCCAATGCCATTTTTCAGGCTTGCCCTTTTTCAGTGTGACTCTGCGATACCACCGCGTCGCGCAAAGGATCAATTTAATGTTCGTCCCTTTTTGAACAGTGTCAAGCAACTTTCAGCGGCTCACCATGATGCCACCGCGTCGCGATGAATGCCAATTTCGGGATTTTCAGTGACGAAAATTTAAAAACTTTTCAGGGGTAATTGGGTCTTTTTTTATGACCCAAATTAGTCTTTCACACGAAATTAATGCCCTAAATAACCTAATATGTCATTATTTCCTCACTTTATCTCAAGAATAAACCATTCTCTCTCAAAATGGCAAAACCCTAGCTTCAAGAAATCAAGAGCAATCCTCAAAAAATCTTCCAAGCACCTTCTAGAATTAATATTCTCAGGTATGTTAGGTGTTCATTCATGGGTTCCTTTCACCCATGGAGTCCAAGAACCCTATTTTTGAAACACAAGTTTTCAGATTTATGAATTTCATGCTTGAAATTGATTATATTCATGTCCATGATAATATTTAGGTTTCAATCCATGATGAGTTAATACATAAAAATGACCCTAAAGTTGACACCAAATTATAACTTTGACCTTAAACTTTGATAGTGCACAAATAGGACCTTTAACTATTCAAAACCTAAACAAATATGACCTCCGATTTTGCAACCCCATGCGTGAGTCTCACTCGCACCTACGTGGAAAGGTAATCCAATCACACGGTGCCACGTCGTTAAAAGGGCTGACTTGGCAAAAGGTCATATTTGTGCAATTTTGAATAGTTAAAGGTCATATTTGTGCATTGTCAATGTTTTACTTTTTGTGTTAAAACGACGTCGTTTTTATTATTATTATTGTTTTTGTTTTTATTGTTGTTGTTG
This sequence comes from Capsicum annuum, assembly GCF_002878395.1. Lineage (NCBI taxonomy): Eukaryota > Viridiplantae > Streptophyta > Magnoliopsida > Solanales > Solanaceae > Capsicum > Capsicum annuum. The sequence continues at coordinate 251,505,583 of NC_061111.1, read as the reverse complement.
TTGTTATTATTATTATTATTATTATTATAATTTTTTTTATATATTTCTATAGTAGCAGCACCTAACTTTTTTTTAATTTTAAAAAATTATTATTATTATTTTATTTATTTCTATAGCAGCAACACTTAGCTTTTTTTTAATTAAAAAAAACAGCCACTAGCAGGGATCGAACCCACACAGTAGGCTGAAGGAAGCGCCCAAGAAGAGCAAATAACACTACTGGGCTATCTAAGTGCCTTGTTTCATGTGGTTCAACATCAATATACGTACATAAATATACATTTTCTATTTTATATATATACAACGTAATTTTTTTACCGAGGGGGTTCGGGTGAACCCCATGGTAACCACGTAGGTTCGCCCCTTGTTAATTTAATAACGTTAATTTAATAACATTTTAATTACGTTAATTTGATAACGTTAATTTAATATACTACTACTACTATCCTTAATAACATTAATTTAATAACCTTTTATTAAAACTATAATTTTTTTTATAATTAGTATAGTTTCATCTTTAATTTAATATTTAAATAAATAATATTTAGATATATTATATAACTTAAATTCGTCTGCTTTATAATATATATACATACCCGCTCGATTTTTTCGTATGAGGCTGACCTGCCTAATTAATAAATCTTCAATATTGCTCTTTTTCCGCAATGACAAAAGAAATTAGATGCCATTTTCATTTTTGAGCCAAAAATAATAGTGAAGAGTCATTTAAATGTCATATTGTGCAGTTTTGAATAGTTAAAGGTTATATTTGTGCACTGTCAAAGTTTAAGGTCATATTTATGTATTATGCCCTTACATTTTAAGCTGGACGCGCCCAATTTTGCATGTTGAACACGCGTTTTGCCACGTAGGATTGGAGGTCATATTTGTACAGTTTTGAATAGTTAAAGGTCATATTTGTGCATTGTCAAAGTTTAAGGTCAAAGTTATAATTTAGTGTAAAGTTTAGGGTCATTTTTATGTATTAACTCATCCATGATTAATTGCAAGTTTCACGAAATTAAAATAGTATTTATGGGGCATTATATGAATTGCATGCTAAACCCTTGAATTTACAATTGATTATTGTATCCATGATGCTCATGTGTTGACTATTATTATGTGAAATAATCATGGTCCCCAAGTGTTTGATAAAATGCTTATGTGAATTGAATAGTGAAATCATGACATGTCATTATGTGGTTCCATTCATGTACAAGTTTATGTATCTCAAGTATTTGACAAAATGTCTAAATGAATGCATTGTTAACAAGCAAGTATTATTATGCTTTCAAGATCATGTCATGCTTTATTTTCAATGTTATCGAGTCATGGGGGTATTCAATACCGAAAAGTCTAGCTGTTTACCTAGAGCTACAAAATAGTCTCAGTAATGTCATGATCAGTAGTACTCAGTCAGTTACAGAACTCAGTGAAACTAGGTATCATTCCAGTTCAGTTTAGTACAATAGTCAGTGTTATTCAGTTGGGAGTAGGATTCAGCACCGAGCGAACCCAAGGATGGGGGTTCACCTGTCAGTAGAGGGTGTAGTCCTTAGAAGCAGTCCTTGCATTCTAGAACTACGTAGCCAGCGTAGGTTGAGCTATCAAACTGTCAGTTGAGGGTTGATAAGGTGTTTCTACCTGCCAGTTGAGGGTACCACCATTCTCGTTTAGTGCACCTGCCAGATGAGGCTGACTCTTCAGCTTGTCTTTGCCCGTAGCACGGTACTGACACCCTTTCAACTGGGGTTATAGGTTGGAACCCCAATCTATTCAGAAAAGGGGCATATCGATTAGATTATTACCTCCTACAGTCTCAGTTTCAGTCTTAGTATGGAACTCAGCTTAGTTCTACAGAATCAGGACTGTCAGACACAGTCACTCAGTTATCAGTAATCTCAGATATCAGTTACTCAGTTATCAAAACTCAGTACTGATACGAGAACAATGGCTACCTTAGCTTTCGCCGACATCATTCAAAGTTACTATGTGAAGAATTAAGCTTTGGTCACATGGAGGGCACGGGATTATACATGGAGGGGACGTTTTGAGCCTACCATTGATCAAACTCGAGTGTGGAAGATTGCTTGGAGAATTGAAGACTTAAGGACTCTCGGGTTTGGACCACCTTTGTTGGTTCACGGTTTTTGTTCCCTTTATTAAGGGCATTTTGGTCACTTATCTTTGTCCAAGTGACACTCTATGACCATCCCTCCTCATTAAGGGCATTGGAGTCATTTTGTGTTCATTTTATAATAGATTATAAATAGGCTCCTTTAGTCTTATTTTCATTAGTTTATGAAAGATGAAATATTGAAACACTTAAAATCCTCTCTCTTGAACTTAGTGTAGTTCTAGTATAGGGCTTGGAAAAGCTAACATTGTTCTTTGCTTGGAAATTGTGGATTTTGAGGTGAGTTGATTCCCTTGGCGGTCACCGTAAGAGTGTGGTTTTGATTATTACATTCATTAGGGTTTTTTGAGTTTAATACACTCTTTAGTTCTTAATCTTATAATAATCTTGGTCTCACTATCTATCCTTTACTTTTGTTGTTGTTATCTTGTGTAATGGACTGTTTTAGGTCATTTATTGAATCCGAAACTTGTGTTATTGTTGTTGATATTGTTCATCACATTTTATAGCTATTTTGGTGTTGAAATACACCCTTGTATCTTGTATTCTTGTTGTTGGTAGCGAATTCGAGTGTGGTCTCCATCTTGGTCCTCGAATCCTTAAGATTGGTGGACTGATTTGGAGTGTGATTTCGTGTTTCCATTGTCATTCCTGTATCAAGTACTCAGCTTCCAAAAAGCTCAGTTACAGTAAACATGTATATGCATACCCAATATTTACAGCAGTTTCAGTTATCTATGTACCCTTATTCAGTTTCTACATATCATGCAGTCAGTTATTGTTAATCCATATGAACCCTTGCATTCAGTCTTACCTCATCTAGCATACTAGTACTTTCCACGTACTGATGCATATTTTTTCTTTGTGCTATGATGTCTCATATCATAGTTTCGGACGCTTAGGCTCCTGACCGCGCTTAGAAAGATTCAGTTAGCAGCAATAGATTCAGTAGTGAGTCCTCATTTATCGAGGATATGCTTTTATTTCAGTATTTCAGTAGCTTCAGTATTTCTATAGTCGAAGTAAGTTGAGGGCTTGTCCCATCAACTCCGCATTTAGACAGTTCAGTTTTCAGACTAGACTAGTTCAGACAGTATTCAGATTTCAGATGAGCCAGCCAAAATGACAATTGTCAAAAACCAGTGAGCCTCCGTAATCATGGCGCATCGCGCTAAGGCTCATATTCATAATTGTCTATTTCCAGTGATCCAACCCAATCCCATCGCGTCGCAGCGAGCTTCCAGGTTGCATCCAGCATGGCAACGCAATTCCACCATGTCGCGCTACCAACCTCATTCCCAGTTGTCGATTTCCAGTGGCTTGGCGCGATAGTGGTACGTCGTGCTAGGTGCCCAAATCGGGAATTTTCAGTAACGGTTTTAAATTATTCCCAAGGGTAATGCATATTTTTCCATGACCCAACTCAGCCTTTAACACATAAATTATCCCTAACTAACCTAGTTACATCATTATTATTCAATTTTTCCCAAATCAAAAGACATTCTCTCTCAATTAGTAAACCCTAGCTCTCAAGAAATCAAGAACAACGCTTAAGAAAATCACTAAGAACTTATCAATTCAGGTATGTAAGGTGTTCATTCATGGGTCCCTTTCACCCATGAAGCCTAAAAATCCTCTTTTAAAAACTACTAGTTTATGGAATTGTGAATTTCTATGTTTGAAATTGATTGTATGCATGTCTATGATGTTAATTGGGTTTTAATCCATGATTAGTGTAAGATTCATGAAATTAGAATAATACTTATGTGGAATTATATGAATTGCATGCTTAACCTTTGAATTTGAGATTGAATGTTGTGTTCATGATTACATGTGTTGGCCATTATCACGTGAAATATTCCATGCTCCCCAAGTGTTTGCTAAAATGCCTATATGAAGTAGATAGTGGAATCATGACATGTCATTATGTGGTCCCAATCATGTACAAGCTTATGCCATACAAGTGTTTGACAAAATGTTTCTATTGATGAATTATGAACAAGTGAATATTGTTATATTATTCAAGATTATGTTATGCTTTACTTTTCATGCTATCGATTACTGGGGGTTTTTAATACCCGACAATCTAGCTGTATACCTAGATCCAGTGTTAGTTACAAAATAATATCAGTCATGTCACGATCAGTACTATTCTCAGTCAGTTACGAAACTCAGGAAAACTCAGTAAACTCAGTATCAGTCCAGTCTAGTCCAGTCCAGTCCAGGTCAGTATACTCAATTCAGTGTCTTTTAGTTGGGAGTAGGATTCAGCACCGAGTGAACCCAAGGATGCGGGGCTCACCTTCCAGTAGAGGGTGTGATCCTTAGAAGCAATCCTTACGTTCTAGACCTACGTAGCCAGCGTAGGTTGAGACATCAAACCTGCCAGTTAAGGGTTGATGAGGTGTTTTAACCTATCAGTTGAGGGTTTCACCGTTCTCATTAAAGTACCTGTCAGATGAGGGTATCTCTTCAGTTGTCTTTACCAGTGGTACGGTACTGATACCCTTCTAATTGGGGTTACAGAATTAAACCCAACTCAGATATTTTATCTTAGTTGGGGCATGTCGGTTAGATGATTACCTCCCATAATTTCAGTTTCAGTCTTCAGCATAGAACTCAGTTCAGTTCTACAGAATCAGGACTGTTAGATAAAGTCAATCAGTATCAGTAACTCAGTTATCAGAAATATTAGATTATTAGTTACTCAGTATCAGAACTCAGTACTTAGCTTCTAAAAATCTTAGTTACAGTATATATATATATATATATATATATATATTCAGAGTATTGCATACTTATTATTTATAGTAGTTTCAATTATCCATGTACTCTCATGTTCAGTTACTCTATATCATTCAGTCAGTTATTGTTCATGCATATGAACCCTTGGATTCAGCACTACCTCATTTAGCATACCAGTACATTCCACATACTCACGCATACTCTTTCTTTACGCTATGATGTCTCATATCATAGGTTCAGACGCATAAGTTCTCGACCGCACATAGACAGATTCAACCAACATATCAGATTTAGTAGCGAGTCCTTATCTATCAGGGATATTTTTTTATTTCATTATTTCAGTAGACTCAGTATTTCAGTAGTTAGAGTTAGTTGGGGGGATTGTCCCATTAACTCCACTTTCAGACAGTTCAGATTAGAGGCTTTTCAGACTAGATGTTCAGACAGTAATCAATATTTTTAGATGTCATTTCAGTATTATACATTATCAGTATTTTAGATGTTTTGAACCTTATGGTATTTTAGTTAATTTTTTTGCATTTATTATAGTATATTATTCAGTGCTCACAGCAGATATCAACCATAAGTTAACTTGTGATCCTTCGGGGTTGTAAGCACCATGTAGCGTCTGGGGTATAGACTTGGGGTGTTACAAACTTGGTATCAGAGCCTAAGGTTCAACAGAGTCCTAGGAAGCCTGAAAGTCATATCTAGTAGAGTCTTGTGCATGAGTGTGCAACACGCCATACTTATGGACAGGAGGCTATGAGAAGTTTTAGGAAAAGTTTCACTTCTTTCAATATTCATATCGTGCGAGTGAGCATGATCTCAAGTTAAACTCTCAATCTAATCCGTTTCTTCCTTTTGTTTACAGAACATGCCTCCCAAAAAGACTAATAAAAGAAGAACTAAAAATTAGTCAGCACCTCATCCTGTTCAGGCAGATCCCCTGGACGAGCATTTCTCTCATACAGAATTTAGGGCCGCATTCACTACTCTAGCCAATTTAGTAGCAGCTCAGAATGAATAGCCCATCTGCTGTTTTGGCTAACCCAATAGCCAATACTGCTACATCCAGGATTTGGGACTTCACCCTAATAAATCCTCCCCAATTCTTAGAATCTAAGTCAGAAGAAGATCTACAAGAGTTCCTCGATCAGGTTCAAAAAGTCATAGATATATGAGAGTAACTTTCAGTGAGATGTTGAGTTAGCTGCCTCTCAGCTACAAGATATGGCTCATTGTTTTTTAAGCAGTGAAAGGTAGACAGGGGTTTAGATGTAGAACCCATAGAGTTGGAAGTGTTTGCTACTGCCTTCTTAGATAGATTTTTTCCCTTAGAGTTAAGAGAAGCCAAAGTGTTAGAATTCATCAATCTCAGGTAAGGTAGCATGAGCGTAAAAGAGTATTCCTTCAAGTTTACCCAGTTAACCAGGTATGCTCCCTATGTAGTATCAAACAGTAGGTCCAGAATGAGAAAGTTCGTATCTGGGGTGTCATATAGTATGGTCAAGGAGTGCAGAGCCGTAATATTGATTAAGGAGATGGACATATCCAGGATCATGATCCATGCGCAGCAGATAGAAGAGGCTAAGATTAATAAGAAAGAGAGGCAGAACAAGAGAGTTAGAATAGGTAGCTTCAATTTCAATCAGCCTAAGTCAGAAGGCGGTAAGTGTTCCCAGTTTCATCCAAAGTCTTCAGTTCCAGTTCCGTCCTCAGCCAGTGCTCCAGTCCATAAGTTCAGAAATTGTAACAAAGATAGGGCGCCAGGCTCTAAGTGTCAGGGTAGTGTCAGCAGTGCTCGAACAAATCCTCTTTGTCAGACTTGTGGCAAAAATCACCAGGGTGTCTGCGGAGCTAGCAGTGATATTTGTTTCAAGTGTGGTAAACCAAGCCACAGAGTCATAGATTGTCCTCAGTCAAGTTCTCAAGGTCAGTATAATCGTCTTTCAGCTCAGTCAGGTCCCCCAAATCAGCAGGGTGCCGCTTCCAGTGCCACCAGTGGGCAACACTTAAACAGGCTTTATGCACTTTAGTCCAGGGAATATCAGAAAAGTTCTCCTGATATGGTCACTGGTACATTACAGATCTTCCATTTACATGTTTATGCCTTACTAGATCTAGGAGCTTCTTTGTCTTTTGTAACTCCTTACATCGTAGTTTACTTCAAAGTTAAACCAAAAATCTTAACAAAACCATTATCATTCTCTACCCTAGTGGGTCAGTCTATCATAGCCCGCGGGTATACAAAAACTGTCCAGTTATGATATCTCAGAAATTTACTTCAACAGACTTAGTAGAATTAGAGATAACAGATTTTGATGTCATTCTCGGCATGAATTGGATCCATTCATGCCATGCCTCAGTTGACTGTAGAAATAAAATAGTTTATTTTTAGTTTCCAAAAGAATCATTCCTTGAATGGAGGGGTAGTAATACAACGCTTAAGGGTCAGTTGATCTCATACCTTAGAGCGAGAAAAATTATATCCAAGGGATGTGTCTATTATCTTGTGCAAGTCAAAGACTCTAGTTCAGAAACTCCCAGTCTTGAGTCAGTTCCAGTAGTGAATAAATTCTCAGATGTGTTTCCTGAAGATCTTCCTGGTGTTCCTCCCATTAGGGAAATAGACTTTGGAATAAAACTTTTTCTAGAAACTCAAACCATATCTATTTTGCCATACAGAATGGCTCCAGCTGAACTCAAGGAGTTAAAAGAATAGTTAAAGGATCTCCTAGATAAGGGATTCATCAGACCTAACATTTCCTCATAGGGTACACTAGTTCTATTCGTGCATAAGAGAGACAGTTCTCTCAGATTGTGTATAGACTACCGTCAGTTGAACAAAGTCACAGTAAAAAATAAATACACTCGTCCTAGAATTGATGACTTGTTTGACCAAACTTAGGGTGTTAATTACTTTTCTAAGATAGACCACAGATCAGGCTATCATCAGCTCAGACTCAGATAATGTGAAATTTTGAAAATAGCTTTCTGAACCTGGTATGGTCACTTCGAGCTTCTTGTCATGTCCTTTGGTCTTACAAATTCCCCAGTAGTTTTCATGGACTTAATGAATCACGTGTTTAAGCATTACTTAGACATGTTCATTATAGTCTTCATCAATGACATTCTTGTCTATTCCTATAGCGAGAATGTTTACGCAGATTACCTCAGAATCATACTTCAGACTCTCAGAACAAATCAGTTATTCGCCAAATTCAATAAGTACGAATTTTGGCTAAGGTTAGTAGCATTTCTTGGTCATATTATTTTCGGTGATGGCATTAAAGTTGATCCTCAAAAGACTAAAACTGTGAGAAAGTGGCCCAGACCCATCTATCCATCAGATATAAGGAGTTTCTTAGGTTTAGCTGGCTATTATAGATGGTTTGTTGAGGGATTTTATTCTATTGCATCCCCCATGTCCAGATTGACTCAGAAGAAAGTTTAGTTTCAGTGGTTAAATTCCTGCTAGAATAGTTTTTAGGAGTTGAAGACTCGACTTACCTCAACCCCAGTTTTGACTCTACCCAATAGTTCAGATGGGTTTGTTGTGTATTGTGATGCATCCAGAGTAGGCTTGGGTTGTGTCCTCATGCAGAGGGGTAAGGTCATATCCTATGCCTCTAAACAGCTTAAGCCCCATAAGAAGAATTACCCGACTCATGATCTTGAGTTAGCAGCTGTAGTGTTTACCTTAAAGATTTGAAGGTGCTATTTGTATGGGGTGCACGTAGATGTGTTCACAGATCACAAAAGCTTGCAGTATGTCTTTTCTCAGAAAGATTTAAATTTACGTCAGAGGAGGTGGTTAGAGTTATTGAAAGACTATGACATAAGTGTTCTATATCATCCGGGCAAGGCCAATGTATTGGCTGATTCTCTCACTAGACTGTCTATGGATGTGTTGCGTTGCCAGGGTCATCTAGGTGTGCCAAGTGTAGATGACTTGAGGAAAATAATTCTTACAAAAGTGCATGGTACGCGCTACTATGTTCATCCAGGGGCCACTAAGATGTACCGTAATTTACGAGAGATCTATTGGTGGAGTGGAATGAAGAGGGATATAGAAAAGTTTGTAATTAGGTGATCCACATCTCAGCAGGTTAAGATTGAGCACTAGAATCCTAGTGGGTCCATGTAGGAGTTCAGTATTCCCACATGGAAATAGGAAGAAGTGAACATGGATTTTATGACGGGTTTTTCTCGTACTCATCATCAACATGATCCATTTAGGTCATTATAGATACGATGACCAAATCAGTTTATTTCTTGCCAGTTCATACCTTCCATTTAGTCGAGGACTATGCTAAACTCTATATCAGAGAGTTGCTTAGATAGAGCTACCAGTTTATCTCTCACTTCTGGAAAGCATTCCAAAAGGGTCTTGGTACCCAAGTTCATCTCAGTACAACCTTCCACCCCCATATAGATGGTCAAGAAGAAAGAACCATTCAGACTCTAGAAGATATACTAAGAGTATGCGTTGTTGATTTTAAGGGTAGTTGGGATAACCACTTTACTTTGATCAAATTTGCATACAATAACAACTATTATTTCAATATTCAGATGGCTCCGTTTGAGGCTCTCTATGGTAGGAGATGCAGATCTCCAATTGGTTGGTTCAAAGTAGGTGAGGTCACAGTAGTAGGGCTTGACTTAGTATTCGATGCCTTAGAAAAGGTTCAGTTGATTAGAAAAAGGCTTAATGCAGCCAGAAATCATATGCAGATATAAGAAAAAAGGATATCGAGTTTGAGATCGGTGATTTTATGTTCTTGAAATCTCCCATGAAGGGGGTAAAGAGGTTCGGTAAGAAGGGAAAACTCAGTTCCCAATATGTCGCTCCTTATAGAATTCTCTCTTTTTGGAAAGGTAGCTTATGAGGTTAAGTTTCCTTCAGATCTAGATTCAGTTCATCCAGTATTCCATGTCTTCTTTCTAAAAAAATCCATTGGTGACCCAGTAGTCATAGTTTCCTTAAAGGACGTAAATACTCAGAATGATCTTTCTTTCAAAGAGGTTCTAGTTCAGATCCTCAACCATTAGATTCGCAGATTGAGGAACAAAGAAGTTCCCTTAGTCAAAGTTCTTTGGCGAAATCAGTCTATTGAGCGAGAAACTTGGGAAGCAGAAGCGGATATGCAGACCAAGCATCCTCATCTCTTCTCTGCAAAACTTAGATCCGGCTTAAGGTAACAGTCTTCCTTATCTTTACTCAGTTCTATGTTCAGATATAATAATAAACATGGTATCTATTACCGTGTCATATTCAGTCATACAATCATGAATCAGTTCAACCATGCACTCATGCATCAGATATGCATGTTCACTATGAAAATTCAGTCTATTAGCAGTTCATTCATGTATTCCATGCATCAGATATACATGCTTAGTGTGTCAGCTCAGTCTATCAGGGTGTCACAGCTTAATCTGTCTCATTCGAGGATGAATTTTCTCAAGGGGGAGATATTGTAATACCCCGTATTTCTTAAGCTTAAATTACTTTCAGTACATGAGTTATCGAATATAAAATTTTATAAATACTAGGTATTTTTCAGTTTAGATCCTACCATTGTACAGGAAATTCAATTAGCTTTCCAATGATATAAAATTGGCCCAAATTCGATACTCGGGTGAAGAATTAGAACCATTCTAGTAAAGTAGTGTGCCAACTGGCAGTATAGCGCATCACGGAGCCATCCAAAATGGCAATTGTCAAAAACCAGTAAGCCTATGCAATCTTGGCGCATCGCGCCAAGGCTCATATTCATAATTATCCGCTTCCAGTGATCCACCGTGATCCCACCACATCGCTGCGAGCTTCTAGGTCCTCATGCAGAGAGGTAAGGTCATTGCCTATACATCTAGATAACTTAAGCCTCATGAGAAGAATTACCCTACCCATGATCTAGATCTAGCAGCAAGTTTTACATTATCAGATGTAGTCTTTCAAGGTGAGTTTATTAACTTACGTGTATTACTATTCCCTAGATTCTAGAGTAAGGCAGCGACAGTCCAGTTTAGAGGTGTTGATTGAGTAGTTCCCAAACCTAGAATGACAGCTTTAAGCTAAGAGGAAGATGATAGATCAAGTAACTAAGTCAATCCTCAGATCCTAGTAGTGATGCCAGAATATATAGATAAGCATTAGGAGAGGATGATTCCTGACCCATTCTTACCTCAGTGAAAGGTTTCTCAGTCGTCACATTATCTACTCATGCCTTACATGTTAGTTCCATGATCAAAGCTTATGTTCCATTCCTGCACATCGTAAAGAATCATGTATGCTTCCATTTCCTAGTATAAGGAGTTCCAATTCACTCAGTTTTATGAATCATATCCCATGAATACAGAAACTCCAAACTTAGGTCATGCAACTCATGACTTATGTACTCATGCTTTACAGTATGCTCAGTTCCCATGACTCATGCTACACTCCTAATAATCAACTAAATTCAGATTATGTCATGTATATCCTCAGTTTTGATCTCTTGGTAAATCCATGATGTTGATATTCTATTCCTTAGGCCTCAGTTAAGTGTCAAGTTCTATATAGTGTCCATTCATGCTTCAGGTCCTCATGTTTTAACCTTTCAGTGAACTTTCCTTATGAAATGATATAGTGATGAGCACTTGTTTAGATGGAAGATAGTAAATGTTTCATATTAAGAAAAGATTGTTCCATGCTTGTTCTACACGAGGTTGTAGTTATGAAGATAGGCTTGAATGTTATATTATTGTGTAAGTGGATAAATGTATTTCGTGTAGTGAATGGCTAGTAGGAGGTTGTATTCAGGTGTTGAAGGGAAAATTAGAATTATTCAAGGGATGGGAAGTTATGAAATGCGGAGTGTATTGAATTCATAACTCAGACTAGTACTACAAATGTTATGTGTACATTTTATAGATTTGAGTAGGCTTGAACATAGTGGGAGAATTTAGTCCAACTCAGACCTCAGTATGTAGAGTTATCAATGCCCATGTGAATATTTTCAGTAGCCTCAAGTGAAATGCGGTGTTGAATTAGAAATTATAGTTGAGGGAATAGTTGAGAAACGTGGCTAAGGTTACAAGTTAGTAGTTGCAGTGCATAAGGTTTAATAACTCTATCTTACATGATATTTCATAGGCCTTGCTCTATGTTACAGAATTTTAGCCATGTTGTGATTTCTTATTCAGATGTCTTATTCAAGCCATGCCAAGATTCCTTGCTCCCTAAATTTATTAGAACTTTATAGAAAGAGTGTCGAGAAACACTCCAGTTGAGTATAAGTTTTTAGTATGAGTTAGTCCGTAAAGCCAGCAATTTAGTTTAGCAGTCAGGTGGACAAATTTGTATGGTTTCCCATCTTTCCAACTAGTTGTACTATTCGAAGTCTCATGAATATAACTATTCCAAGATGGAGCATCCTGGTAGTTGCGAGTCCAGCTCAGTTCATGTATCATGCCTCAGTTTCAGATCCCAGATGTTCAGTCACAATTCAGTTTGTAGGTGCCCCGTGCATCGTCTCAGCCTTTCCTTAGTATCTTAGTCAAGTCAACATCCTTCAGGGGACATAATATCCCAATGGGGAGATGCACTACAATCCCCCGAGCTTTCATGTCTTAAACCTTCCATTTTTTTCTCTTCATGTAACAAGATCCAGTTTGAAGTAATGGGTACTCATAAGTTGATTCTCTCATTCCTATCTCAGTCTTATAACCATTCTCATATTATTACATATGTTCAAGGAATCAGTTCAGCTCATGATATCCAGTTTATGTATCACATTTCTGTAAGACCCCGTAAAAGTCTAAGTCAAATTCAGCTCCTTAAAGCTTTTTAAAAGATCCAACACAGAGAATATTTTAGCTAAGTGTAAAAGACTTAGTCTAATTTTAAGCCTCCGAACTTCGAGGATTTATTTCATGACCTTGCCGACCTCCGTTTTTTGATTTTCAAGTTGTGTTGCGATGGGAAAAGGTAATAGTATATCTCGGGTGAGTTTTGGGATTTTTGGAATAGATTAAGGGCACGTTTGGTTGCCCAAACCAGTAGCTCTCTGCGATAGCGCCGCCCAGCTTAGACCGGCGCTCTAAGCAGGGCATCACCTTGGTTACACCGGTGGCCTAAGCAGGGCGCCGCCCTGGGTATAGCTTTGGGCCAAAAATCCTACATTCCACCTACGTGTTTTGAAGGGTAAATTAGTCATTTTACTACCCATATATATACTTATAATCACGAAATTTGGCTAGTTTGAAGCCAAAATATACTCTTTTCTCACAAAAAATCTCAAGAACAAGTTAGGGTTTTCAATTGGAGATTCAATTTCAAGAAAATTCCACCGTCAATCGTTGTAGAATCATAAACTAAGGTATGTCAAGTGTTCATTCATGGATTTCTTTCATCCATGAAGTTCAAGAATCTTATTTTATTTATAAATCATGATGTTTATGTTGTGGGTTGTTTATAACCATGTCATTGATGTTGAATGATTCCCAAGTTGGAATCTTTACGTGTTTTTATGAAACTATGTTAGTATATGAGTTGAAATATATAGATTTAGTTGGTTTTGAAGTATTAATTGATGATCATACCTATGCCCTAAGTTGTGCATGTAAGGTATTTGATAAAATACCTAAGAGAATAGGAATTATGCATATTAGCTAAATTATGACCTACATGATAAATGCATGTTATTCTCTTATGTTCAATATGACTTCCATGCTAATGTTGTGCATTGTAGTTATTTGATGAAATGCTCATGAAGTTAGATTGATATAATTATGACATGATTATATGCACTCCTAGAAATATACAAGATTATGACAACCAAGTAACTCATGAAATATCCCCAACTATTATATTATGAATTGTTGATGTTAGTCATGTGTCAAGAAGTGTCATGTCTTGTCAGTTTCATTCTATCAAGTCCTGGGTACTTGTACCCGACAATTTAACTGTGTGCCTAGAGCCAGTGTCATGTTTTCATGATACTCTCAGTCAAGCCATGATCAGTAGAATTCAGTTAGTCTCATGACTCAGAAAAACTCAAGAAATTCAGTATCATTCTAGAAATCTCATGAAATCAGTCAGTTAACAGAATTCAGTAATATTCCGCCAGTCCATGAAAATCAATAAACTCAATCCAATTTAGTTCAGTATGATAAATTCAACGTCTATTCAGTTGAGAGTAGGATTCAGCACCGAGTGAACCCAAGGATGGGAACTCACCTACTAGTTGAAGGTGTGATTCTTAGAAGCAATCCTTGCATTTTAAAACTATGTAGCCAGCGTAGGTTGAGACATCAAAACCTGCTAGATGAGTTCAGATGAGGTGGCTTAAACTGTTATATGAGGGTCCCACCATTCTCATTAGAGTACCTGATAGATGAGGGTCACTCATAGTTTGTCCTTACCAGTGGTGCGGTAATGACACTCTTTCAATCGGGGTATAGATTGGTCCCCAACTTAAATATAATATCTCATTTGGGGCATATCGATTAGATGACTACCTCCCACAGTCACAGTCTCAGTCTTATTAATAGAACTCAGATAGTTCTACAGAATCAGGATTGGCAGATACAATCAACTCAGTTCATAATGGAACTTAGCTAGTTCCATCAATATTAGGACTGTCAGATACAGTCACTCAGTTATCATTCATGTTAGTTATTAGTAAACTCATGTTATCACTATTCAGACTCAGTAATCATGCTATCACGATCTCAGTTACAGTTATTATGTATTCATGCATGTATTATCACGTTTATATTAGTCAGCTTAGTTAGTGTTGTTCATGCATATGAACCCCATGCATTCAACCTACCTCACTTGCATACCAGTACATTCCCTCGTACTGACGCATACTTTTCTCTTGCACTATGGTATTTTTATACCATAGGTTCAGAAGCACGAGATCCAGAGCGTCAGTAGCATTCGAGATTTCAGCAGCCAGACTTAGCAGTGAGTCCTCATCATTCGAGGATGTTATTGTTTGATTTATTCAGTATTCTACATTTATATGTTATATTATGCAGTGTTCAGGTACAGATATCAGTCATAGGTTAGCTAGTGGTCCTTCGGGATTATTAGCACCGTGTAACATTTTGAGTACCAGATTTGAGGGGTTACAAACTTGGTATCAGAGCCTAAGGTTCAATAGTGTCCTAGGAAGTCTGAAAGATACATCTAGTAGAGTCTTGTACATGGGTGTATTGTGCGCCATATTTATGTGCAGGAGGCTATGAGATGTTTTAGGAACAGTTTCTCTTCTTTCAGTATTCATGTCGTGCCAGTGAGCATAATCTCAAGTTAAACTCTCAGTCTAATCCTTTTCTCTTCCATTTACAGAACATGCCTCCTAAGAAGAGAATTGGAAATTAGTCAGCCCCTTAGCCCAAAGATCTTTTGGGCGAACATGTCCCTCATGCAAACTTCAGAGCTGTATTCACTACTCTTGCTCAGTCAGTTGTTGCTCAGAATGAATGACCAGTTGTCGTTCCGTCCAACCCAGTGGCCAATTCAGCTACAGCTAGGATTCGGGACTTCACCCGAATGAATCCTCCATCCTTTTTTGGGTCTAAGTCAGAAGAGGATCCTCAGGAGTTCCTAGACCATGTTCAGAAGGTTACAGACATCATGGGGGTTATTCCTAGTGAGAGTGTTGAGCTAGTTGCATATCAGTTGCAGGATGTTGCTCACACTTAGTTCAAATAGTGGAAGTCAGAGAGGTCAGTTGATGCAGGGCCCATTGAGTGGGAGGAGTCTGTCACTGAATTAAGATAGATTCTTTCCCTAAGAGCTGAGAGAAGCTAAGGTGTTAGAATTTATCAACCTCAGGCAGAGCAAAATGCGGTGAAAGAGTATTCTCTTAAGTTTACTCAATTATCCAGACATGCTCCTCATGTGGTTGCAGATAACAGGGCCAAGATGAGTAAGTTTGTTTCAGGGGTGAATGATAGTGTGGTCAATGAATGCAGGTCTGCGATTTTGAATAGTGACATGTGTCATGCCCTATTTTTCAAGGTTAAATAAAACATGACTTTTTGGACTCTAAAGAATTAAAATTTTGTATAGAGTCGCCACCTAATTTTTAAAGGAAAATAAGGAAACCTATTTATTTGTTAATATGTATGATTAATGTTTTAGTCTGCGAAACCCTATTGAGACTCTAGGTAAGGGTTCAAATTATCCCCAAGGAAAGAGGTTAGGCACCCTTCAGGATCCACAAATGTGGTACCCGGCTAGATTAAACTTATCAATGAGGGAGGAGGTATAAATATTTAAAATAATATAAAAGTGTATGTGTATTAAGTATAAAATAATTCTTTGAAAAAAAATATAAATGTTTAAAACCATGTAAAAGTATATGTATATTAACTATATAAATAAAAAAATGTAAAAGATATGTATAAATGTATAAATTACATGTGAAAAAGAAAAGTACGAAAAGAAATGTATTCTAATGTGTCATGAAAAGAAAAGGTATTTACAAGTAATATTTTTATTTGATTTAAATTATGAAAAAGTAAAATTTATTTGAGAAGAAAAGACTACACAATACGTGAATTACTTGATTAACTTGATTCTTTTATGTAAATATTAATGGCCTAAGTTTTGCCTAAAAGTGATGAAATTGTGTAAATAAAGAATATCTCCGCCTGGCACCCAAAAAGTAAAATTTTCACTATTTTTTTTAACTTTATGTACAATTATACAAATGAAAATAAACTACAAACATAAAGCTCGAGAATTATGTATAAGTGCTTGATAAAGTAATAAAATGAACAAATAATTATTAAAGTAAGTGAAATAATGTACACACATATACATATAGATGTACATATAAAAATAAATTTTTGTTATAACGTGGGCTCGGATTAAGTTTTAGATTCGCCATGGCTACAAAGTGGTTGCTCGACTAATCGACCGTCCTAAATCGCCTTGCCAAGATACGAATCATAAAATCTTTTGTGTTGTCGTGGTGTTATAAAAGTTTCGTCATTTCCCGAAATATTTAATTTTTTACCACGTATTTATATATGTAATATCCGTCTTTTATTTGTGGAGGCCTCAAAAATCGACGGTAATTTTTTCATTGGCCATGTGTCTATTTTTGATATAAAATAAATAACTTGAAAAGTAAAGATCCATCTTTTGTATTGGGGTGGCCTCAAGTATCCGACGAAGAGATAATGTCATTGGCCGTGTGTCTATTTTTGATATAAAATAAATAACTTGGAAAGTAAAGATCCGTCTTTTGTGTTGGGGTGGCATCAAGTATCCGATGGAGAGATAATGTCATATACCGTGTGTCTATTTTTGATATAAATAAATAACTTGGAAATTAAAGATCCGTCTTTTGTATTGGGGTGGCCTCAAGTATCCGACGGAGAGATAATGTCATTGACCGAGCATTTATTTTTGATGTAAATAAGTAAACTTTGAGAAATAAAAATTCATCTTTTGTTACGGGTGGCCTCAAAAATCCGACGGAAAGATATTGTCATCGGCCAAAGTATGTATTTTGAGTATATGTATGTGTTTATGAGAAAAAAAAAGTTGAACAAATTTTGTGTTTGAGGGATAGGAGAAAGAGGTGAAAAATATGTGTGGATTTTTTGAGAGAGAGGAAGAATAAAAATGTGTGTGTATTTGTTTGTTCTTGAGAGAGGGGAGAAAGAAGAATATAATGTGTGTGTGATTAAAAAATGTGCATATGCATTTGTGTATTTTTTTGAGAGAAAATGAAAAATGAGGAAAGATTTTTTCTTGTATTTTTCATGTATGTATTTGAGAGAGAGAGAGAAAATATGTGTGGGTGTATGAAAATGTGTGTGTAGAGAGAAAAGATGAATTAAATTGTCTTCCACCCTTGCCTATTTATAATAAAATTGGGTACTTCCTATCATCCAATGGATAAAGGGGTGTCCCCTCTTTTTATAGTAGCAAATCCTTTAGTCCTTAGGATATCGACCAAAGGATGTTCATCCTTTTGACCAATGGATAGAGTTATTGTCCAAAGGGTAGTATCATTGAGTTGTCATTATCAGATGTTACAAGACATTATGTGTTGTCATTGTTGGATGTGACAAGACATCATTGTGTAATCATTGTCGGATGTGATAAGACATTATTGTGTGATTGTTGTCGAATGCGACAAGACATTGAATTATTATATTGTGCAAAAATAATTGATCTGACTTAGCATTTGTGGACCGTAAAAATGTACAAAATGCAGGTTTTGATTTGTAATTATGAAAAATGTAAAGAATGTTGCAAATATTAAAAAATATATAATTTAATATGAAAAATATTATAAAAATGTGATGTCATGTCTTGTACGTGTGCAAATAATTATAAAATGTTAAAAATAATAATGAATTGATAGAAATCCTATTATAAGGAGGATTATTAATAAATTATGAAAAGTAAAAATACGACAACATATTGATAAAAATCCTAAAGTAAAAATGATTATCAATAATTTGTCAATAATTATAAAAAAGATGAAAAAAATATATTTTGTGCCCTTTAATGATCAAGAAGCCTGAAGACATTAATTTTAGGAAAGAAGAGCAAAAATTGGGTGTCAACAACATGAACATAGCTAGGCTTATGACCCATGCTCAGCAATAGAAGAGTAGAAGATTAAGATGAGAGAGAAACAAAATAAGAGAGCAAGGATAGGTAGTTTCAACTTTGCTCAGCCTAAGTCGGAGGGTGGTAACCATTCTCAGTTTCGTCCTAAGTCATTAGTTCCAGCTCCTTCTTTAGTTAGTGCTCCAATGCTGAAATTCAGAGACGGCAACAGAGATAGAGCGCCAAGCTCTAAGTCACAGGACAGTGTTAGCAGTGCCCGCACCTATCCTCTTTGTCAGACTTATGGAAAGCACCACTAGGGTACTTGCAGAGTTGGCAGTGATATTTGTTTCAGATGTGGCAAGCCAGGCTAATGAGTCAGAGATTGTCCTCAGCCAGGTCTGCAGGGTCAGCATAACCGTTCCTCAGCTTTATCTGGTCACCCAAACCAACAGGGTGCCACCTCCAGTGCTACCAGTAGACAACACCCAAACCGACTCTGTGCTCTCCATTCTCGACAAGATCAGGAAATTTTTCTAATGTGGTTACTGGTACGTTATAGATCTTTCATACACATGTTTATGCTTTGCTAGATCTAGGAGCTTCTTTGTCTTTTGTCACTCTCTATATACCAGTTGATTTCAGAGTCAATCCCAAAATTCTAGCAGAGCCCTTCTCAGTATCTACCCCAGTGCGTAAAACTATCATAGCCCGACGGGTATACAAGAACTGTCCGATTATGATATCACAGAAAGTCACTTCAGAAGACTTAGTCAAATTACAGATGACTGATTTTGATGTCATTCTCGGCATGGATTGGCTTCATTCTTGCTATGCCACAGTCGACAACAGAAACAGAATAGTCCAATTTCAGTTTTCGAATGAACCCGTCCTTGAGTAGAGGGGTAGCACTTTATCTTTTAGGGGTCAGCTTGTTTTCTATCTACGGGCTAGGAAAATGATATCTAAGGGATGTGTCTATCATCTTATTCATGTTAAGGACTCTAGTTTCGAAACTCCCAGCCTTGAATCAGTCCCTATCGTGAATGAATATTTACATATCTTTCCCGAAGATCTTCCAGGAATTCCTCCCGAAAGGGAAATAGACTTCAGCATTGAGCTTCTTCCAAATACTCAGTCTATATCTATTTCACCATACGGAATGGCACCAGTAGAACTCAGAGAACTGAAAGAACAGTTGAAGGATATCCTAGATAAGAGATTCATCAGACCCAGCGTATCCCCATGGGGTGCACCAGTTTTATTCGTGCGCAAGAAAGACGGTTCTCTTAGAATGTGTATAGACTACCATCAGCTCAATAAAGTCACGGTCAAGAACAAGTATCCTCTTCCCAGAATCGATGACTTGTTTGACCAAATTCAGGGTGCCAGTTACTTTTCTAAGATAGACCTCAGATCCGGCTACCATTAGCTTAGAGTCAGAGAATGTGACATTTTGAAGACAACTTTCCGAACTTGAAGATATCTCTGCAAGACTTCTTGATCAACTCAACTTCTAGATGTTGCGTTTATCTTCTCCTTTGCATCTACTACTGATGTGATAAGTGTTGAGAGTATGATACTTATCCACTCCTATTTTTACGCAATGTTACCTTTCCGGTATAGTCTTGCTTGTAACTTGTTCACTGGTGTGGAACAGCTTGAACAACATGTTTCATTCATATGTCCATCATCAAAACTTCACATTCCCTAACAAGTAGTATACATCAAATTAGAGTCTGAAGAGGCTAGAGTATACACCGTCGTATCTCTACGTAGAGGTGAGAAACTCGTATCTCTATGTAAACTAGAGGTGCATGGCCCGTGTCAGCACGGGCCCAACACTGTAAATATTTTTTAGCACTAAAATTTGATATTAATGAGATACAAACATAAATATACATTGATTTAATTAAATACTATTAATTTTGATATATAAATGACTTATAATAATTAATTAGGGGTAATATAGTAAAAAATATTATTAATTCTAATGTATAAATGACTTATAATAATTAATTAAGGGTAACAACAACAACAACAAACCCAGTATATTCTCACATAGTGGGGTTTGGGGGGGTAAGATGTACGCAGTCCATACCACTACCTCCAGAGAAGTAGAAAGGCTATTTCCGATAGACCCCCGGCTCAAGACACGGAATAATACACAAATCCTTAATAAAAAAGAGAATAAGATGACAGTACATACCTACGCCACCCACAAGGAATAATAATCAAAGAGAAGTAAAAAAACTCGTAATAAAGCATGCAACAAGGTGTCAAACAAGAATAATACCTTACCAAGTAATGCCCTACCCTAGCGACCCAAAATGGCGCTAGCCTTTTATCCTAATCCGCGTTCTCCAGATCTTCCTATCTAGGGTCATGTCCTCTGTGAGCTGTAACTGCTCCATGTCTCGCCTGATAACCTCTCTCCAGTATTTCTTTGGCCTACCCCTACCCCGCCTGAAACCATCCAAAGCAAGCTTCTCGCACCTATGAACCGGGGCATTCGTGCCCCTCCTCTTCACATGTCCGAACCATCTCAAATGGGCTTCTCGCATCATGGCCTCCACTGAAGCCACTCCAACCTTTTCCCGAATAGTCTCATTTCGAACTCCGTCACCCCTAGTAAACCCACACATCCAATGCAACATCCGCATTTCTGCTACCTTCAATTTTTAAATGTGAGAGTTCTTGACTGGCCAACATTTCGCTCCATACAATATGGCCGGATCGACTGCCACCCTGTAGAATTTGCCTTTAAGCTTAGGCGGTACCTTCCTATCACACAACACCCCCGAGGCGAGCTTTCACTTCATCCATCCTGCCCCAATCCGGTGGGAGATATCCTCATCAATCTTACCATTCCCCTGAATCATGGACCCAAGATACTTGAAACTATCCCTCTTACACACTGCCTGGGAATCCAACTTTACTACTACCTCGTCTTCCTGCCTTAAGTCATTAAACTTGCATTTCAAATATTTTTTCTTGCTTTTGCTCAACCTGAACCCTTTTAGACTCAAGGGTCTGTCTCTACACCTCTAATTTATCATTCACAACCCCCCGCATCTCGTTAATCAAAACTACATCATCTGCAAAAAGCATACACCAAGGCACCTCTCCTTGAATACGTCGCGTCAACACATCCATCACCAAAGCAAACAAGAACGGGCTAAGAATAGATCCCTGGTGCAACCCTGTCTCGACAGAAAAATGCTCTGAGTCTCCTCCTGTCGTCCTCACCTGAGTCTTAGCTCCATCATACATGTCCTTGATTACTCTGATATACGCCACGGGGACCTTGCTCACCTCCAAGTATCTCCAAAGAACCTCCCTAGGAACTTTGTCGTACGCCTTCTCTAAGTCGATAAACACCATGTGCAGATCCTTCTTCATTTCCCTATACTGCTCCACCAGTCTCCGCACCAGGTGAATCGTCTCCGTCGTCGAGCGCCCGGGCATAAATTTAAACTGGTTCTCCGAGATAGACACTATCCTTCTCAATCTCAACTCGACCACTCTCTCCCAAATCTTCATAGTGTGGCTCAATAACTTAATACCCCTATAGTTATTGCAGCTCTGAATGTCACCCCTGTTCTTATAAAGAGGGATCATTGTACTCCATTTCTAAGCCTTGGGCATTTTTGCCGACTTGAAAATGTCGTTAAACAATTCAGTCAACCACCTTAAGCCCGCTTTGTCAGAAAACTTCCTAAAGTCCACATGTCATCTATTTTTTAGGGGTAATAATTAATTAGGGATAATATAGTAAATCACAGAGCAATTAGGGGTAATATAGGCAAACATGTCATCTATTTTTTTAATTAATATTATTAATATTTTAATACATAAATGACTTATAATAATTAATTAGGGATGATATAGTAAAATCACGGTTAAAGAAGCTGAAACAAATTTCATAAATATCTATTTTTTAAATTAAATATTATTAATTCTAATATATAAATAACTTATAATAATTATTTAGGGGTAATATAGTAAAAAAATATTATTAATTTTAATATATAAACGACTTATAATAATTAATTAGGGGTAATATAGTAAATCACGGAGCAATTAGGGGTAATATAGGCAGACATGTCATCTTTTTTTTAATTAAATATTATTAATTTTTTAATATATAAATGACTTATAATAATGAATTAGGGATGATATAGTAAAATCACGGTTAAAGCAGTTGAAACAAACGTCATAAATATCTATTTTTTTAATTAAATATTATTAATTTTAATATATAAATGACTTATAATAATTAATTAGGGGTAATATAATAAAAAAATATTATTAATTCTAATATATCAATGACTTATAATAATCAATCAGGGGTAATATATAAATATGGAGCAATTAAGGGTAATATAGTAAATGACGAAGCAGTGGTCAAAATCAAATGACCTATAATAATTAATTAGGGGTAATATAATAAAAAAGATTATTAATTATAATAAATAAATGACTTATAATAATTAATTAGGGGTAATATAGTAGATCACGGAGCAATTAGGGATAATATAGTAAATAAGGAAGCACTAGTCGAAACCAGTGCAGGCAAACATGTCATCTATTTTTTTAATTAAATATTATTAATTTTTTAATACATAAATGACTTATAATGATTAATTAGGGATGATATAGTAAAACACAGTTAAAGTAGTTGAAACAAACATCATAAATATCTATTTTTTAATTAAATATTATTAACTCTAATATATAAATGATTGATAATAATTAATTAGGGATAATATAATAAAAAAATATTATTAATTCTAATATATAAATGACTTATAATAATTAATTAGGGATAATATAGTAAATCACGGAGCAATTAGGGGTAATATAGTAAATGATAGGGGGTAATATAGTAATTTTTTTAATAAAATATTATTAATTTTTTAATACATAAATAACTTATAATAATTAATTAGGAAATGAAAGGGGCGGGCGAAATTACGTGAGAGAAAGAACCTCTTAGTGGAGTCCAGTTAGGGATGATATAGTAAAATCACGGTTAAAGCAGCTGAAACAAACGTTATAAATAGCTATTTTTTTAATTAAATATTATTAATTTTCTATAAATAACTTATAATAATTAATTAGGGGTAATATAATAAAAAATATTATTAATTCTAATATATAAATGACTTATAATAATTAATTAAGAATAATATAATAAATTACGAAACAATTAAGGTGTAATATAATAAATAATGGGGGTAAAAAAGTAAATTCACGAAGAGGTGGTCGAAACCACCTATTCTATATAATACTAGAGGAGCATGCCTGTGTCAGCACGCCCCAACATTAAGATATTTATTTGTCTTTTTCAATCTTGATATATTTAAATAAAAAATTTTAGTAAAAGGATTTCATATGTTTTCTAGGATTCATCCGGAATCTAGCACGAGTTCAAAATATGTTATTTTAATACGTATTTAGATAATTTAAGTTGTTAACTATTGTAATTTATAATATTTTCTATGTAATTTTCAAATTAATATACGTTACTTTTCTTGTCCAAATTATTGTGGCATTGATAGTCAATTATATTTTAAAAATAATTTAAGTTTTTAATTATTGTGATTTATAATACTTTTCTTCTATTCCAATTTCAGTGACAGTAATATAATTTCAAGAGTCGACCAAATATTTTATATCTTTTAAATTTTTTAAGTTGTTAATTATTGTGATTTCTAGTATTTTTCATGTAATTTTTTTTGAAATATATAACATATTAAATTGTTTTTAGATATTTTAAGTTGTTAACAATTGTAATTTATAATACTTTTTATGTAATTTTTGAATAATATATGTTACTCTCCTTGTCCAGAATTGTGTCGACGACATCCAATTATATTTTTTAAATAATTTAAATTTTTTATCATTGTGATTTATAATATTTTTCTATCTCAACTTATGTGGCACAATGCTTAAATGACCATAATAATTAATTAGGGGCGATATAGTAAAATCACGACTGAAGCAGCTAAAGTAGAAATCAGTCAATTTTTTTTAAAAAAATTGTTAATTATTGTTATTTACAGTACTTTTTAT
>NC_061111.1:251425082-251478050 GCF_002878395.1 Capsicum annuum | reverse complement strand
AATTCATTATGTAAAACAATTAAGAATACTAAATATATTTTTTGAAAATTTTTAGAAATAGAATAAACGTATTTTTGAGTAATGTTTTACGCAATATTTTATTAAAAAATTCTAACAAACAAAAGTCATGTATTTAATTTTTTTTCATTCTTCTCTCTCTATATTTTTATTTATTTTTGGTTTGATTTAGTTTGATAATCAGATTTTGTCCTGCTAGCTTAAAGTTATTGATAGGTTTTTAAATTTGTTTTGAGATTTTACTTGAATCTCTCAACTGACTTTTTTACCTATCGGACATCTAATCCATCTGACATTTGATCCACCTAAGCCTTTTTTATCCACATGGCACATCGCGTGACAGTAACACATGATGGGCGTGTGAATGTGAAATATCAACAAAGTTGACGTCTCTCATCTTTCTCTTTAATTTATTTTTCTAACTTAAAACCCCCCAAATTTTCAAATTAAACTTGTTCGGAATTTGTTTTTTTCTCTTTTTTATGCAAGAATATTGAAAAATTCAGTTAATCTTGAGGTAGCAGATATTTGTAAGTATGACGATTTTTGTCCTATGAGAATTTCAAGGACTCCATTAAATTCAAATCGTAGATTTTTTGGATGTAAAGTTTCAAATGTTTGTAAAGTTTTCAAAGATTTAAATTTTGATTTTTTTGGTGATTTTTTGGTAACTCTACTGTTTTTGTATATTAGGAAAATGGTGAATGCGACTATTTTAGGTGGATTGATCCATCACCTGTGACTGCTGATCATCAACCTTCTGAGGTGGTGTCGTACTTAATGAATAAATTTAAAGATGGTGAAAATTTGTGTGATCGACTAAAGGAGAAGCTTAAAGAGGTTGAAGAAGAGAGGGACACTTTGTCTGAGAAATTGAAAGACCGTGAAAAAAAGTTGATTGCATTGCAGCAAAAATTCAAAGAAGTTAAACTCGAGAGGGAATGTGCAAAGCTTAAATTTAACAAACTTCTTTTGCTTATCTTTGTGTTCTGACGGTAAAATGATTCTTTAGTATGGTGTAAGCGTGTATCTAGAATGTAAATAGTTAAGTCCAGTTGTGTTGTCAATAGCACTTTATTGAGCTAAAAAATGTATCAAAGCACAAAATAATAATGCCAATCAAATAGAACATGAACATATATTAGTAATTGCTCAAAGTATAGCTAAAATTATGTATCACAACACAAATAATAATGCAATTAAATTGAAATGAAAATATTTCACAAGCACACTATATTAACTGCTCAAAGTAGAGCTAAAAAGTACATCACACCACTAAATAAATTGTTCAACATAAATTATAAAACTGCGTAAAAACGCTCAACATTGAGCACAATAGTATTACTGCAGCATACCACAAAATCATAATTGCTGCCTAACACAAGTTATTCAATATGAGAGTATAACCCTAATTACAGTAGCATATTATAGACCAAAAAACAGGGACACATTTTCTAAATGAACTACTTCGTAGAGGATCCAACTGATGAAGAATATTTGGCTGCATCCATTTTATTTTTCTCGTTTGCTTTCATTTGTTGTAACTGTTTATTGGTGATTGCAGCTTTTTCATTCCACTTTAGATCACGGTGTTTAAAATGAACATCTATATTGACTGATGAAACACTCTTCCAATTTGTACCTTCATAAAAAACTCTCTCACTTGATGTATCGAGCTGTAAAATCATATCAAAAAATGTAAGACAATAAACATTGAAAAGTTGAATGAAAGAAAAAGTTATAAAAAAAGAATGAGACAAAGACAAATACATTGTACACTTGAGTTCCAATTGTAGGATCAAAATAAATATCAAACCAGTTGTAGGCCTTTTGTATCCAGTAGCAGCAACAAATGAGGCAGCACTGTATGGCCTCCTCTTGGTTGACTAGAAGAAATATTTCTTGCACTTTCAGATAGAGTTCCTCTTGCATTGACGACCTTTCTCCCCAATCCTCTACCCGTCCCTATTTGACCTCCACCAGTTCCACCTTCACCTCCTCTACCAGCACCACCTTGACCTCTACCAGCATCACCTTGACCTCTATCAGCCCCACTTGACACCTTACTTTGAGGTGTTCTTGGCGCAGCAGCGGTGTTAGCACAAATAGACCCTGTTTGACTGAATTGTGTAGTTGCATATATTTGAAGATAGTGCTTGACTCTGAAAGATACCCATCTTAGACAATATAACATAAATGAAAAGATATTGGAATTCGATAAATGCAAAACAATATTTTCATCATTTCAGTAGTAATAATAAAGGCTGAAAATTTATCACTTTCTCTTGCGTAACTTTCACCGTGTGAAATCTCAAAACAAGTTTAAGGGTCTATCAATAACTTAAGTCATCTTTATATAAGGCAATGTGACACATCTTAGGATTTTTTTGTGTGTGTGTGAAAGCAAGTGGCATACGACATGGGGAGATGGAGGTACATCCAAAATTTAAACTTTATGAGTTTAATGTTTTTATCTTAGCATTAACCCATTTTATTTTTACAGTTATGAATTCATACAAGCGTTCAGATAAAAAAAATGATACTACTTATGTCTTCAAGTGTAAAATACTATTTGTTCTAATTTTAATAATTTTTTTGTATAAAAATTATTGTTTGCGTGAATTTATTGAATTAGATGAACCAAATACCATAATAATTGATTCGCTCAAAGATGGTTGCATAAAAATGGGGTCTGTATGGTGACCGAACCACTCGAAAACAAGATACAATGACGTTCTACGTAGTTTGAGGTTGACAAATTGCGATTTGTTACGTTCTATTTTTTTTTATTCAATATCAATAAAATACAGTTGTTTACCCTCAAACAGTACAGTTAAATTTATACACGCGGTTTAAGGTGGCGCGAGCTGAATTGATCAAATGGTGAGATTATAGCGAACTAACTTGTAAAAGTTAAACGTTAAAAATAATAATTAAGCAATAATAATAACTCAAATAAATGTAATTTGAGAAGTACATCTTTTGATACAACTATTGCCATACATAATATTTGCTAGCTTACCTATTTTTCTAATATCTCACACTAAACATTCTATTTGTATAAATTATATGTCATACAAACATTAGTTAACTTTTTCTAACGATACATTCTGATAGTCCAATCAAGTTAGAATCGACTATCTGAATCTTCGGTACTATCATATATATGTGTGTTTAGTTAACATAATACCCTTTGATAACTCCTCCTCTAGCAAGAGACTCATAATTCGGATTATATTCTTTAAGAACCCACTCTTTGTCCTTGGGATCATAGCGATACGTGTAGTTCTCATCAAACCTCCATTGACAAGGCTCTGAGTGACCGACACATTGATAGCTAGATTTAAACGCAATGAATGTTCCCATGTTTGTGGAGCAATTGAACATCGTTGAAGTGGGGAAGAATTTTCTGATTTTGACAGTGATGTTGAAAGTGCCCATGGCATTTAGGTGCTTAACGTCACCACCATCATTATCAAAGGAGAAACAACGAATGCTAAGGTAATTCGTGTGGTTGTTCGTTATGACAACAATTTTTTCATCTGGTAATCCAGCCGAGATATTTATACTGATCATAAACCAGAACAATATTGTTGTTGAGGTTATAGTTGCTACAACTTTAGCTTCTTCCATGGTGTACTATGTGTTCTTTTTCTATGAATTTGGGTTTTGGAAAGAAATGTTGAAACTGTAAAGAGAAATAATTCTTTTTTTTCTTCTTCTTCTTGTTTTGTTGAATGATTAAACCTTTCTTGCTTTTTATTTATAGATCAAATGAAACTAGAGGGATAGAGTTATTTTAGGAGGGCATAAATCTTTTTATACTATTTTAAAACTTTTTACTATTTTTGAACTTTCAAAAATATAAAAAGAATATCCAAACTTGTGATCTGTGAAACAATTAACAATACTAAGATAGTATTTTAAAAAAACTCAAAAAGATTTTAACGTATTTTTAGTAACGTATTGCATAATATTTTATTCAAGAATTTTAACAAACAAAAATCAACAATCAACAAAATAAGAGTGACTCAAGCACATTAATAGCCTAAAATCAAAATTGAATGTAGCCTTCGAACTTTTTTTTTTTTTGGATAATTTCAGAGAACTCACCTTACGTTTTGCTCTATTATTGTGACCGCCCCCGTGGGTCATGCTTACTTCTTTTGATTTTCTTGTAACGATTCCTTTTACTTATTTTCATTAATGTAAATAAGTAGTTTGACAAATTTGCTCATCAGATGGATCCTTGTATTTGTCTAAATTTATAAAGTGGACACTTCTACTTATTTTTTTGTCATGTAAACTTTTTAATCCAATAAAAAAATAATATTTTAATTTTTATTTTGACATGACATTTTATGTGGCATGAACCACATAGGAGCGTGTGATGCAAACATAAAAGATGTGTCCCATCTTTTAAAAAGGCCCCAACGGTCAAATTATGACTTATATTAGCTCTTCTTCCTCATCTGCTTCCAACATCATTGTTGGAGCAATGTGAGCCTTTTTTTTTTCCTTTTTTCTCAATCTTCTCTCTCTAAATTTCTTATTCTTTAATTTCTTTTATGAAAAAAATTATAGACAATGAAAGGCATAGGAGATCAAACACTAGAATTGATATTATTGTTATTATCATTGTTGTCATTTGATTTTTAACTGTTGTATTTAAGATGTCTTGATTTATAATTGCAATGTACGATGATAATGAAACTGAAATTTAATGACAAGCATCATTTTGCCAACACACAAATCTTCAAGATAGGCACATGTCTTAACAACAGTTGGGATAAAAAACTTAACAATAGTTATTCATAAACACTTACCTTAACAACAACATTATTGAGAAATGTACTAGAAGTTCATAAACACTTGGGATCAAAAAGCTTTAAAAAACTAGTAATCAAGCTACATAAAGAGAATTCTACTACTGTGTGCCTTGAGTGCTTCGTGTGGACTGATTTTTATTGGCATGAGTGGTTATTGTGGCTTGAGTGATTGTAGAAGATTTTGATCTTCCATAACTCTCTTCTTGTATCTACCTTTGAGTAACTGCAGATTTACCCTTCCATCTTAGTACATTTAATTTGAACCCAAATCAATATTGATTGAAACTAAACTAATCAATATTGGACTATGTGACACTCTATCAGTATTTTCAAACTGAGAAATAATAAAATCAGTTAAAGATGTACTAATTAATATCAGTTAAATGTGTTTAGATGATAGAGGACTTACCCTCTCCACTACACTGTCGCTTGGTCGAAACAACATACCAAAATCATTTGTTTTTGCCTTTTTGTTTTGGTCTTTTATATGAAAGATTTGTCGCACCTTTTAAAGTTATACTAGTTTTTTTTTGTTACACTAACACTAGTAATAGACTGTTGAGTTGTTGGTTGAGTAATATTCCTAGATACTGCAAAAGTGGTTACAGGAATCACAACAATTACAAGCCATAAATCAGTTGTTGAGGCAGTTTCAGGCCTCACACCAACTAATGTAGCATTTATAGGCCTTCTTCCAGATGTTGTTGCATTGGGAGGTCTTCTTCTTGCTGATGTAGCATTTGCAGGCCTCTCAACACTTACTACAACATTTGTAGGTATCTAACCAAATGCTGAGGTACTAGGGTAGGTTACACACTTGGTGCTGTAGCTATACTTAGTTGACTGTCACTTGTAAATGTTGTAGCAGTTCTAAAGCTACCAGGGACATTATTTTTCTACAAAGGAATATGTTAAGGTCAAAAACACATCTAAAAGGAGTAAAATTCATTAATAAAAAGATATTAAAGCACAATTTACCAAAGCTTAACATCATTTCTTGTTGTGTCCAATAGGCTTACACAGAGAATGTCATTTTTCTTTCTTTTCTTGTAGCCTTTTCAAACTTCTTCTTAACAGGCTAATCACTATCTTTCCTTCTATTACTTGGTGTTCCTGGTATGGTAGTAATCTCAGGTGACTCAGTAATCTTCATTTTTGTTATAGGTTGAATATACTTATTGTATGTCTTCGGGTATGTTTCCTTCTTATATCGATGATCAACAAATGACTTCACATTCCATTTCTTCTAGTGCATTGTAGCAAATGCATATGCACAAGAAATTTTCTTTAGTTGCCATGACCTACAATTACACGTTTTTTTCTTCACATTAACAACATGTGTATATGGTGAATCACAAATCTCAAAGCCAATATCACCATTAAAACTCAACTCACGGTTGGCTGCATACTCACCATTCTCTGTAAGAACTTTCATAGTCATTGGCGATACATCATTGATCCATATTTCCTCTAATATAGTGATAATTGATTTGAACCGAGCATCCAAAATTCAACTAGTGAAAATCTCACACATGTTGTTCTCAACCATATCACACCTGCTATGTTATTTAAACAAAGCCCAACACCATGCCTCTTTATTGTACTTGAGATAATCTTTCACAATTTCATCTCCCAATTCATTCATTTCATTAAGTTTTACTTGCAAATACATTTCAAATGATGTCCTGACAATATACCAAAATTTTTTCCTCCTTTCTTAACCTTTTCATTCCTTCTTTCAGTTGGCCCATATATGTCTAGCACACAATCTATGCTCAGTATTTGATAGTAGATCAGTAAATGCCAAATGAAGACCCTATCAAACAATATAAAATTATAATTAAATATCAATTACTGCAGCAAATTGTTAAAAAAAATATAACTAAAAATATAATAAATCATACCTTCTGCATATCAAATATCAGTGCCTATCTTTCACTTTTAGTTTCTGTAAGCTCCAAATCATGTCTGATGCACCTAAGAAATCAACACCATGTGTCCTTGATTTTTTTATCAATTAATGCCCATGCTACATGGTATATCTAATTATTTTCATCTTTAAAAATGCAAGATAACAAGATACTTTTACACACATCCTTGAGAGATCGAACATCTAAATAAATTATTGGCCAAACACATCGACATGCCCCTCAACTTGGCATCATCTTTTATTTTGGCACCTCAAGTAGATGTTATTCACTTTAGGCACCTAAATCAGCTACAAACTATGCTATTTTGGCACCTTTCGACACCAACTCTGGTGCGTGAATTGCACGCGCTTCCAATATGGATTAAACGGTCAATTAATTTATGTGAACTCATTTTAAATCACCACATCATTATATCTACCCACAATTTTTTTTAAAATAAAAAAGGAACCAAAATAAATGAGAAAGTATCCAATCAATTAATGACACATGATTTTTTAACTAAATAATTACAAAAAAGTCCCCCATAACATAAGGTTGAACCTCCACTAATGGAGGTCATCAGGAAAATCTTTCAGACACACAAACCCAATACCTTTTTCAGCATATCCATGAAGAAAGTCTACCAGAAAAATTGACCCAGTACATTTTCCCACAGACCCCATGAAGAAAAACTTGAAGATATGGAGACCCATTTCAACTTTCATCAAATCCAAGAAGACAATGAAGACGAAGATGAGCTAAAGAGCTTGGATGAAGTGTACAGTCAATTAACGGAACGCCATGTAAGCAGGAGCAGATCAGATACGACACCATCGGCGGGTGAAGTTCCGGCGAAACAGTTGAAGAAGATGGTAAAATTAAATTAAAAATGAGCTAAAATACCGCTATCACGCGCCAAATCGCGAGCTGAATCAATAAAAGGTGTCAAGTGACATAGTTTATGGCTCCTTTAGGTGTTTAAAATGAACAACGTCCACTTAAGGTACCAAAGTGAAAGATGGTAACAGCTTGAAGAGTAGGCGATATATTCGGCCTCAATTATTTTTCTACACCTTTCTTTTCATCCACTTTTTAAGGCTTCAAGACAAATATAAATGCCCATGAGCTCCTCTTTCCTGAAATTGTATTCTTAGCTTGGATGGTCCTAGTAGATACAGTGGTACCAGGAATGGTGGTCTTCAACTCTTCATGATTGTTCAAATTGAACAAGTAGACATACATATTGCGTAGCAAATCACGTGAGTTACACGTATCATAAATATCAAATCGCATAAGATTTGTCATGTAGAAAATTGAATTTAGTCCTTTCCATTTTTCTACTTCCCACCCTTTTATCTTCTCTTTTATAACCTCCCATGACTATCTTTTTTCAAGTTTTATTGGTGTTTTTTTTCTATTTCCATTTTATAGTGAAGAGTTTTTTTTATAAAATTTAGTTTAAGATTTTCATTTAGGTAGTGGTGGAGCCACGATTTTCACTAAGAGAGTTTAGAAATAAACATACGAACTAATTAAACGGGGTTCAATATCTACTATATATACATAAAAAATAATTTTAATCATACACAAAAAGTATAATTTTCTATCAAGTGGGGTTCGAATGAACCCCTGACTCAAGGATAGCTCCCTACATTTAGGTATGCATAAATTCAATAGCGTTCTCGGTGTTTGCAACAAATTTTAAAGTGATAGAAAATAAATTGTAATTACAAATAAAATATGATGAAACAAACTTTTATTGATAAATATCATAAGTACAATTTTGTTTCTCCCTTGATTCTTCTATTTATTTTTTCTCTGATTCAAAGATTATTAGTAGTATATTTCTTAAATGTAGGATGATTTGAAGCTCTTTGCTATGTATTTAATTGCAAGGGACGTCGGGTGGTGGATTAAGTAAAGACAATATTTGATGTCTACGATGTATTTGAGATAAAAGAATTTTGATTGTCTTTTTTTTTTTTTGGTGTAGAATTTTGATTGTCATTATAATTTAAAATTCATTTACCAAGATAAATAGATATTTCATTTTAGAATGTCATTAACGTATATAGACATAGTATTTCTTACTTTTTTTTTTGTTGAGAATAATATTTATTTTTTATAGATAAAATTATTATGTATATTTAAAAAATATTATGATTTTTAAAAAGGACAAAAGTTGATAATATAAGAGTATAATAGACATTTAAAGAAGTCGATTGACATATGATGAAAAGAATATATATAATTACTTGAATGTTAACATGTCTATATCCTACATGCATATAACTTAAAAAAGACGTAATATTTAAACGTGTTTTTAAATTTTTGCTTTAATTTGTATTTATAGTTTTTAACTTTGGATTTTGTAGAAGAAGAAATATAAATTTGTATAAATTTAAATAAACAGACACATACATTTTATGTGACATAATATACCTCGAGATACACCAATTATCATACCTAATATAGTCCACTTACCAATATACTACTTAAACATGTTCTTTAATTTTGCTTTAATTTGTATATATATTCTTCAATTTCGGATTTTGCAGAAATAGACATATAAACTTGCATAAATTTAAATAAACAGACACATGCATTTTATGTGACATAATATACCTGGAGACACCAATTATCATACCTAACATAGTTCACTTACCAATGTAATACATAAACGTATTCTTTAATTTTGCTTTAATTTGTATTTATATTCTTCAATTTTGGATTTTGCATAAATAGACTAGTAAACTTATATAAATTTAAATAAGTATACACATGTATAATTCTATGTAGCATAATATATGTCGAGATACACCAATTATCATACCTAATATAGTTCACTTACCAATGTATTACTTAAACGTGTTCTTTAATTTTGCTTTAATTTGTATTTATATTCTTCAATTTTGGATTTTGCAGAAATGGATATGTAAACTTGTATAAATTTAAATAAATATACACAAGTATTCTATGTAGAATAATATAAATTGAGATACACCAATTATCATACCTAATTAAACTTTCCAATTTGCCCTTACTAAGATATCCGTAAGCTTTCAAGTGTTCCTAATTAAAGTAATTTTGTTAGTATATTTGTCTAACATCTCACACTGTATATTCTACTTGCGAAAATTACATGTCACACTAACACTAATTACCCTTTGATCACTTTGAGATATATATTGTAAGTACTATTTAGTTAACATAATATCCTTTGATGACTCCTCCTCTAGTAAGAGACTCATAATTTGGGTTATAATCATGAAGAACCCATTCTTTGTCCATGGAATTATAGCGATACGCGTAGTTCTCATCAAACCTCTATTGACAAATCTCCGAATGCCTAACACACTCGTAGCTAGACTTAAGCGCGATGAATGTTCCCATGTTTGTGGAGCAATTATACATTGTTGACATGGGGAAGAATTTTTTGATTTTAACAGTGATGTTGAAAGTGCCCATGGCATTTAGGTGCTTAACGTCACCACCGTCATTATCAAAGGAGAAGCAATGAACGCTAAGGTAATTTGTATGGTTGTTGGTTATGACAACAATTTTTTCATTTGGTAATCCTGCTGAGACATTATTACAATATTAATCATGAACGAGAATAATATTGTTGTTGAGGTGATAGTTGCTACAATTTTAGTTTCTTGCATGGTGTACTATATATTCCTTTTTTTTTTTCTTGTTTTCCTCCTGAAATATCAAAAATGTTAAAAAAAAAAACAGATTAGAAGAAAATTAAAGAATTGTGAGCGATCATTCAATTTTGATATTCACATCGAAGTTATTGAACTATATTTTATACATTGCCCTATCACTAAAAGTAACCTATCTTTTGTAATAAGAAAAACCTGTTCCCAGAGGCGGATTCAAGATTTAAAATTTTTTGGTCTGTATGTTAGACAAAAATAAAGTCAAATAGTAAATAAGGGGATTTAAACACATAATCAAGAGGTCAACAAAACTTTACAAATCCTCCTACTCCCGATTTATAATTCTTATATAATTACTAGATTTCCAAATATAAATACAAAATTTATACAAAAATTACTGGACTCCCGGAGAACCCCGATCCAACCCCCTGGATCTGCCCCTGCCCGTTAGATTTTGCCTAAATATCATAACACATCACTATTAAAGAATTTTTTTTGTTTTCAAAAAGTCATCTAACTTTGTCTAAGTATTATTTATAAAATATCTCTTTTGTTTCCTCGTGACTTTATTTTTAGTTATGTTTAGACATATTTAGTAACTTTTGGGTTACAAAAGATAGTATAATGACTTTTTAAGTATTATGATAAAATTGGGTGATTTTTTTCATTACAAAAATTAGTTTAGTGATTTTTGGGAGGTTTTGGTCCTATTTATTGAAAAGAAGAAAAGGAGTAGAAAAGGTTTATTTGCATAAATAAATTAAATGATGGGATTCTTTTGTTTTATTATATCAAATTAATTCAAGAATGTATATAATGGACAACAATAATTGTATATAATTGCAAATGTTTATTCAAGAATGATTATGGGGTTTAGGGAAGGGTTTGTAATCAATTACTCATATTGGAATAAAGTTATAAAGATTAATTTCTACTAAAGATTTAAATATGATTATCTTTCTGGTAAAAAGGAAAAATATTAACGAATTAAGAAAATCTCGCTGAAATTATTGAAAGAGAAAATATACCTTATATATCTTGGCCTCAAATAGAAGGAATTCTTTCAGAAAAGAATTAACTAAAAACTTTTTCTTTTTGATTTATCACAATGATTACACCAAATTTTTAATGATGTTTTTTCTATGAAATGGGTTTTTCTTGGAAAGAAATCTTGTAAACAGAGAGAGAAAGAGAAATCTTTTCTTCTTTTTCTTGATTCTTTTTAATGATTAAACTATTATTCTCTTGCTATATATATATATATATATATATATATATATATATATATTATTGATAATAAATTAAATAAGAGGAATAGAGTTATTGTAGGAGGTCATAAATCTTTTATACTATTCTAAAGGTTTTGCTAATTTTCGAACTTTCTAAAGAATAAAAGAATTGTCTCAATTTAGATGAGAAAATGACAAAAATAGCCCTAAATATTTTTGAACCTTCTAAAGAATAAAAAAAAATCTCTTTAATATGCACCAATTAATTTTGATTTTTGAAATTTATCGAAAGTTAACACTTTTAGTTCTCATCAAATATTAGCAATAATTTATGTTTGTTAGATCTGATAGAAACAGTGACATGAAAAGATTTAACCATAAATATAAATAAAGTCTCATCAAATTCTAAAATATAAAACATAAAAAATTGAAATAAACACTCAAAAGATGAAAAAAAAAAAAATATCTAATACCACAATTTAACTTATCGTAGCATCACCTATTTTTCTAACACGTCACACTAGATATTCTATTATTATCTAAATTACATTTCATACTATCTGTTTCTGATGAAGTATCTAATCGTCTCTAAGAAGTTGGAGTCGATTATCTAAATCTTCAATATTATCACATATATAACGTTTCATTTTAGTTAACGTAATACCCTTTGATGACTCCTCCTCTCATAAGAGATTCATAATTCGGATTATATTCATGTAAAACCCACTCTTTCCTTTTGGGACTATAGTGATACACGTAGTTCTCATCAAACCTCCATTCACAAGACCATGAATGGGTAGCACATCCATAGTTATATTTAAATGCGACGAACGTTCCCATGTTCGTGGAACAATTATACATCGTTGAAGTGGAGAAGAATTTTCTAATTTTGACAGTGATGTTGAAACTGTCCATGGAATGTAGGTGTTTAACGTCACCACCATCATTATCAAAGGAGAAGCAGCGAACGCTAAGGTAATTTGTGTGGTTGTTCGTTATGACAACGGTTTTTTCGTCTGGTAATCTTGCTGCAACATTTGAGATATTTATATTGATCACGAACAAAAACAATATTGTCGTCGAGGTGATAGTTGCTATAGTTTTAGCTTCTTGCATCATGTATATATATATATGTTCCTTTTCTTTTCCGATTTTCCTCCTGAAATGTCAAAATGTTGAAAAAGATTAGAAGAATCTTTTAAGAAAATTGACACTATTTCGACAGGTGTTTGGTATTAGTATATTGGACAAGTATAGATATCCACAGAAGGTATATAGAGATATAATATATAATAGTACAATTTGATTTTGATTAATCCTATTTTTTTCTTTTTCTTTTTGGTGATTAGTTTCTCATAATAGAATAAGGTAAATACGATACATTTCTAGTAATGATTCAATAAATAATTATTTAATGACTATTACTCAACTTTATTCAACCATATACCAATTCGAGAGCTTTACAAAGGAAAAAAAAAATATTTTTGTTGAATGTATTATGTAACTGGATAGACCCAAAATTGAAAAGGACTGTATTGAGAGTTAATTCTGTATCTTTACAAAGAAAAAAAAATAGATTTTCGTTAGATGTATGAGAAGCTAATTATGTATCTTGACAGACCCAAAACTGAAATTTTCAGTAATTATGTAAAATATCAAAATTTTCTATAGTTAAGTTCCAAACTATTATAAAACAATTTAATAAGCTAAGAAAATCTAGTTGAAAAAGTTTAAATAAAATAAAGAAAATATACCTTATATTTCTTGGATGAAATAGAGAGAATTCTGATTTTGTAGTGTAAGATTTTAATGATGTTTTTTTTTTTCTGTGTTGAATGATTTAACTTTTTCATGATTGTTATATATTTATATAAAAATAAAAAAATTAGATAAAGGGATAGAGTATATGAAGGAAGTTTTAAATTTTTTATATACCATTTTTAAGCTTTACTATTTTAGATTTTTGAACCTTCCAAAAAATATATCTCAATTTAGATACACAAATTTGTGATTCCTCTTATTTATCGCAACACCAAATATAATTATGTCATGATCCTAGTGATTTAAAAAGATATTAGCCAACCAATGGTTGGGAAATAATAGATTAAATAGTTATTACCATTTTTTTTTCATATTTTTCAGTTTCATATATTCGTTAAATTAAAGCATGGTTAAAATTATTATATACATTACAAGTCCACCTAAGGGTGCATTTGTTTTTTAAGATTCAGGGGTCTGAATCTGAATGCACATCTGAATGATTAAGATGTTGTCTCTAGATCTAAAAACTGAATGATTAAGACTGTTTGTTTTTCAATATCTGAACGTGCAAAATAATTTTATTTGTCTATATAATAAAATAAAATAAAAAATACAATTCAAATAAAAAACTAATTATATTTTAGAAAAGTATGTAATTTAATACAATAAAATTATTATTTGATTGCAAAAAATATTCATGTTTGTTATTGATAGTGGAGATGGTTTATAATGGTGATTGCAGTGACAGTGATTGATGTTAGTGATTAGTAACGTCGGTGGTGAAAGTTGTGATGGTTGGTATTATAGTTACTGTTATGATGGTGGCTGTTGATGGTGACGGTGATGGTTGTGATGTGACGTTGCTTGATGTTAGCAGTTGAAGATATTGATTGTGATGGCTGAAAAATGAATGCATGATGGTTTGACAAAGTGTTAGTGTTAGTTGGAGATGTTATTAGTTGTGATGGTGGAGATGGTTGTTAGTAGAGATAAATTGTAGCGATGGTAGTGGTTGAAGTGATGGTAGAGGTGGCGTTACTAGTGACAATGGTGGTGACGGGCAAAGAATGTGTTGAGGTTGTGATGTATTAGTGGTAGTTAGCGGTGGTGCTAATTGTGATAGATGAGTTGGTCGATAGTAAGGATTGACCGGTAGTGGTTGATGATGGTGTTGTTGTTGACGGTAGTGGTGACGATGAATATAATTAGAATAATAGAGGTAGTAGGTGTGGTAACGGTTGACAATAATGATTGGTAGTGATATCTGTTGTTGATGGTGGTTGTGATGGTAAAGGTGGTTAGTGGTGGTGGGTGGTGGTTGACAATGGGGGCGGTGACAGAGGTGGTGATTGATGATTATGAATGGAGTGGCGGTGAATATTATCCAACACCAGAATTCCTCTTCAAACCTCTTAAGGTTTGATTCTAGATCTGAATGATTAATACCTATTCAGACTTATTAAGAGCTAAATTCTTAATAAAAAATAAATGCACTTAATGGTCTGAAGTTTGAACCATTTAGATTCATACATCCATTAAGTGCAAACAAATGAGCCCTAAGGGTAGAACCAAACCTTAGATATATAGTTATTTGGATAACTACAATTTTAATTTACTTTGTTATATTTAATCCAGTATTTTCTTAAAAATAGAAGTCTTTTACATATTTTTGATTGGGTAATAAGGATTCTATTAGCTACTTAGGATAGCGTAGGTGTCCGCACAGTCTGTTAGTTTGGATCGTGACACAAGAAGTCAAAATTGTTTGATGCATACTTAAGGAGATATTTTATTTCGGATAAAATAAACAAAAAAATAGATAAACGCACAGGATTAAGACACGTGTCCTGTTGTTTGCGTAAATGGTATATACAACCTAAAAAATTAACTGTAGGGGTATATACGCACCCAAAGTATAACGAAGAATTATGCATATTATTTATGATAGTTCGAAGGTATATACGTTCCTTTTTCCGAATAAGTTATTGATCAGCTAGTGGGCGGACCCACAAAGGTGTAAAGGGTTCATCTGAATCTTTTTAACGAAGAGTTTATATATATAACGTTACAACGAAAATCAAACACTTTTGGTGTTTACTTTTAGTGGATTTTTTTAGCGTAATACGTAAATCGGCTCTTTAAATTTGTCAAAATACTTCATTTAGATACTCGACCTAAGTCATCTTTCAAATAAACACGTTAACTCCTAATAAAGGGTTTCAATTAGACTTTTTCGATTCAAAACTTATATTTTTTTTCACATGTTCTCATTTGTCTATTAGTTAGTTAAATTAACCACATAAAATATATCATTCCCTTTAATAATCCACATATGCCTCAATAAACCAGTAAAACTCCATACATTTAGCGTAATACGTAAATCAGCTCTTTAAATTTGTCAAAAATACTTCATTTAGATACTCAACATAAGTCATCTTTTAATTAAACACTTTAATTCTTAATAAAGTGTTTCAATTAGACACTTTCAAATCAAAATTTGAAAATTTTCTTTGCATGTATTCTCATTTGTCAATTAATTAGTTAATTAACCACATAAAATGTGTCATTCTCTTTAATAATCCACATATGCCTCAATAAACCAGTAAAACTCCATACATTTTCTACTTAATACTGATAATTTAAAAAGATATCATATTTTATATCGTTAATATAGCAACCTGATAGACAAATAAACACACATTTCTTTGTTCAAAATTTGAATAAAATATGTGCTAATTAGAACTAACGCTTAATTTGAGTATCTAAATGAAATATCTCAACAAATCAAATTTTTTGGGATTGACCATGTCTAAATAAACTTTTAATAAATTCATTTCAGTCCCCTCTTTCACTGGCAACTTCATTTTCTCACGAATTTTCTTTTTAGTTGTCATGTTTCATTTTTCGAAAGTCAATTTGACTAATTTTCAAAACTAAAGTGTATCAGCTTTATTCAATATTTTATAGTCAATCTATCTAATTTGCAGAGCTAACTTATACTAGCTTAACTCAATGTTTTAAAATTAAAATTTAGATATTCAAAAAACTATATCAACACTATAAGTTGCAATTTTCTTTTCCAATATAATTAAAAAGTACATCTTAGTCAAAGTTTATATAAACTATGACAACAGAAAAGGAGATTATATTCTCTCTATCGTCGCAAGGTATGGGTAAGGTCGAATTACACGATATCATTCCTACATGTGGAGATACACAGTGTATACTTCCATGTTACACATTTCCAATTCTCTTTTTAACGGACATTGGCCTAGTGCTCAATAAAGTAGTTGACACCCATGAAATCTCAAGTTTAAGTTCTAGCAGAGACAAAAAAAAAATATTAGGTGATTTCTTCTCATCTATCGTGGCCTTGGTGGATAGGTTATGTGATACTTGTGGCTGGAGAGAGATGACAGCTATCATGTGGAATTAGTCGAAATGCGGGTAAGTTGATCCAGACACCACGATTATTAAAATAAATAAATTATTATAGCTTGAACTTGGAATTTACGTAGAAAACTACATGAAAGTACTCTAAATTACTATTCTATGAGTTCAAGTTGCGCAAACAATCTCTGGCAGAAATGCATGGTAAGACTGCATACGAAAAGCAAGTGTACCAGATTCCTTTTTTTGTGTTGAAATGAAAAGATTGTTAACACATTATCACTCTTTTTCGTAGTAGAGAGAGTAATAGATAATTCATTGTATTGTATTTCATAGGGTGGCAAAATTAGCCCAAACCCAAATGACCCACCCAACTCGTCCACCCCACCCAAGATTTGATGGGTTTGAGCAAGAGTGATTTTGATAAGTATAAACAATAGAAATCCCACATATAATGGAAGTAATTACATAGGATCCCAGATTTAATCTCTCTATCTCAGATTTGAAAAAATACATATATATATGTTTCTATATCTTATACATTGTGTTATGTATAAGGTAATCATTTTGACTAAAATTAAGGAAATAAAATTAGATAAGTTAACTGTTTTTCCTACAATTAAGGAAATCAAATCAGCCACCATTATTCTTTAACTTAATTAACGAAACTCATTAATTTACTGACTTGGTGGATCCTTAAAATCAGTAACATTAAATCAAATTGAAAAAAGATTTGATAATGTGTAATATTAACATTTCTAATGTATGAGGTTAACACAATCAAGGTAAGTTATGCTGCTATTTTTAATGTATAATATTACCATTATAATGTATGAGGTTGAATCAGTCAAATTAAGTTATTTTTTCATGTTCTAATATATCAGGTTACAATTCTAATGTATAATGTAAAAAATTATTTCTCCATTCTAATATATAAGACTATAATTTTAATGTATAATGTAAAAATTTTATGTATAGGTTAACACATTCAACGTAAGTGATATTAACATTCTAATGTGTAATGTAACCAATCTAATGTATAATGAAATCAATTTAATACTTTAGATTAACACCGTTAAGATAAGTTTTGTTATGTATGGAGTTAACACAGTCAAGGTTATATTATCATTCTATAATGTATAATGTAATCAATCTAATGTATAATATAACCAATCTAAAAGGATAGGAAGAAGCTGAAGGAGGTGATTTGAGAATTTGAGAGCTTCTATAGATTAGGTCACCGCGGAGAAGAGCGTATTCTCGAAAATCAGTTTGGAGTGTAGGGGCGTTGACTTCGACGGCGAATGAATGGCCGTTTTCAGCTTCTACCACAACTCTGTTGCTGTATTTGGTGGCGAAGTGGCGGAGTTGTTGCAGGAAGGTTAGCCAGAGATGGTGGATCAAAATATGGAGACGACGAAGCAGTTGCTGAAAGGTTAGTCGAAGGTATAGGCTCGAATTAGCGTCGGAAATATTTCCTTTCTCTGACGACAAATCACAATCTTGTTAAATAAACAAGTTGCACCAATCATGCCTTCTCCAAATCTTCTTCCCCTTAAAAAGAATTATTCACACTCTGATATTTTATAAAAAATCAATAAAAACAATTACAGTGGAGCAATAATGTAACTGAAAATTTTGAAACCCCCATGTCAAGTAAGCTTGATTTTAGGCATATAAAAAGGAATACAATTATGGAGCAAAAGACGGATAAACATGCAGCAATATACGGATGTTTTAGAATGTATGAGGCGGAAGAGAGAGAAAGACTAAAAGAAAGAGATTTTATGTAATTAATATGAGACTTTTGTAATTACTTTTCAAAATAGGGATTTTATATAATAAGTAAAAGTTAACTTGTGTCTATATGTAATTTTTAGTTTTGTTAATGGACTAATTGGGATAGTCCAAGTTAACCCATTATGAATCACCAACTCAAATAGACCCATGATGATGCTCAAATTTGACCCATCAAATTGCTTAAAGCTTTTACAGAATCTTGTTTTATTAATGGGGGGCTTACAAAAATAGTTTAGGTTTTAACAAATGAAAATATTTCTAG
This sequence comes from Capsicum annuum, assembly GCF_002878395.1. NCBI lineage: Eukaryota > Viridiplantae > Streptophyta > Magnoliopsida > Solanales > Solanaceae > Capsicum > Capsicum annuum. The sequence goes on along the minus strand of NC_061111.1, from coordinate 251,459,186 downwards.
CTGAACTTTAAAAATTACAATTTAAAGCATTTTCTTTCTCTTTTTATTTTTTATTTTTTATTCTGTTTTGTCTCTAGCCTCTACTTCTCTTTCTTTTTCATTTTTTTTTTACTTTTTTTTTCTTTTTAATTTCCTCTTTTTTTCTCTTTCTTATTTTTTTTGTGTTTGTTGTATTTTGTATTTTTTGTATTTCTGAAAAATATGATTACGTCGAGTACAAGTCATGGAACATGACAGATACATCATAACCGATCATTGCATTTATATTCACCATCATTTTTTTTCTTTTATATCTTTTTCATTTCTTTTTACTTTTTTATTATTATTTTTTTGATTTTCTTTTATTTTTTCTCATTTCTTTTCATATTTTCTCCCTTTTTTGATTTTTTCTTCTTATTTACATTTTTCTCCTTCTTTTTTTCTATTTTTATTTTATTTCTTTCTTTTCTCTATTCTATCTATAGCTTGTATTTCTCTTTTTTTTTTTTTCTTTTTTGAAATTCTTATTTCTCTTTTTTTAATTTTATTTTATTTATATTTTTAAAAAATACGGCTATGTGGAGCACAAGTTATGATTGATAATGAAAATATCACAATGACTTATTGTATTTATAGTGCACTATCATTTATATATTTTTTTGTATTTATTAATACAATTGCATTTGTATTTTATAATTCACGCTTGTATTTGTATTTATATTTTATAGTTGACATTTGTATTTGTATTTTATAATTCTACTTGTATTTGTATTTGTATTTTATAGTTCACATCATCATTTATATTTTGGTATTCGTTGATAAAATTGTACTTGTATTTTATAGTTCACGCTTGTGTTTATGTTTGTATTTTATAGATCACACTTGTATTTGAATTTTATAGTTCTCACTATTACTTATATTTTATATGATTTATCTCCATTGATATGAATTGCATTTTATGAATAGAAATTGAACAATTCAAATATAAACGATAAATACCAAAAATAAAATGTTAAACTATACAAATACAATGTTTACATTTGTATCAAATGATACATGTTTATACAACTTGAACCATACACATAAAAATAACACTTTTTTTTTTATAGAAATGTAAATGATAAACTTGACATACAAATACTAACGATACATTTGCATTGAATGACATATTACATATTAAATATTTTTGACTCAAGTAAATACAATTATTCCTTATAACTATTTGTATACAAATACAAATGATAAATTATATTCACAACTAAAATATTCAAATATAAATAATAAATTTATTCGAAATATAGATGAGACAAATAAATATAAAATTTTAAAATTATATAAAATATAAAATACGACAACAACAATAAAAAATGAGAGAAAAGAAAAAGGAATTACCAAAAAATGAAAAAAGGAGAAAAAAAAACAAAAAATAAAAAAACAAAACAGAGAAAAAAGAAAATAAAAAAGGTTGCAAAGAAAAAAGTAATAAAAACAAAAAATATATTAAAAACGAAAAAAAAAAAAGAGAAAGGAAAAAAGAAAATAGAAAAAAAAGAGAGAAGGAAAATGGAATAAAAAAAGAAAAAGAAAAAAAGGAAAAGGTCAAAAGATAGAAAAAGAAAAAAGCTTGTGGCCTTTTTAATTTGATTAAACTTGTATTTAGGCGGGCTGAGTTATAACCCATGACCCATAATTTAGCCCATCTTGACCCAAATGCATTTGGGCAGGGTTGGGCATTAGCCCAAGTACTTGTTCAACTCATCTTGACCAGCCCAACTTCAGTTTAAATCAAACTTTATGAACTACAAATGACCTGAATTATCATGTAACCTGAAATATGTAGAAAAACTGATACCGAGGTCTGACCACAAATCCATGAAACTCGTGCGAAAATCAACCTCTTTCAGAAATGAATTTGTGGTCGGACAAAAATTAGAAACATCAAACTCCCTTTGCCCAGGGTTAGTTGCATCCACCCTACCCAAAGGGAGGGAGCAGTTGCTGACACCTAATATTTACCCTACTTGACTAGGGATGTTCATGGGTTAGGTTAAAAACCAAACCGAACTGTGAATCGAACCAAACCGATTAAAAAAATTGACGTTTGGTTTGGTTTAGTTAGGTTTGATTTTAAATTTTTAAAAAACCGATGCTATTTGATTTGGTTATGGTTTATTTAAAAAAAAATCATAAAAATAATCAAACCGAACCCATAAATTATATATATATATATATATATATTATAACTATTTATATATAATTTATAAATAAAATATAAATATTTTATTAAATTTAATCTAAAACTAAATTTCAATCTATGTCTAGTCCAACCAATACTTTAGCACAATTGCCCAATGCACCATACCCAAGCCCAACTCTACCTACTATTACTAATAAGTTAACCCTACGGTCCTTAACTCACTTTTTCTACTTCAGCTTTCACAATACGAGTTACCATGGTCCCTGGTTCAAATGGTAGTTTTATGTCTCCTTGTTTATTCAATCGTTTCCCTTACGGGTGTACATAGGTCGGGTTGGTTTGGTTTTCTATTGAAAAAAAAACAAACCAATTATGTCGGTTTATTAAAACTATAAACCAAATCAAACCAACATAAAATCGGTTTTTTTGGTTTAGGTTTTAGTCGGTTTTTTCGACTTTTCTCATTTTTTTTAATAATCTTTATTTTTTACAATTATATTGTGATGGAAGTTTAGATCAAGTATGTTTTCACTCATGTGCCAATTAAAAAGAACAATTATGAAAAATTGAGAAGCGAAAAACTCTCTTGAAACTAAAAAATAAGATGAAGAGTGAAAAATTTAGGTTTTAAGTTTATATTGGATTTTGGGTCATTTTATTAGCAATTAATGGATAAATATTACAACTTAAAGACCCAAATATGAATATATATATATATATATATATATATATATATATATACTAGTTTAGGTTACGCACTCCATGCGTGTACCTCGCTTCAATGAATTCACTTTTATAAAATTATTTTGATACTATATTAGAAATATATAACAACAATTATTTTAGCATTATAATAGATTTTTGTCTCCAAATTTTATATTTATTTAAATGATATAGCTTGTACCTCAAAAAAAATATTAAAATAATGACGATTCTATCGAGAATACATGATAATTGTTATTTTAAACTTTAGAAACATGCTAAAGTTACAAAAGAAAATTTCTCAATTAGCAAATGCCTATTAAAATATATGATAATTTATTTTTATTTATCTTTCAAGATTTCAATGATAAGAAAATTTTATAAAATAATCAAGACATAGACAAAGAGATACAACTATCATTAATTAATTAATTAAAGAAATCTTTATTTTAAAGTGATTCGGACCTAAACAATCTAAAAATTAACAGTTATTTAGGTTTTAAAAAAAACATGACTTTTTAATTTATGAGGAAACTTTTCCATGAAAAAGGAACTTTTTTTTTTTAAAAAATTACTTTAGGAAAGTTATGATTTTATTTTAGGGATACTTAAGGATTTCGTTCTCCTTAAAAAATTTAACGAAACATGTTTTTATTTTTTTTCCTCAAAAATTTAAAATAAGGTATTTTCTTTTTTAAAACTTTAGGGCAGTTGATGGTTTTTGTGTTTTATAAGGAAAAGTTTTCAAAAGATATTTTTCTTTTACCTATAGGATTCCTTAATTTTAAATATTATAATATACGATATAATAATTATAGAAATATTGAAAAAAGACAATTTTGTCTAAAGAATAAACTTTTAATGAAGGGTAAAAAGTTCAAATCACTTTTTCAAGGGTCTTCACACTTTTAATATATTATAGATTATTGATATATATACAGAAACACGCACACACACATATATTTATATATGTATGTATATATTATGTCGGTTTGATTTGGGTTCAATTTGATTTTTTTTTTAGTTAACACCAAACCAAACCAAGAATGATCGTTTTTTTTTCAAACGCCAAACCAACTAAACCAAACCATAAGTCGGTTTTTTTTCTCGGTTTGGTTTAGCATGACGGTTTGATCTGTATACCCCTAGTTTCCCTTTATGATTAACTCACCTAGCTAGTCTTTAAAGTAAACAGATAACTCAAATTTGCCCAAAGTAAACAGTACACTGCAATAGAATACAAAACTCTGTTTTACAATGTACATGTATATGTTTGTATGTTGTTGGATAATCTTATTGCCTACAATACAAAGCTGGTGCTTTTCATCTCAATGTTGGTTTTGTTTAATGTGTTTGTTCTCATTTTTAAGAGTTTATAGTGTCATTTGTTCATCACTGTACAAATATTTCATGAGAAATTGTTTAATGTGATACTCTTTTCTATGAGTTAAAAAAGGAGTTTGTTCTAGAGATGGTTGGAGTAGGCTAGTCAATAACCGAAAGTATCAAAAAACCGAACCAAACCGACGGTTATGTTCTTTTTGTGGTTTGGTTTGGTGTTAGAAATTCAAAAACCGACTAAATTGGTTTTGGTTATGAGTTTCTTCAATTTGAAATAAAATTACTATATTTATTTTTTCCCAAATGAAAAGCTTTTCAAAGTATTTATTTGGATAATTTTGCCATTTTAAGTAGCGATTATATATTATCGTATTCGATTATACGAAATTATATAATTTTGTTGCTTAAATATTTATTTCATGGAATATTGAATTTTAATTAAGGATTTTCTTGAAAATAAATTTAAATGATTAAAATCTTGATTGAAATATAGTTTATTCTCAAAAATAATTTATTTGGATAAATATGTATTTGATTTTATTAAATCAAGAAGCCCACGATTAAATGAAGTATTAATTCATATCGAATTTGAATTAAATTTGGCCATAATTAAAATCACATTAGCACAATTGCAATTTAATTGACCAATTGATTTTCAATTTGGCCGAAAATTAAATGGATTTAGCTAAATTATAAATTTAATTGGGTCCCTATATTTTAAAAATAACCCCAAAATTCAATTAAATTAGCAGCCCAATTCAACAACAAGAGCCAGCAAACCCCAGCCCAAACCAATCCCTCTCCTGAACCCAAATTTCCCCTCTCTCTCATCATTGTTGCGTACCAATCCTTGTCGTTTCGTAACAAAAAAAATCAAGAAAATGTACAACAGCATGCCTCGTAACAAAAAAATCAAGTAAATGTAAGTTTTTCCCTTTTTTGATTTAATTCTTGTTGATTCTGTGTTGTAAATGATGATTGTATGATAGATGATTCTAGGCCCAACCATATCTCCTAGGTGTGTAAATATATGTGCTATCTTGGCTTTTTGTTTCTAACTTAGACAACTTTTTGCTTGTTAATAGTCTGCGGAGAGGACCCTGAATGCTCCTGACTTCCTAGATGATTTTTATCTCAATTTGTTAGACTGGGGGAGCAGTAATGTTATTGCCATTGGGTTAGGGAATTTTGTATATCTGTGGGATGCTTCTGATGGGTCGACTACTGACCTTCTCACGGTTGGTGATAATTTTGGGCCGGTGACTAGCGTCAGCTGGTCACTCGATGGAAGACAACTTGCAGTTACCTTGAATAATTCGCCCGTTCAGCTGTGGGACACCTTGCAGGGGTCTAGCCAATTGGTAGGTGGTTTCTTTATCTGTCTTCCTTCTTCTAGTCTGATTATTATCACAAGTCTAACATCTTTCTTTCTATACAGCTGAGAACGTTACGAGGACACAGATTAAGGGTTGGCTCACTTGATTGGAAGGGCCACATACTGACAACTGGAGGCATGGATAGTATGATCATCAACAATGACGTGCGTGTAAGATCCCACGTAGTTGGAACATACAGGGGACACACCCAGGAGATATGTGGATTGAAGTGGTCCGAGTCCGGCCAGCAGTTGGCTAGTGGAGGGAAGATAATTTGGTCTATATATGGAGCATATCAATGGGGTCTCCTAACAACTTAGCCAATGGATCCACCGTATGACAGATCATGCAGCTGTTGTAAAAGCTCTTTCCTGGTGTCCTTTCCAGAGTAACATGGTTGCCTCAGGTGGTGGCGGCATTGGATATCAGTGCATAAAGTTTTGGAACACCAATACCGGGGCATGCTTGAACACTGTCAATACAGGTTCTGAAAATATATGAAGAACTCTTGATGTATGACCGAAAAGTTCTGAAATTTTCGTCATAGAAGGATACTTCCAAACAGTGAGCTGGTTGTCGGTAAAGCCGTGAAACTTAAAAGCTCGCGCTCATGTCTGTTCCAAAGCAAGGAACAGACTTGTGTACCTGTGTTGACAGAGTTCAAGCATGCCCCGGTATTGGTGTTCCAAAACTTGATGCACTGATCTCCAACGCCACCACCTGAGGCAACTATGTTACTCTAGAAAGGACACCAGGAAAGAGCTTTTACAGCAGCTGTATGATGTGTCATATGGTGGATCCATTGGCACGAGTTGTTAGGAGACCCCATTGATAGGCTTCATATATGGACCAAATTATTTTTCCCTCCACTAGTCAACTGCTGGCCTGACCCGGACCACTCCAATCCACATATCTCTTGGGTGTGTCCCCTGTATTTTCCAACTACGTGGGATCTTACATGCACGTCATTGTTGATGATCATACTATCCATGCCTCCAGTTGTCAGTATGTGGCCGCCATTCCAATCAAGTGAGGCAACCCTTAATCTGTGTCCTCGTAACGTTCTCAGCTGTGTAGAAAGAAAGATGTTAGACTTCCGAAAATAATTTAGACTAAAAAAAGGAAGACGGCGAAAGAAACCACTTACCAATTGGCTAGACCCCTGCAAGGTGTCCCACAACTGAACGTGCGAATTATTCAAGGCAATTGCAAGGTGTCTTCCATTTGATGACCAGCCGACGCTAGTCACCGGCCCAAAATCATCACCAACCGTGGGAAGCTCAGTAGTCGACCCATCAGAAGCATCCCATAGATATACAGAATTCCCCTAACCCAATGGCAATAACATTACTGCTCCCCCGGTCTAACAAATTCAGCTGTTAAAACTTCTCTCCTTGTAAATGACCTGAGTTAGGTTTTTATTTATAAAAAAATCGAAGTAATTTGAAAAGTTATTTGTAAAATGCTTGAAGAAACCTACTTATAAGCTGTTTATAGAAACTTGTTTGCAAGTCTATCAGTAAGACCTACTTGACGACTCTCAATTTCGACTTTCACATCATGTAAAGAAAAAAAGATCATTAAATTCGATTTTAACATGTCTCAAATAACTTTGTTAATCGAGACCTAAATAAATAAAGCAAAATTACAAAGACTTCTTTTAAATCTATTAAAACATTGATTTTTCGTGATTCATTTTAGTTTACTTGATCGTTAGACCACATCCTTGAATGCATGTGATTCAATCACAACCCCCAAAGATACAAGAGCAATTGCTTGTAGTATATACACAATTCTATTTATTAACTTTCAGAAGACTACAAAAAATTCCCCTAAACTGTCTTTCTATATATGTAAAAAAATACAGTTGCTACTTTATCTTAAACAACTCCACTCCAGCACTTATCTAATGTGTGCCAAGTCAAAAAATGGCTCTAGCTTTCTCTTTAGCACAGGTTTATTCTCTTTAGGATTCCCAAAAACATTCCATAATCTTAGTGTCTCGTCCGCTGCTGCAGTCGCCACGGTATAGCCATCTGGACTCTGAAACATGTCGAGGAGAAAAACCAGTAAGGCACTGGGAAATATGAGCATAAACGAACACAATGTGGTGTTATTGGTTAGCGAATAATACCTGAGCCATATGAAGAACTCTTGATGTATGACCGAAAAGTTCTGAAATTTTCGTCATAGAAGGATACTTCCAAACAGTGAGCTGGTTGTCGGTAAAGCCGTGAAACTTAAAAGCTCGCGCTCATGTCTGTTCCAAAGCAAGGAACAGACTTGTGTACCTGTGTTGACAGAGTTCAAGCATGCCCCGGTATTGGTGTTCCAAAACTTGATGCACTGATCTCCAACGCCACCACCTGAGGCAACTATGTTACTCTAGAAAGGACACCAGGAAAGAGCTTTTACAGCAGCTGTATGATGTGTCATATGGTGGATCCATTGGTGTGAGTTGTTAGGAGACCCCATCGATAGGCTCCATATATGGACCAAATTATCGTTCCCTCCACTAGCCAACTGTTGTCCCGACTCGGACTACTTCAATCCACATATCTCCTTGGTGTGTCCCTTGTATGTTCCAACTATGTGGGATCTTACACGCACGTCACTGTTGATGATCATACTATCCATGTCTCTAGTTGTCAGTATGTGGCCACCATTCCAATCAAGTGAGGCAACCCTTAATCTATGTCCTCGTAATGTCCTCAGCTGTGTAGAAAGAAAGATGTTAGACTTGTGATAATAATTAGACTAGAAGAAGGAAGACGGCGAAAGAAACCACTTACCAATTGGCTAGACCCCTGCAAGGTGTCCCACAACTGAACATGCGAATTATTCAAGGCAACTGCAAGGTGTCTTCCATCAGGTGACCAGCTGACGCTAGTCACCGGCCCAAAATCATCACCAACCGTGAGAAGCTCAGTAGTCGACCCATCAAAAGCATCCCACAGATATACAGAATTCCCTAACCCAATGGCAATAACATTACTGCTCCCCAGTCTAACAAATTGAGACAAAAATCATCTAGGAAGTCAGGAGCATCCAGGGTCCTCTCCACAGACTGTTAACAAGCAAAAAGTTGTCTAAGTTAGCCAAGATAACACATTTATTTACACGAATACAATAAGTAGAGTTAGCGCAAAAAACAGAAACGACAGTAAACTCACTTGGGGAATGTATCTCCGCTTTTTAACGGCTTTTGACTGTTGAATATGTGATGGAGATTCGGAAACTCTCTCAGCCGAAGGTGGAGGTTTATTCTTAAAAGCAAGGATTCTCGTTCTGTTCATGTTGAGTTCTTGTGCTAACAGCTTCAAGTAAGATGAAGAATTTACTCCAACGTGTTCCTTTTTAACCTTGCCACCACTGAGCATGTAATGTGCATAGTCAAAATCCATCGCAGAGCGATTGGGAATGAACCTGTCCAGCTGCATTTCAAGGAAAAAAAAGAAGAAGAACGTATCAATTAAAATTCCAACCTTGTAAAAACAACAACAACAACATATCATATAAATATCAAAACACATTGGCGATGCCATTTCATGATGCATAACAGCTAAAACTAGAACATATATAGCGAAAACCGATCAAACGAATTAAGATTGCATAATGGAAACCAAAATTCAGGTGCTATGAACCACAAGTGTATCAGTCAATTTGCCTGAAAATTGGTATGTACCACAATCATCTATCATACAATCATCATTTACACCGAAATTCAAAATCAAAAAAATCAAAAGGAGACACTAAATTGTATTCAAATCCAAGGTCGGTTTTTTTCAAATCAAAAGATTTTAATTGATATGTTTTTTTTTCCTTGAAATGCAACTGGACAGGTTCATTCCCAATCGCTCTATGCACATTACATGCTCAGTGGTGGGAAGGTTAAAAAGGAACACGTTGGAGTAAATTCTTCATCTAAAGAAGCTTACTCGAAGCTGTTAGCACAAGTTTTCAACATGAACAGAACGAGGATCCTTGCTTTTAAGAATATACCTCCACCTTCGGCTCACAGAGTTTCTCAATCTCCATAACACAATCAACAGGTTAAAAAGCGGAGATACATTCCCCAAGTGAGTTTTTCTTTACTGTCTAACTCTACTTATTGTATTAGTGTGTAAATAAATGTGTTGTTATCTTGGCTTTTCGTTCCTTACTTAGACAGCTTTTTGCTTGTTAACAGTATCCGCAGAGGACCCTGGATACTCGTGACATTCCTGATGATTCATGTCTCAATTTATTACACTGGGGTAGCAATAACATTATTGCCATTGGGTTAGGCAATTCTGTGTACCTGTGGGATGCTTCTGATGGCTCGACTACTGAGTTTCTCACCGTTGGTGATGATTTTGGGCTGGTGACTAGCGTCAGCTGGTCACCAGATGGAAGACACCTTGCAGTTGCCTTGAATAATTCACACGTTCAGCTGTGGGACACCTTGCAGGGGTCTAGCCAATTGGTAAGTGGTTTCTTTCGCCGTCTTCCTTCTTCTAGTCTAATTATTACCAGAAGTCTAACGTTTTTCTTTCTACACAGCTGAGGACATTACGAGGACACAAATTAAGGGTTGGCTCACTTGATTGGAATGGCCACATATTGACAACTGGAGGCATGGATAGTATGATCATCAACAATGACGTGCGTGTAAGATCCCACGTAGTTGGAACACACAGGGGACACACCCAGGAGATATGTGGATTGAAGTGGTCCGAATCAGGCCAGCTGTTGGCTAGTGGAGGGAACGATAATTTGGTCCATATAGGGAGCATATCGATGGGGTCTTTTAACAACTCTCACCAGTGGATCCAGCATATGACAGATCATGCAGCTGCTGTAAAAGATCTTTCTTGGTGTCCTTTCCAGAGTAACATGGTTGCCTCAGGTGGCGGCGTGGGAGATCAGTGCATAAAGTTTTGGAACACCAATATCGGGGCATGCTTGAACACTGTCAATACACGTTCACAAGTCTGTTCCTTGCTTTGGAATAGACACGAGCGCGAGCTTTTGAGTTCTCACGGCTTTACTGACAACCAGCTCTCTGTTTGGAAGTATCCTTCTATGACAAAAATTTCAGAACTTTTCGATCATACATCACGAGTTCTTCATATGGCTCAGGTATGATTTGTTAACCAATAACGCCACATCGTGTTCGTTTATGCTCATATTTCGCCGTCCCTTACCGACTTTCCTTCTCGACATGTTTCAGAGTCTGGATGGCTATACCATGGCGACTGCAGCAGCGGATGAGACACTAAGATTATGGAATATTTTTGGGAATCCGAATAAGCCTGTGCTAAAGAGAAAGCTAGAGCCATTTTTTGACTTGGTACAGATTAGATAAAGTAGCAAATGTAGTTTTGTTATATATATAGAAAGACAGTTTTGGGGAATTTTTGAAAGTATACCATTTGAATGTATTATAGTTTAGGGGAATTTTTGTTATATGTATAGAAAGTTTAGGGGAATTTTTTGAAGTATACCATTTGAATGTATTATATTATAATCTTCTGAAATTTAATAAATAGAATTGTGTATATACTGCGTGCACTTTACCCACCCCAAACCCCACTCTATGGGAATACACTGGGTATGTTGTTGTTGTTGTAATAATCTCTTGCAGGTATTTGATGCTTTGGGAGATATGAAATTTGTATTACAATTGTTTACTAGTCTTTGTTTACTCTTTCCTTGTATGTTGCATCTCTATGTTTTGTCTTGTTTCAGTTTTTTTGGTATGACTTTGATTACTATTCCTTGTCTTGAGCCGGGGGTCTATCGGAAACAGCCTTGCTACTTCCCCGGGAGTAGTGGTATGGACTGCGTACATCTTACCCTCCCCAGACCTCACTATGTGGGAATACACTGGGTTTTTTTTTGTTGTTGTTGGGAGATATGAAATTTCCATATATTTATCCTGATCCTGAAAGCCGTACCTTGCATGCGACACTTGCTGAAGATTCTGGCCATGAAGCTGAGTGTATCCTTGCAGGATGTGGTGCTGATGAACTCGTTGATTTGATAATGCAGTAAGTAGTATGATTAGACTACCCTTTTGGTTAAAGTATTTTGCATTTTTTTTGAGAATATTGTCCTTGTTTGATCTACTGCCGGATATTTGAATGTTCTCTGCTTTAGGTGCGTGCGACATTTTTCTCCCTGAAGGATGTTGGTTTTCTAGCTATCATCATTTAGGTCTTAAGCTGATTATTTAAGCACTTTGTGGGGTAATGATAGTTTTCTCAACAAGTAGTTGCATTGGCATCACTATAGCGTGTTATTAGTTGTTGCTAGTACTTGTCCATCCGGTCATTGCCTATCAATGATGTGTTGCTCGTTAATACCATACTGTGTAAATGTCATGTTTAAGAAAGAAATGGAGTGAGTACAACGAAAATGCAGATGCTCTATTTTCAGACAAAGCAATGCTTTAAAGCATGGCAGTAAAATAGTTACACCCTCGGAGTTTTGATGATCCACAAACTATTTTACAAAGGACTTGATCGAGGCTTAGGTCAGTATCTATGGGACCTGGTCCCATATGAAGTTGCTCTCCGAAGATGACAAGTCTACTACAGCTGGAAGCTGTACTTTCCTGCAGAAAGCTGGTAGCACGGCAGTAGAGATGCTCAACCTCGACCAATGGGAGAAGTTCTAGGTTTTGTTGTCTCATATAAAAGGACTACTTACACACACAACAAAACCTGGTTTTTGACATCAAGAATTCTCTCAAAAACACCAAAAGCCGTCTTCATATACACAGCTCATGCATCAACATGGGACCTGATCAAGTGTTCACTTAGTCTTGTTGTGTCTTGCTCTCATATTGTAAATCAACTCCTAGTTTATAAAGGACAGTAGATGTTTAGCTTGTCCAAGTCTTAACTCTAGTCAAATCAGTTTGTTTGTAAGTTGGTCACGTGTGGTTTACCATCTTGGGTGGTTTTGAGTCCTGGGTAGACTTACCTAGGATGAGTGGCTAGAGTTAGTTAGTTGGAAGTGTGGTAGAGTTACTATGCTTGTCTTGTAATAGAGCTATTACAAGAAGTGGTGATTATTGGAGTTTGTAATCACTTGGTTGCTTGAAGATTAGTGAAGCATTGGAAATCCTGAGGACAGGTCGTGGTTTTTACTTCCCTTGAGCAAGGAAGTTTCCAAGTAAACTTGAGTGTTCTCTATATTACTGCTTTGTTGTTGTTTCTATCATTACTGTATTGCATCTGTTACCTTAGCGACCAGGTCCTGTGGTACTTGGTGGACTCATACATTTCATCAAAAATGAAATAAACTCGTCACTTCTTTTTTTACTTAAAGCGTCTATTATTCTCCAGTCTTCTACAGATAATTCTTAATCCGCAACTGTCTCAAACTGGCACTGCCTCAAAATTCAGACTTCAGCTTGGATGTAGAACGGATTGCCAAAGTAGTTAAGCCAAAGTGTATATTTCGGACTCCGCCTAGTAAACCCGAGGGGAGGTATTTCTGCATTGTGTTCCTGTTCTATTTCTCTTTGTGGTAGTAGTTTTCTCTAGAATGTACAGCATGTGAGTCTCTCTCTTTCTTTTCTTGAGAAAGGTACAGCTATATTCATCAACACAAAGATTGTGCTGGAAACCATATTTACTGAGTACTTAATAAAATTGCCCCAATATTCTTCTTACGAGGACTCTAAAAGCTGTAGTGAAGTCTCTTGAACAACAACAATAACAACATACCCAGTGTTTTCCCACATAGGTAGTGAAGCCTCTTCATCTAAATAAAATTCTTTACACCAAAAATTAGGTGATTTCTTCCATCTTAGACTTGGTGGACACAGTTACCTGGTACCTGCTGGAGGGAGGTGGCATTTATATCGTGCAATTAGTTGAGGTTTGCCCAAGCTATTGACATTTGTGGTTCACTAAACACCACTCATCTTAACCAACAGGCTTGTCTACTAAAAAATATCTACTATGTAGGAGTTTCTAGAGTAATTTCCTAACATCTGGACCTCAGAGAATTGAAAATGTGAAACTCATTTTGTATTTACTCAGTACTTCTGTTCGTTTTCCAATTGGTTGACTTTTCTTTTGTTAGGTTTTTCTTTTGCCGTTATCCATTTTGGTACAACTTCCTTTAAGTTGCCATTCTATCGTGACAATGTATCTTGTTGTTGAACAGTCTAATTGATGACGAAACTCTTTTGAAAATTCTTCATCTGCCCATATTGGTAGTATTGGATGAAGCATATGTTGAGTTTTCTGGAATAGAGTCTAAGATGAAGTGGGTCAAGCTACATGAGAATCTGATTGTTCGTCGTACATACAACAAAAGAGCTGGTAGGTTCATTCTTCTTCTTTTGACATCGATGAAACAATTCAATATGTTTGCTTGGAAAACTCATATGCTTCTTATTGCTCTTTTGCTCATGCACTGCAAGATCGTATCATTTGTGTCTGAGACATGCTCATCTCAGTCTGTCTTGTCATAGTATTAATAATACATCAACAGACACAAACTTGGCCTCAGCTAGCAAGTTAACATTCCATCTTTGAGAGTGCACATCTAGACATCTCCACTCGTCACCATTGTGACAGTTAAACACTACACTTACAAAATGATCATCTAGACACCTCCAAAATTCAAGTGTCACGTCAGCGTCAGGTGTCCATGAGACACAGTCGAGTTGGAGTGTTTAGTTGTCAGTTGAGACCAAGTTGAGGTGTGTAGATGTGCACTCTCAAAGTTGTAGTGCTTAATTGCCAACTAAAGGCAAGTTTGAGTGTCTTTAGGTATTATACATATTATCAGATTGTAGTAGTAATGAAGACTTCTTGTGTGTTCCAGTTCGTGAGATTTGTCTTTACAGGTGGTGTCATAAATGGGTGTTTGGGATTTAAGTATAGTTGACCAAGAAAAGTGGTATCCTGATCATCAGGTTTAGCTGGACGCAGAGTCGGATATGGAGCTTTTCCACAGAGTATTATTGAAAGCAAAGCAACCATATAATGTGTTTGTTGCTGCTGAAGTCGTTGCATGTGCTGCATTAAAGAATCCTACTTATCTGGAGGTATCTTAGGATGTTGAACGTTTCCCTCGAATATCGCTAAATGACTTTGCCCAAATGTCCTAATCTCTTTCATAGATAAAGAAATTGTACTTTATTTGGAAGCGCAATCTTCATTTATGCCAGAATGTGAAAGTGGCACTGGTGCAAGAAAGGGAGAGGTTATTTAATCTCTTGAAATACGTCCCATTTCTTGATCCATATCCTATCTATTCTAATTTCATTCTCTGTAAGGTTAAATCTGGAATGGATGCCAAGAAATTGAAGGTAACGTGCTTATATTACTAACTTCCATTCTTGTAAAGTCAAATTCTGTTGCTTCGATTCCAATTTGTTCTTTTGTTTATGTTCTCCTATTCTGGGCTAAACATCATCTCTGCAAAGCTTTGATACCAATTCGAAAGAAATATTTTAACGTTAGTTGAAAGGCCATATTACTCGATGATTATGCTGAGCAAGAGGTCATTGATCACTGCTGAATTAGTGAACTATTATAAGGTTGAGTATATATGAATATCACCTGTAGAAGAATCTTTAAATATACAAATGAATTTATCCTTATATAATGTGGGGCAGGGTGGGGTGGGGGTGGAGGGAATACAAATAGTAGTAAATACCAAGGGTCAAGAGTTAACTTTTTATATTATCTTATAACCATTGGACTATCCAAAAATGTTGGGTGCGTTCCGATCCTTCAAAAGTAGTGCATTTTCGAAGGATTTGATAGGGATCCGACAACAATTTTGGGAAGAACTGAAGGGATACCTTTGTGTGTTTGTCGGGAATCCTAAGCATACGGAGGCAATAATGAAATGCCTCAAGCACTTCTATTGATCTTGCTGGGATCTGGACTCTCGACTCTTACAATGTCTTACATCTGAGATGTCTTATTTTCTCTTAAGATGACGACAAATTGGGTGTTAATTCTTTGCTATTTATGCTAATTGCATAAGAAATCATTCTTCATAAGTCAGTTATGAAAGGTGGACTCATTATCCACTCAAGTTTCGAACCATATGACACTGGTCCTCGGGGAGTTGCACAGTTACTCGTTTTAATCATTCCGTCTGTCCGTCAAAAAGTATGATAGGGATAAAGAAAGAAATTCCCCCACCCTTTTATTTGTATTGCTCGTTTTTTAGGGTGTGTTTGGTATGAAGCAAAATGTTTATCATGGAAAATAATTTGGTTTCTTACTTGTTTTCTCCTGTTTGGTTGGTTAGTGGAAAATGTTTTTCAGAAAATATTTTCGATAAATATTTACTAGTGTTTGGTTGGTCAAGGAAAAACATTATCTAGAAAATATCTTTTTGTGTTTAGCTAGAGTGTAGTAAATACTTTTTAGGAAAATAGTTTTTGACCCGGGAACAAACATCGACGATTGATCCGGAACGCGAACCCAACACCTGAACCGGGATCCAACTTCGACCCCGACCCTGACACCCGACCCCAACACTCGACTTGGGACTCAACACCAACCCTATTGGGAGTAGTGTTAATTGGAGTAGTCTCATTTCTCTTTCGATTGGGTATGTAGAATTGGTAGATGATGTGATGGAAAAGGTATTATCTGGTTGTCCTAATTTGGAGGACTTGAATCTGGAAAGTGTTTCAGGGATAAATCGTTTGGAAATCAGTTCTGAGAAACTGAGAACGTTGTCGTTAGAAAACTATGATGATAGTTTGCTCGAAATAATAGCCCCACATATTGAAACTTTGCAGATTTGTGGTCCATGCAGTGAGATACGCATCGGGCAGAGAAATGTGGCATCACTTGTGAATGCAATGCTTCATGTAGAATTTGAATCTGAGGAATCTTATTTGAAGGAACTTCTTCAGAGTGTTGCCCATGCCGAGACTCTTAATTTGGGGAGCTGGTGCATCGAGGTAATCTTTTTCTACGGTCTTTTTATTAACACTTCACTAACATTAACGGTGGCGTTACTGAGGAAATTAGGATAATCTAAGTTGAACAAATTTTTGTATGATTAACTATGAGAATAAAGATTTCGCAATGTAAAGTTTGGATTGATTTACGTCGACCATACGCTCATATTGATGGGCTTCCCCAAGTGTCTAAAGGTTCATCTTTGGGTTACCGCAACAACCATGAACACTTTGATGTGGCAAAACACAGTCATATAGTCCAAGTTTTTATTGATGATTCAACAATTTGCATTTCATTTAGTAAGTACGTTATATTTCATTGTTTTGACAGTCTGGTTTGTCTATTTTCTTTGCAAGTGCCTGTCCATCTTGGAGTTGGAAGGGTGGCAGTTTCCACCATCAAGCCGGAAAGTCTTAACACTTGGCGTAGCCTTTGGACGGTTGGACTTCCCTGGAATTTGCAGCTTTCTTCAGAGCTCGTTGGATCTTGAGACATTGGTTATTGAATGGTACGATAACAGAGAAAGTGTAAGTTTCTTTTACACCTTTATTTTTGTTACTTCATTTTATTCATATCAAACAACTGTTAGTGGAAGAACAATATTTCTGAACATAAACTAGCGTAGGTACTTAAAGAGATTTTCAACATAACTTGCGGAAACAGCTCTTGTGTGTGTTGTTCCCATAAGAACTAAAAATGAGAAAAAGTGAGACAAGTGACATGTGAGCTGACAGAAGGATCAAACCGGGAAGAAAGATTCCACAAGTCAACCCTTAAGTAATGTCTAGCTTCTTTTCATAATGAGTCTAAGCTGAAAATGTTGTTCGCTAGATCCATTAGGCGACTGTATTCAACTAATAGAATCTGCCCCACTATTGGCTTCTCCGTAACGATGTGTCACACCTTGACTTACGCATCAACTCTTCGATCTTTTCAATAATAGGTTCATATTGCCAAGAAGGTTTTGCAACTCTTCTAATACGATGTCTAACCAAGGATAGATGATCAGATGCTTTGAAACATCTTTTTACTGTTTGCTTATACCACATTGTAACATTTGCTAAGCGCTGAGATTGCTTATCCACAATCAACTCGTTGGCTTCCTGATTCCTGATTCTATCCTACAGGACCTGCTGTCAAGGTTAAACGAGGATGAACAGACCAGGAGGTTTGAGACACATAATTTTAACGGCTCATTTCCACATCTGAAGACCATCAAGTTCCGTAACTTTTACGGATCTGTGCTGCCATTGGTAAAATATTTGCTCAAGCATGCCATTGTGCTAGAAGAGTTTTTCATTGATGCTGCATTCCAAGAGAGTGATGCGTCTCCGGGTTATGAAATAATGGCATTGGATTTCCTAAGCTTAACAAGATCCTCTCCGCATGCTAAAGTTCTTTTTTCTTATTGATAACCTTGAGCCCCTATGGTTTGTGTTAATCGCGACATGCTTAATATCTGTTACTTTATGTTTGAAACTGGTTTGAGCTGATTGACAAGGCTTGGATTGCGCTTGTCAGTATCCAAGGAGTTATTAGTAAGTTTTCATGTCTAAGTAACAGTGTTCATTCTCTAATCATCATTTAAGAAAGATTTTGGAAACATTTCAACGTATTTATTTATTTTATTGTTATGAGAATCAATCCTACTAATTCTAGTTCTGGGGTTTCCACGCGTGGAAAAGAACAGGGGGCTAGGGGGCTTGTTGTCTGAATCATTGGTCCGGTGCTAGATGAAGCCTTTCGCCGGGCAAGATGCCAAATATTTATAAAGCTCCAGCAGTTTAAGGTCGAGATAGTGTTGGTCAACTAATTAATATGACTTGTGAGGTACAACAATTATTAGGAAATAATCGAATAAGCGCTGTAGCTATGAGTGCTACAGACAGTCTAACGAGAGGAATGGAATTGATTGACACCGGAGCTCCTAAAAGTGTCTTCATATTGCTAAATCCTGATCTTGTTTTTATACTACGAAAATTTAAGGTTGAAATCCAGATTGCCAAAATAGTACTGTAAGATTCGTGTCTAAGGACTTGTTTCATTGGCCTGTGTTGTTCTTAATTGGTGGAAAAGAAACTTCAAACAAAGAATTGGAGAGAGATGGCAAGGAGTTTGCTCTCTCCTGGAGTTTTCGGCTCTAATGAAATATGGTGCAATTCCTGCAACATTGTCACGACCCAACTTTTCAGGTCATGATGGCGCCTATCATAACCCACCATTAGGCAAGCCAACCCGTAGTCCGGAACGGCTAGTAACGCACTACTTAATAACATAAGAAAAAGAATGCGGAATATATGAGATAAAGATCAATACATAGGTGAATCCCAAAACCTGGTGGTATTAGTACAAGAGCTTCTAAACATAATAAGAGTACAAAAGTGATATATCAAGAAGAAATACACTGATTCAACTTAGAATGCGGAATATATGAGATAAAGATCAATACATAGGTGAATCCCAAAACCTGGTGGTATTAGTACAAGAGCTTTTAAACATAATAAGAGTACAAAAGTGATATATCAAGAAGAAATACACTGATTCAACTTACCTTTGAATACAACTTAGAGGCTAGTCTAATACATAGGAGAGAGATAAGTAATACTCCGAACGTCAGGAGCTCACTCTAAGTCTCTGAATCAAGGCTACTCCATACGATGCACACATCAACGGCGATAACTCTTACTATGATCTGCAGGCTGCAGAGGTGTAGTATGAGTACCAAACGAATGGTACTCAGTAGACAACTGCCAACTGAGCTCCAAAGATAAAGTAGATATATACAACATATAAATAGAATGGAAACTACAACCAAGAGTCCATAAATCATGTAATAAGTCAATGAGAATAACAAGGGACAACTATCCTATTCATGTCCAAGAGTCTAACATAATAAGACTAAGGAAGTATCAAGGTGTACTATCTTTTTCCAGCTACATTCAATATATGCCTAAGCTATACCGTATATCCCAGGTCAATATACAGATAAAGAGCGAAATAAAGATATATTGTAATATACAAGGCGAAGGAACAACTATACAATATGAACACCGAAGAAAGGGATATCCGATAGTACCATGACTTCATATCTCTCTCCCTCTCTCTCTCTCTCTCTATATGAGGTCATCTCAACATAACCTACATCGTCATGTTCTCATTTTAAGACCTCATTATAACACTATCAGGATTCAATACCAACATACTCAGGATTTCTAATCCATATGGCAAGACATAGAATAATCGTGCATAGTAATGTAATCATAAGATAGCAAAGGTTGAAGACATACCTCAATCCCAATACCGGATCCATGACTAATCTGTCATAAGCTAGCCATAATAATGATCATAACCATGATAATAACAATATCAATAACATCGTAAATAACTGGCTACTCCGGACAACCAAATACCTAACCTAGCCTATGCGTACCCCCACTGCCCCAGACTTGGAAGGTTCAATCAACAAACAATAACACAAGACATATTCTTCACCCATATCTATGTAACCGTGCCATACCGGCTGATAGACATAGGTGCATACTGGTAATAGGCGATGCGCATGTACATCAATATCACAATGCATCATAACTGTCTTCATCAGGACCTTCATCATCGTCATCAACCTTCGGCCTCACCGGGTATCAATATCATCTCAATAGTATTATCCGAACTCGAATCGGGTATCAATATTATCACAATATTCGCTGGCCTTTTCGGGTATCAATATCATCTCAATAGTATCCTCCGAACTCGAATCGGATATCAATATCATCATAATATCCTCCGGCCTTGCCGAGTATCAATATCATCTCAATAGTATCCTCCGGAATCGAACCGGGTATCAATAACATCATAATATCCTCCGACCTTGCCGGGTATCAATATCATCTCAATAGTATCCTCCAGACTCGAACCGGGTATCAATACAACAACAACAACAAACCCAGTATATTCCCACATAGTGGGGTCTGGGGGGGGGGAAGATGTACGCAGTCCATACCACTACCTCCGGAGAAGTAGAAAGACTGTTTTCGATAGACCTCCGGCTCAAGACACGGAATAATACACAAATCCTTAATAAAGCATGGAACAAGATGACAGTACATACCTACGCCACCCATAAGGAATAATAATCAAAGATCAGTAAACAAACTAGTAATAAAGCATGCAACAAGGTGTCATAACAAGAATAATAACCTACCAAGTAATGCCCTACCCCAGCGACCGAAAATGGGACTAGCCTTCTATCCTAATCCGCGTCCTCCAGATCTTTCAATCTAGGGTCACGTCCTCTGTGAGCTGTAACTGCTCCATGTCCTGCCTGATAACCTCTCTCCAGTATTTCTTCGACCTACCCCTAACCCGCTTGAAACCATCCAAAGAAAGCTTCTCGTACCTACGAACCGGGGCATTCGTGCCCCTCCTCTTCACATGTCCGAACCATCTCAAACGGGCTTCTCGCATCTTGTCCTCCACTGAAGCCACTCCAACCTTTTCCCTAATAGTCTCATTTCGAACTCTGTCACCCCTAGTAAGCCCACACATCCAACGCAACATCCGCATTTTCGCCACCTGCAATTTTTGAATGTGAGAGTTCTTGACTGGCCAACATTCCACTCCATACAACATGGCCGGACGGACTGCCACCCTGTAGAATTTGCCTTAAGCTTAGGCGGTACCTTCCTATCGCACAATACCCCCGGGGTGAGCTTCCACTTCATCCATCCCGCCCCAATCTGGTGGGAGGCATCTTCATCAATCTCATCATTCCCCTGAATCACGGACCCAAGATACTTGAAACTATTCCTCTTACACACCGCCTGAGAATCCAACTTTACTACCACCTCATTTTCCTGCCTCAAGTCATTAAACTTGGATTCCAAATATTCTGTCTTACTCCTGCTCAACCTGAACCCTTTAGACTCAAGGGTCTGTCTCCACACCTCTAATTTATCATTCCCCCCGTCTCGTCAATCAAAACTACATCATCTATAAAAATCATACATCAAGGCACCTCTCCTTGAATACGCCGCCGCGTCAACACATCCATCACCAAAGCAAATAAGAACGGGCTAAGAGTAGATCCCTGGTGCAACCCTGTCTCGACAGGAAAATGCTTTGAGTCTCCTCTCGCCTTCCTCACCTGAGTCTTGTCTCCATCATACGTGTCCTTGATTACTCTGATATACGCCACGGGACCTTGCTCACCTCCAAGCATCTCTAAAGAACCTCCCTAGGGACTTTGTTGTACGCCTTCTCTAAGTCGATAAATACCATGTGCAGATCCTTCTTCCTTTCCCTATACTACTCCACCAGTCTCCACACCAGGTGAATCGCCTCCGTCGTCGAGCGCTGGGCATAAATCCAAACTGGTTCTCCGAGATAGACACTATCCTTCTCAATCTCAACTCGACCACTCCCTCCCAAATCTTCATAGTGTGGCTCAATAATTAATACCCCTATAGTTATTGCAGCTCTGAATGTCACCCTTGTTCTTATAAAGAGGGATCATTGTACTCCATCTCATAGCCTCGGGCATTTTTGCCGACTTGAAAATGTCGTTAAACAATTCAGTCAACCACCTTAAGCCCGCTTCGTCAGAAAACTTCCAAAAGTCCACAGGAATCTCATTAGGCCCCGTCGCCCTACCCCTACGCATCCTGCGAACAGCTTCTTTAACCTCTTCTACCTTAAAACGTCTACAATAACTGAAATCACGATAGTCCTCTGAGTGCTCCAGCTCCCCTAACACAATATCTCTATCCCCTTCGTCATTCAATAACCTATCAAAGTACGACTGCCATCTCTTCTTAATGTGATCATCCTCCACCAACACTCTACCATCCTCCCTCTTAATACGCTTTACCTGGTCCAAGTCACAACCCTTCCTCTCCCTAGCCTTTGCAAGCCTAAACAACCTTTTTTCCCGTCCTTTCTCTTCTAACCCCGCATACAATCTCTCGAATGCTGTCATCTTAGACGTCGTAACTGCCAACTTAGCCTCTTTCCTAGCTATATTGTATCCCTCGCTATTAGCCCGCTTCTCATCTTCATCCTTACTCTCACCCAACTTAGCATACGTCTCCTTCTTAATCTCCACTTTCTTCTTAACTTCTTCATTCCACCACCAATCCCCTCGACAATGATCGGCCTGGCCCCTGGACATACCCAACACCTTACTAGCAGTCTCTGATGCACCTAGCCACCATATCCCACATACCATCCACATCCCCCTTACACTCCCACCCCTCCATACCCTTCACCTTCTCCCATATTTCCCGCGCATTCGCCGGCGTTAAATCGCCCCACTTAATTCTAGGTCTACCCTCCTCACCCCTTCTCTTATTGTCTTTCTTAATACCTAAGTCCATCACCAAGAGCCTATGCTGGGTCGAAATATTCTTACTCGGGATGACTTTACAGTCCTTACACAACACCCTATCCCCTTTCCTTGGCTATCGCGCTTTGAAAGGTGATCAGATGATCGTCCTTCTTCGGGAAGCTCGAATTCACCACTACCAACCCAAAGGACCTCACAAAGTCTAACAGAGCAGCTCCCTCTTCATTTCTCTCCCCAAAACCAAAATCACCATGCACATCTCCAAAGCCTCCCGGTAATGCCCTGATGTGCCCATTGAAATCCCCTTTTACAATAATCTTGTCAGAACTAGGCACTCCTCTCACCACCTCATCCAAGGCCTTCCAAAACCGCATCTTCTCATCCCTATCCAAGCCTACTTGAGGTGCGTAAACACTACACACGTTTAGGGTAGACCCCCTAATGACCAACTTAATAGTCATCAACCTATTGCTGATCCTCTTAACCTCCACTACCTGCCCTCTAAGCTCCTCATCTACTAAGATGCCAACTCTATTCCTACGCCTCACGCTACCAGAGTACCAAAGTTTGTAACCATCTACATCCCTAGCTTTTGACACTACCCACTTAGTCTCATGTACACACGCAATATTGATCCTCCTCTTTCTAAGAATCTTCACTAGCTCAATAGACTTACCCTGAAGAGTACCTATATTCCAAGACCCAACCCGCAGCCTATCCACTCTAGCACCACTTCTTCCTCTACCTCCCCTAACGCCAGACCTATCCCTCACTCCCACACTTACCCTTCCCTCCTCCCCCACCCCTAGCATAGCCCCCTGCCCCAATCCCATCGGACATGACCCTATCCTACCATCAATTCCCACAACCACAAGTCCAGAAAAATGCCCACAATAATAGTAATAAGGTAACAACAGGAAATAGAAGGCACAGTTACAGTATATGAAATAATCAAGAAAAGGTCAAAGCAGGTAAAGACAATACAAACAATATCCACCACTAAGCAAAGAAGCCAGTCACAACTATGCTCACTAGCAGCAAGTAACGAATGCAGAAAAGAGAGATAGGAAAAAAAATAGTAAAAAGCAGTCAAACAATATGAAGTGCTGAAATATGGAGTGACAAAATAATCAAAGTTTAGATGTCACTGGTACGCCTGCGGCTGCTGGTTCGTCAATTTTGATGTTGAAAAATGGTTGCCAGAAGAAGGTCGATTGAATTGGGGCCGCTGGTTATGTCGACGGAGTGTCACCAGAGTTTCGCTGAAGCATCCGATTATTATCAATATCATCATAATATTCTCCGTCCTTGCCGGAGATCAATGTATCATCATAACTCTCGACAGATAAATATGGCATATAATAGGTGCACAGACGCAAGCCGATATACTCATAACCGTAAAGATGTCTAACTTATCAATACATCCAACTACTCGTTATTAGCTAACCAACACTTATTATTATTAAACCGCTAGTTCGCTAGTCATCACATAACCTCTAGTTATTAGCCTAAACATTATCCTTCATATAATCCTTATTCAAGGGATAACAACTAACCACTATTTATTTAATAGTCAATATCTAACCTATAGTCTAGGTTCATCATTAGACCAAAACCGTCATTTATCTACCATTGATTATTATCAACTATTCATCCTATTTTTGTTAATCATTACTAGACAACACATTACTACTTGTCGCCTAACCATATTTTACTAAATGACATCATTCATTAACTGACCATCATTAGCTAACCATGTTCCAACTAAGCAAGATTCATTAACTAATACATTAGTTTCCTAGTCATCAAGTGCAATAGTTAGCTAATAGACAACTAGTTACCACATAGCTTAATCGTCTAACAAGAAGAAAAACCATAAGATCATATTTCGGCTATAATCACATCATTTATAATGGTAAATAATCATGAACGTACCAAACCTATGCATGCCATCACCAGTATTCAATCAATGGAATAATAAGCATCATACCACATCTTCCTCCGTCCCATACCGGAGAGATGTGTATACAAACATATACATATTCATATTCATAAATCACAATCATATCATTCACAATGATAAACACTTCTTGGATATTTAATCAGTACCATAGCACGACCCTTGGCCCATTAATTTATCCAGAATAATCACAACATCATAATTATGGCCTTAGGCCCATATACATATCCGGGACTCATATCAATAATCATATTTATAAATCGTAGCATATCTATAATCATCTCACATTTAGGAGGCATCTCACATCTAGGAGACATAATATCAACAAGCATATCGCCTCTATTAAACATCTCATATCTATAAGTTATGCATCATGACCAAGAGAAAAATCGTCTCTATAAGCTCAATAATCATAACTAAGAAGAAAATCATCTCTATGGGTCAAATATCATAACTAAGAGGAAAATGACTCCCTATAGGCAAAATATCATAATTAAGAGAAGAATGCATCTCTATGGACCAAATATCATAATTAAGAGGAAAATGCATCTCTATGGTCCAAATATCATAATAAAGAGGAAAATGCATCTCTATGGGCAAAATATCATAATTAAGAGGAAAATGCATCTCTATGGGCCAAATATCATAATAAAGAGAAGAATGCATCTCTAGAGGCCAAATATCATAATAAAGAGGAGAATGCATCTCTAGGGGCCAAATATCATAATAAAGAGGAGAATGCATCTCTATGGGCCACTAATCATAATCTGACGAAAATCATCACAATTTATCAATTCACCAAGTAATTCTCATAAATAAGGCTCATTAGTCTCAACTAGGTCTACTATCCGCAACTAAGCCCACAGGGGCTAAGACAAATCTTGGCCTAAGTGGGCCGGATGATCCCACTTCTAAACCATAATTTGGCATACTATGCTCCAAACTAGGCTAAGATATCTAGTTCATCCTCTAGATGTCAAGCAAGCCATATTAACGACTAAGATAGTAAATTCGACTAGAAACAAGGGTACTCAAGCCAACTCTACCAAACTTACGGTTTCAAAACTATCACACTAGCCCAATAAGGCTAAATATATAAATCATGCTTCAAATTCTAAAACCATATTCCGAGCATAACATTATATCATATCCATGCTACAAATTTACCCAAGCCAGGGAGAAAGCAATAGGATTCTACAAGGGTATTAAGTAATTCAACCTATGGGTCAAAACCCCATCTAATCCCCAAACTTATATGTATAATCAATTCTAAGTCATTTTATCCAATATCAATCTTAACATTCACATTCACACGCAATATATATCATACATCATCCATGAAGAAGAGTAGACAGAAGCCTACCTCAAGGCTAAACTGCAAAATCATACTTCACGCACCACATGCTCGTCTTCACTTCACAATCCCCAAAATGTCATCACACTATCAAAAATATAATCTAATCATCAATACGAGTCTAACGATACCCATATTGCACTATTGTGCTTCGGGTCCAAAAATGACACCAAAAAGCCCAAGTGGATCCCACATACGGAAATCATGTTTTCGAGGTCAACCCAATGCTCATCTATCACCAAGGAAGCATAACCCTCAATTGATGTGTGCAAACAAATGAAATTTGGGGCTAAATCAAGCCCTAAGCTAAATTGGGGTTTTGGGTCAAGAACAATGAAATTCACCAATAAAGTGATGAAATCTTACCTTAATTCGGATGGTAATCATGATAAAAGATGTTTACCAAGCTCCCTAGACACCCACAAGACTCAATTTCGAGCTATCATACCCATTTATGGTTTTAGGTTCTCAAATGTGAAAGAAAAATCCCCAAAATCGCGACCTTGGGTCTATTTATAGACTCCTTCAGCGAATAGACGCAGTACCCTGTGACAGCAAAGTCAAAAATTTGTTTTTGACTCTCGAAACTCATCCGGGAGCTAAAATATATGATCCACTAGTAAAATTTGAGTGTAAACCACAATTCAAATCCATTGGAATCATCAAAACTTCCAAACAAGTTCGTTTAGGCAAAAAGTGGGGCCCACATATATAGTTTCAATTTTATGACTTTCTGACTAATAGGTCGAAATAAGCTCGGGTGCATTGGGACCCGAACCAAAGGTCTACCTAAACTAAAATTGATATTTCAGATATACTGGCGCAGTTGAAATTTTCATCCGAGATCGTTTCGCTAAAGTTTTCGATCGGTGGCCATTTGGAACCAACGAACACTTCTAAACAGAAAGTTGACCCTAAAAACAAAACGAACTACCCGGTAACCGAATCCTCAGTCCCAGCAAGTCATAAATGACTTGGGGCAGCTATGGAGAAGCTCAAACGGTGAAGATAAGCATAAATATGGATGAGGTACTGGGCCCACATGCTCCAAGAATGACTTCCCATGTAACCTCTACGAGGAGAGAACACTTGCAAGGGATTTCACCACAGGTATCCCTTTATCAACTTGCACCCTCACTTTACTTCCCAAACAACCAAACCTCAACTTCAACCGCTAAATGGCCTCCAACTAAACTGAAAAGACTGATGCACACAAATCTGAACCACAACACATTGATACCAACTCAAGTATATTACTCCCATTGAGTAAATCATCCAAAATTCCTAAAGAAAATTGAATCTCGAGGTCAAAACTGATATAACCAATATGGGGCCCACGAGCTATCATCTGAACACTTATCAACTATAATCCAACCGATGTCAAGAAAACCGAATAAACAGCCACAGAGTAGGCTCAACCAGCCTATAAATGAAATCTGAACAAAGACAACTCTAAAATAGAAGCTCCACGCAAGCTCTTCAATACCAAGCTAAAATCTCAATACCAAGGCTAAATCGCTCGGTCTCAAATATCTAAACAAAACTAAGAATGAGTAGGCACTAATAATCCAAATTTATCATACTTCCCAATCGCCATCCCAAAGCGTCAAGTTAAAACTGAACCAATACGATACCCCATCTAGGCAAAGAAATAGCCATAAACATATATCATTGAGGAGAATTACTCTACCAAGCCTTACTAGGCCAAACAAATACGGAAATAGGAATTTCCTGAATCCACCCAAGAACCACATCATCAAAAAGGAAATAACAATCTCAAAGCCAAGGTCAAAGTCGAGACAACCACCAAAGTACCAACAACTCAAGATAAAGAGTTTCTAATTTCCCAACTTTAGAAGCGATCACAGGAAAGGCCACCTGCCTCTATCTTTCATTTTTTTTAGACAAAACCATATCACAACGACAAAAGAGTATCCAATCTCCACACTAACAACAAGGCAATCCATCACAAGAGAGCGAACCAACTTACCTATGAGATAAATCCATGACATCTCAACATCAACATCAAATCGCTATCGGACAAAGAAATAGCCACAAATGAAGAGCGGACCTCAAACTGGTCAATCTCACAAACAGCTATATCTAAAAGAATAGCTAAGGCGAAAACCTTCGCAACCTAGAAGGCAAGTCTAAGGATCTCAGACTCAATAATAGGCAATGCAATTACATTTCCAACTAGGGTGATAATAGTGCCACAAAAGATTAACTTGCCTTTCGATATCACAATACATCCCCGAATCAATCTAATACAGCTAACCAAGAGGGAACACAATCAACCTCGCCATGGTAGGGGAAATAAATCATCAAATCGGGCTATATCTACTTAAGCCACCAAATAATAACACAAGAAAATGAGAGTCTAACTAGATAACACTAGTTTATACAGTTACCCAGCAAGAATCAATTATAAAGTAACAACATCAAGTAATATTAGTACCCTCATGTAGTGGTAGTAATAACAACAACAATATTAAAATGAATATACTCGATAGGTGGTACCAAAATAAACATCAACATAATGTACCACTCAAGGGACACAACAGGACTAATGTGCCAAAATAAATGGGACTCGAACCCAAAGCACACCCATAGGGAAGAAACATCAATATAGATCTACTCCATCCACTACTAAAAGAAATAAACCATGGAGTAGTAATATAATCATGAATTCAATAATAAGGCACATAATGACCGATATAAATTCATCAAGGCATATAATTATCAATGGATATGAAAATCCCAATACACATAATAAGAGATAAAGGCGAGAATAAAAGCACACCAGTCGTGGCGACATCCGCAATCACATGCCTGATGGGCATAGGGAAAAAAAATCTGAACAGGCCTAACTCAGACCAACCGACTGAATCATCAACTGAGTCGCCAAATGCACCATCTATAACTGAAGACGCCACAACATCACGAGGTTGATTTGAATGAGCTGAATAACTGAAACTCCTATGTCGAAGACACTCTTTATACTAGTAATCGATCGTCCTATTCTCGTAGCAATTCCTGGAGCATCAACATGGCGAGGACACAAATTGAGCTCAAATGGATGGCCAACCAACGTCGGGAGAAATCCGTAAATTCAGGTCCAAACTTCAAAATCATAGTTTTTCTTAGGAACTCTAGGCTGGCAGGGAATACAGGCTAACTCTATCTGACCACCTATCTCATACCAGGGGCATTTTCTGAATCAGTGTCCCATCACAACACAACCAAACCAAGAATCTAAAATACTTCAAAATACTACCCCTCATAATCCAGAATGATCACCATGGCCCGAAGAACTATACCACACTCCGCAAGTCTAATAGGGACTTAACCCAAATCCTTTTTAGCTACTGCTGAAGATCTTTGATATCTATCTTTGACTCATTAGTTCGATACTGCACAAAAATTCTGAAAATGCATGTTGGAGTCTCATCCGCATCTATCGACAATATCATATCGTCCTTCGGGAGTAGAATAGAGTCAAAGAATATGTTCAAGTTTCATAGGAATGGAGACACACGATAAGGAGTCATAAAGTAAATTTCCTAAAATATCACTGTAGCCTCCCAAAGATAGGTTATGGACATTTCCGCATCGATCCACAAGACTCTACAAACACTTAGCTCTTGTACTAATACACCGAAGAAACCTAGGCTCTGATACCAATTTGTCACGACCCAACTTTTCAGGTCATGATGGCGCCTACCATAACCCACCAGTAGGCAAGCCAACCTGTAGTCCAGAACGGCTAGTAACGGACTACTTAATAACATAAGAAAAAGAATACAGAATATATAAGATAAAGATCAATACATAGGTGAATCCCAAAACCTGGTGGTATCAGTACAGGAGCTTCTAAACATAATAAGAGTACAAAAGTGATATATCAAGGAGAAATACACTTATTCAACTTACCTCTGAATACAACTTAGAGGCTAGTCTAATACATAGGAGAGAGATAAGGAATACTCCGAACGTCAAGAGCTCACTCTAAGTCTCCGAATCAAGGCTACTCCACACGATGCATACATCAACGATGATAACTTATACTATGATCTGCAGGCTGCAGAGGTGTAGTATGAGTACCAAACGAATGGTACTCAATAAGCAACTGCCAACTGAGCTCCAAAGATAAAGTAGATATATACAACATATAAACAGAATGGAAAATACAACTAAGAGTCCATAAATCATGTAATAAGTCAATGAGAATAACAAGGGACAACTATCCTATTCATGTCCAAGAGTCTAACATAATAAGACTAAGGAAGTATCAAGGTGTACTATCTTATTCTAGCTACATTCAATATATGCCAAAGCTATACCATATATCCCAGGTCAATAGACAAATAAAGAGTGAAATAAAGATATATTGTAATATA
This sequence comes from Capsicum annuum, assembly GCF_002878395.1. Taxonomy (NCBI): domain Eukaryota; kingdom Viridiplantae; phylum Streptophyta; class Magnoliopsida; order Solanales; family Solanaceae; genus Capsicum; species Capsicum annuum. The sequence goes on along the minus strand of NC_061111.1, from coordinate 251,428,600 downwards.
CAAGGCGAAGGAACGACTATACAATATGAACACCAAAGAAAGGGATATCCGATAGTACTATGACTTCATATATATATATATATATATATATATATATATAGGAGGTCATCTCAACATAACCTACATCGTTATGTTCTCATTTTAAGACCTCATTATAATACTATCAGGATTCAATACCAACATACTCAGAATTACTAATCCATATGGCTAGACATAGAATAATCATGCATAGTAATGTAATCATAAGATAGCAAAGGTCGAAGACATACCTCAATCCCAATACTGGATCCATGACCAATCTGTCATAAGCTAGTCATAATAATGATCATAACCATGATAATAACAATATCAATAACATCATAAATAACCGGCTACTCCGGATAACCAAATACCTAGCTGAGCCTATGTGTATCCCCACCGCCCCAGACTCGGAAGGTTCAATCAACAAACAATAATACAAGACATATTCTTTACCCATATCTATGCAACTGTCCCATACTGGTTGATAGACATATGTGTATACTGGTGATAGGCGATGCGCATGCAGGAATGAATGCAAAATATACCATCAATATCACAATGCACCATAACTGTCTTCATCAGGACCATCATCATCGTCATCAACCTCCGGCCTCACCGGGTATCAATATCATCTCAATAGTATTCTCTGGACTCGAATCGGGTATTAATATTATCACAATATTCTCCGTCCTTGTCGGGTATCAATATCATCTCAATATTATCCTCCGGACTCAAATCGGATATCAATATCATCTTAATATCCTCCAGCCTTGCCGAGTATCAATATCATCTCAATAGTATCCTCCGGACTCGAACCGGGTATCAATAACATCATAATATCCCCTGGCTTTGTCGGGAATCAATATCATCTCAATAGTATCCTCCGGACTCGAACCGGATATCAATATCATCATAATGTCCTCTGGCCTTGCCGGATATCAATGTATCATCATAACTCTCGACGCATAAATATAGGCATATAATAGGTGCACAGACGCAATCCAATATACTCATAACCGTAAAGATGTCTAACTTATCAATACATCCCAACTACTCGTTATTATCTAACCAACACTTATTATTATTAAACCGCTAGTTCGCTAGTCATCACATAACCTCTAGTTATTAGCCTAAACATTTTCCTTCACATAATCCTTATTCACGGGATAACAACTAACCACTATTCATTTAATAGTCAACATCTAACATCTAGTCTAGGTTCATCATTAGACCAAAACCGTCATTTATCTACCATTCTTTATTATCAACTATTCATCCTATTTTTGTTAATCATTACTAGACAACACATTACTACTTTTCGCCTAACCATCTTTTATTAAATGACATCATTCATTAACTGACCATCATTAGCTACCATGTTCCAACTAAGCAAGATTCATTAACTAATACATTAGCTTCCTAGCCATCAAGTGCAATAGTTAGCTAATAGATAACTAGTTACCACATAGCTTAACCATCTAACAAGAAGAAAAACCATAAGATCATATTTTGTCTATAATCACATCATTTATAATGGTAAATAATCATGAACGTACCAAACCTATGCATACCATCACCAGTATTCAATCAATGGAATAATAAGCATTATACTGTATCTTCCTCCGTCCCATACCGGAGAGATGTGTATACAAACATATACATATTCATATTCATAAATCGCAATCACATCATTCACAATGATAAACACTTCTTGGATATTTAATCAGTACCATAACACGGCCCTTGGCCCATTAATTTATCCGAAATAATCACAACATCATAATCATGGCCTTAGGCCCATATACATATCCGGGACTCATATCAATAATCATATTTATAAATCGTAGCATATCTATAATCATCTCATATCTAGGAGGCATCTTACATCTAGGAGATATAATATCAAAAAGCATATCGCCTCTATTAGACATCTTATATCTATAGGTTATGCATTATGACCAAGAGGAAAATCGTCTTTGTAACACCCCAACTTAGGAAAGAGTCCCATATCGGCAAAACACACGAGGAATTCTAGGTATATAAGTAAGAAAGCCTTACTCCCTAGTGACGCGTTTTAACGCCGTATGGCCCTGGGCCCAAAGCGGATAATATCACTAGTAGGTTGGGCAGAGACATGGGTCTCTCGGGTCTTTGTGGTTCAAGATGTCCATCGCGGCCAAGGCCTTGGGTCAGGTCGTGATAGAATATTCTGTCACGACCCGACCCGAGGCCCTGGCCCCAACGAGAATCCCGAACCACACAGGCCCGAGATACCCCTGACACTCCCCAACCCACTAGTGATATTTTTTGCTCTGGGCCCAGGCCCGCACGACTTTAAAATGCGTCACTAGTGAGTAAGGCTTTCTCACTTATATACCCAGCATCCCTCCTGTGTTTTATCGATGTGGGACTCCTTCCTAAGTTGGGGTGTTACAGTCTCTATAAGCTCAATAATCATAACTAAGAAGAAAATCATCTCTATGGGCCAAATATCATAACTAAGAGAAAAATGCATCTCTATAGGCAAAATATCATAATTAAGAGAAAAATGCATCTCCATGGGCCAAATATCATAATTAAGAGAAAAATGCATCTCTATGGGCAAAATATCATAATTAAGAGGAAAATGCATCTCTATGGGCCAAATATCATAATAAAAAGGAGAATGCAGCATCTCTATGGGCCAAATATCATAATAAAAAGGAGAATGCATCTCTAGGGGCCAAATATCATAATAAAGAGGAGAATGCATCTCTATGGGCCACTAATCATAATCCGACGAAAATCATCACAATTTATCAATTCACCAAGTAATTCTCATAAATAAGGCTCATTAGTCTCAACTAGGTCTACTATCCGCAACTAAGCCCACAAGGGCTAAGACAAATCTTGGCCTAAGTGGGCCGGATGATCCCACTTCTAAACCATAATTTGGCATACTATGCTCCAAACTAGGCTAAGATATCTACTTCATCCTCTAGATGTCAAGCAAGCCATATTAATGCCTAAGATAGTAAATTCGACTAGAAACAAAGGTACTCAAGTCAACTCTACCAAACTTACGGTTTCAAAACTATCACACTAGCCCAATAAGGCTAAATATACAAATCATGCTTCAACTTCTAAAATCATATTCCGAGCATAACATTATATCATGTCCATGCTACAAATTTACCCAAGCTAGGGAGAAGGCAATAGGATTCTACAAGGGTATTAAGTAATTCAACCTACGAGTCAAAACCCCCATCTAATCCCCAAACTTAAATTTATAATCAATAATAAGTCATTCTATCCAATATCAATCTTAACATTCACATTCACACGCAATATATATCATACATCATCCATGAAGAAGAGTAGACAGAAGCCTACCTCAAGGCTAAACCGCAAAATCACACTTCACGCACCACATGCTGGTCTTCACTTCACAATTTCCAAAATGTCATCACACTATCAAAAATATAATCTACTCATCAATACGAGTCTAACGATACCCA
>NC_061111.1:251423960-251424982 GCF_002878395.1 Capsicum annuum | reverse complement strand
TCTACGGGTCAAAACCCCCATCTAATCCCCAAACTTATATGTATAATTAATATTAAGTCATTCTATCCAATATCAATCTTGACATTCACATTTACAAGCAATATATATCATACATCATCCATGAAGAAGAGTAGACAGAAGCCTACCTCAAGGCTAAACCGCAAAATCACACTTCACGCACCACATGCTGGTCTTCACTTCACAATTTCCAAAATGTCATCACACTATCAAAAATATAATCTACTCATCAATACGAGTCTAACGATACCCATATTGCACTATTGTGCTTCGGGTCCAAAAATGACACCAAAAATCCCAAGTGGGTCCCACGTACGGAAATCGCGTTTTCGAGGTCAACCCAATGCTCATCTATCACCAAGGAAGCATAACCTTCAATTGATGGGTGCAAACAAATGAAATTTGGGGCTAAATTAAGCCCTAAGCTAAATTGGGGTTTTGGGTCAAGAACAATGAAATTCACCAATAAAGTGATGAAATCTTACCTTAATTCGGATGATAATCATAATAAAAAATGTTTACCAAGCTCCCTAGACACCCACAAGACTCAATTTCGAGTTATCATACCCATTTATGGTTTTAGGTTCTCAAATGTGAAAGAAAAATCCCCAAAATCGCGACCTTGGGTCTATTTATAAACTCCTTCGGCGAACAGACACAGTACCCTATGACAGCAAAGTCAAAAATTTGTTTTTGACTCTCGAAACTCATCCGGGAGCTAAAATATATGATCCACTAGTAAAATTTGAGTGTAAACCACAATTCAAATCCATTGGAATCATCAAAACTTCCATACAAGGTCGTTTAGGCAAAAAGTGGGGCCCACATATATAGTTTCGATTTTATGACTTTCTGACTAATAGGTCGAACGAGCCCGGGTGCATTAAATGACGTTAAACATGCATAACCTTTGTATAATGAATATGTGTGTGTGTGTATATATATATATATATATACACAATATGTTACTATATATTATGTTACTATATATTTCGATCATAATA
>NC_061111.1:251414905-251420960 GCF_002878395.1 Capsicum annuum | reverse complement strand
GATTTGTTAGGTCACTTAGTCACTTGAAAATGGTTAAGTGTAGGGACTTTAAAGGGGAATTATTTGTTTTGAATGTATTTTTTTCGGTGACTTAGGTGGTTGAAAATGGTTAAGTGTAGGGACTTTAAAGGGGAATTATTTGTCAAGAATGTGGTTTGTTCGGTGACTTAGGTGGTTGAATGCGATTTGTTAGGTCACTTAGTCACTTGAAAATGGTTAAGTGTAGGAACTAATTAGTTGAATTTGATTGAATGCGTATATGGATCTCGATTATAGCTGGATATATCGCTGGATCAATGATAATAGAATGGGTATTTGGAAGGAATTCGTTGAAGGTGTGAAAAAATTTGTTGATCATGCTAAGACACTTGAAGTTTGGACACGTTTTTGGGTTATTCGTTGTCCTTGTGTTAGATGTGATGGTATAAATCTTATTGGTGAAGAAGATGTAAAGGAACATCTTTATAGAAAGGGGTTTCACGAGAACTTTTTAAGAGTTCATAGTATTCAGGGTGGTGTAGCGCAAAATAACTTTGTTGTTGGAGAAAGCAGTAGGTCTGAAGGGCATAATGAATATCAAGATATTAGGATGACAGAAATGTTGCACGATGCTTTTGAGATGCAACAGGGGGTTAACTTAAGGGAAAATGTTGAACATGTTCCTAATAGTGAAGCGGGGAATTTCTACAATGAATTGCATGCTACTAGTCATCCTTTTTTTGATGGGTGTTTGCACTCTCTTTTGTCTGTTGCTGTTAGATTATTAAGTATTAAATCTGACTGAAATATTGTGGAAAGAGGAATGGACTCAATTGTAGATTTTATTAAAGAGTTAGTTGACCCCGACTTGGAGGTTCCTGATTCTTTCTATAAAGCAAAAAGATTGGTGTCAAAGTTAGGTCTACCCTCGGTTAGAATTGATTGCTGTGAAAATGGCTGCATGTTATACTTTAAGGGGGATGCTAACCTGAAGTTCTGTAAGTTTTGTCAGCACTCTCGATATAAACGTGGTTTTACTAGAAATAAAATTGTTGTTAAGGCAATGCATTATTTACCTCTTATACCAAGGTTGAAGAGGTTGTATGCTTCAAACAGCTCAGCTCCTCATATGAGATGGCACAGTGAAAATAGAAGGCCCACTGGTGTTATTTTCCATCTGATGGAGAGGCTTGGAAGCATTTTGATGCAACTTATTCGGATTTTGCAGCTAAGCCACGAAACATTCGATTGGGATTATGTGCGGATGGTTTTTCTCCTTTTTCAGTTGGTGGTGTGCCATATTCATGTTGGCCTGTATTTATCACTCCTTATAATCTTCCTCCTGAATTGTTGATGACTAGTCCCTATATATTTCTGAATTGTGTTATTCCTGGCCCGCGTAGTCCAAAAAGCAGAATAGATGTCTATTTGCAACCTTTGATCGATGAACTTCAAATTTTATGGCATGAGGGGGTTGAAACTTGGGACATCTCTGTTAAATAGAATTTTAATTTGCGCGCATATCTAATATGGACTGTTAATGATTTTTCTTCTTATAGAATGTTTTCTGGGTGGATGACAGTTGGAAAGATGGCTTGTCCATATTGCATGGAAAAAACAAATCTTTGACATTGAGACATGGCAGGAAAAATTCATAGTTTGATTGTCATCGTTGTTTCCTGCCACCTGAGCATGAATTTAGGAGAATCAAAAATGCATTTAGGAGGAATAGAAGGGAACATGATGGTCCACCTCCTAGGCTGTCTGGTTATGACATCTGGGAAATAGTTCAGAATTTGCCCAAAGCCAGCGAGGAGTGATTGTACAGGCTTGATGGATATGGTGTTTCGCATAACTGGACTAAGCAAAGTATATTTTGGGAGGTAGAATATTGGCCAGATAATTTACTTAGACATAATGTTGATTCCATGCATACTGAGAAGAACTACTTTGAAAAATTGTTCAACACAGTTATGGATGTCACTGGCAAAACAAAGGATAATCCTAAAGGCCAGACTTGACTTACTAGAGTATTGCAACCGCAGAGAATTACACTTACAACAGGGGTCCAACGGTAATGTTCTAAAGCCGAAGGCTTGTTTTACATTCAAGTTGGACCAAAAACGGCAAATATGTGAGTGGGTTCAAAGTTTGAAAATGCCCGATGGATATGCCTCAAATTTGGGAAAGAAGGTTGATATGACACAAGGAATCTTGCATGGAATGAAAAACCATGATTGTCATATTTTCATGGAATAATTACTTCCAATTGCTTTTATTGGTTTACCTGAAAACATATGGAAACTAATAGCAGAGATCAGTTTGTTCTTCAAAGACTTATGTGCCAGTACATTAAAAGAAGAAAATCTGGTGCGAATGAAAAGTAATATTGTCGTTATCACCAACAAGCTGGAGAAGATTTTCCCACCAGCGTTCTTCGATGTGATGGAACATCTTCCCATTCACCTTGTGCACGAAGGTCGGCTAGGCGGTCCAGTTCAAACTAGGTGGATGTATCCATTTGAACGGTAAGCAGTTGCAACATATTTAAATTCATAGATATCTTTTTTATATATAGTAAACATCTAACCTTACGATTGTACAGGGCAATTGGAAAATTGAAAAGGGGGCCCAAAAACAAACATAGGGTGGAAGGCTCTATAGTTGAGGCATATCTTGCAAGAGAAACTTCTCAATTCTATTCATACTACTTTCGTGATGAAATGCTTGTTCAAGAAACTGTCCGAATCGTCACCAGGATGATGTGAATGAGCCTCATTTGCAACCGATATCAATTTTCAATCAATCTGGTTGTAAGGCTAAAAAGACCATATCTCGCCGGCTCACTCCCACGAAGCGCAAAGTAGCAACTTTGTATGTCTTGCTTAATTCCCCGGAAATTGAGCCATTTCTGAAGTAAGGAGATTAAAATTTTAACATATCTTATTAGTTTACTCATTCCATTAAAGAAACTAATTGTGTTTCCCATGTTTGATATTCAGTTCATTTAAGACTCAATTCTATGAAAATCAAGTGTATGTATCCTTTTCTACATGGTTTAAAAATGAGGTTCGTAAGTGTATTATTATTTCTACAAAGTTTAAACATTTACACATTCCTCAACTAAAATATATATATATATATATATATATATATATATATATATAGTACTTTTAGGTACACCATTCACCAAATGCAGCCGCATACGATCAGATTTTGAGAGATATTTGTTTGGGTCCAGTTGAAACCAATGCAATGTCGCAATACAAAGTGAATGGGTTTAATTTTTCCACTGAAAAACACTCCAGAGCAAGGAAAACAAACAATAGTGGTGTTTGGGTTAAGGGTGATGATGATGTTGATTACTTTGGCATCATACACGAGATCTTAGAACTGGAGTATGCTGGTTACCCAATAAAAAAAATTATCCTCTTTCGATGTAAGTGGTTTGATCCAAGCACAACAGACACAAGAGTACATAAGGAGCATAACATCATTGAAGTGAAGCATAATAGGTCGTATCCTATTTACGATCCATTTGTGCTAGCGCAAAAAGCTAAGCAAGTGTATTATGCTCCTTATCCGTTGCGCAATGACAAGTCTGATTGGTGGGCTATAATCAAAACAAAGCCTATAGGACGGGTGGAAGTTGAGAATGTACTGGAGACTGTATTGAGAATGTACTGGAGACTGTGTATCAAAATAAAATACATATTGATCACCAGCTAGTGGACGTTGAATTAGTGGACGATTTGAATCACCCGGAAAATATATTAGAAGAAGTTAATATTGCAGAAGAAGCGACTGGGTGGGTAGGAGATGAGGAAACCTCTGAAGAGGGTGAATGGTTTAGTGGAGAGTCTTCAGAAGAGGAGGATTAGTTGTATAGGTTGTATTTATTATGTATTGATGTCTTTATGCTTTGTACTATATATATAACTTTATGTTTCTTGTTTAAGATTGATATGTAATATACTTATTAAGTTTGTTGTTTCCACTTTTCCATGATTTGTATAGTAACTTCGAATTAGTTACTTAGAATATTTTCTTATATATATATATAACCAAAAAAGAAAAGACAACTTCTGTCTTATATCCGACCGATCGGTATTCATATATCTAAGGGTCGGTTAGATGACCCGCCAACACGACCCTCATATTCTAGGTCGTCCGAGGATTCCATACCTACTCCTACGCATATGGGGACACTACCTGGGACTTCACCGACTCATCCGGCTCCTATGACCATGCCATCGCCAGTAGAGTACTTTCGAACTGCCGCTGGCCCTTCCAGGCACGACCATCATCGATACCCTCCTGCAGCAGTCACATAGCTATGCACTATGATTCTGCTGGATCTATTGGGTTTTTGGATCTTCATCTAGGAGGCACTCCATCTGGTTCTTCAGATCTGCCCACGCCCAGTGCATCCACCATCAGTTACTAGGCAGCCAGGAAACTTAGATGATTCTGGAAGGATTTATCTTGTTACAGTTGCGAAAGGGTAAGATTTTTAAATATAATAATGTAACACATTTTTCATTACAATATTATTATGCTCTATGAAATTACTGTTTGATCTTGTGTTGTAGGTTTAACCCGGATGCTGGACTTGGACATAGGGCGGGAATATGCATTGGTCGGCACTTCAACGGCTTCTGGACCAGCTGGTAAAAGGTACCAGAACTTGACAGGGATAGAATGTTTGATGAATTTAAGGTAAGGATTTAAATTATTGACTACTTAGCATCATCGCTAAAATGTTAGGTGTTCGCTAAAATAGTCGTTGTGATAACTTATTGACCATTTTCAAGTGACTAAGTGACCGAACAAACCACATTCTTGACAAATAATTCCCCTTTAAAGTCCCTACACTTAACCATTTTCAAGTGACTAAGTGACCTAACAAATCGCATTCAAAACAACAAAATACCCTTTAAAGTCTCTACACTTAACCATTTTCAACCACCTAAGTCACCGACCAAACCACATTCAAAACAAGAAATGATATAAGATCATGTTGACAGTACAAGAAACAAGCAAAAACAAAATGTCAAGAACAATGCTAGTGAATCGCACAAGGCCACACACGGCTTCACTAGACTTCAATATGAACAATAAAAGGAAGATAACAACAATAGTGAATCGCACAAGACCCCACACGGCTTCACTATGTCAACTTACCTTTGATATTTTCCTTAATGTCTTCATATTTCAAAATGGCAGCTTCAATCTGCTTCTTGATTCTCTCACGGGAAGCTGCACTATCGAAAATGATGATCTTAGCAAATTAAAAGACAGACTACTGCAATTTTCTCCAAAATACTCATCTACTCTATGCTACATTCATGTTTAAGTATTGGAAATAGGAGAGAGTTAATGCAGTATTTAGTTTTATAGCATGTATAATGACATATGAACACCTAATAATACTGTTTCTAATAGTAGTAGCCTTTTTTTCCTAAACATATTTTAAGCATTTTAATGTAATTTTCAATATTATTTCCAAATCCCTATAAATAGTTATAGTGCCCTGTATCCCGTATCTTGAAGGTGTACAATTTATCTGAAGTGAAAATGTCAGTGGGGGAGGGTGGTTGTTCATGTCCAATAGATATAACTATGTGAAAGTGACACATTATTTTACCCAAAAATAAAACGACAGAAAAGTGATAGGCTATATACATAAGAACTAAGCAATTCCATTGGTGACTGTAAACATGTATTTAAGCCTCAAATAACTCTTAGCTTAGCTATTAAGAACACCATCTAGTATATAACTAACGGTCTTCACACTTAGTAATACAAGGGCACTCTCTAAGAAAATATGACACTTAACAATCTTAGAAAATCATGCAAACACATATTTCCTTGCGTACATCTCTCTATCATACTTACACCTTTAAATTCTTGCATACATTATTCCAAGTTTACTAGCTCACCTTCTATATAACTAGTATCACTATCACAAGAAATCATTATTTCCACCTTTATGATCATCCATTGTTGAAACTTAGTGTCTAGTACTCGACATGATTAATAACATAACTTCACATACTATTCTTGCTTGGCAGCT
>NC_061111.1:251286498-251411905 GCF_002878395.1 Capsicum annuum | reverse complement strand
TATTATGATCGAAATATATAGTAACATAATATATAGTAACATATTGTATATATATATATATACACACACACACATATTCGTTATTCAAAGGTTATGCATGTTTAACGTCATTTAACGTATATACGAAAGAAAATATTTATTTTATATATTGAAACATAAATAAAATATAAAGATTATGTTTAACATAATTTGTTTATTTTATTTGATATATTTTTAAGTGTAATTTTTTCAAAAAATTGTGGAACGATTGATTTTATTATTATTATACTGATTATCTACTACGAGTAATCAATGTAATTTCAAAAAATTATATATATATATATATATATATATATATATATATATATATTACATTATATATATAATTATTTTTTATGACACAAATAATATATATATTTGATTACATATACATAATTATTTTGATTACATATAAATATTATGTTTAAAAGTTTTTTTCTTTTTTTTTATTACATATAAAAATAGATGGGGATTCCTAACTCATTTCATTTGAAATCCCTCTCACACCTGCAGAATGTTTCCGTACACCTCAGCTTCCAGTTGGTATGTCCTTTTTTACTGAGTGTGCTCTTTCAGTAGTGCAAGAATTCATCACTAGGTAAGTAACAATACGTAGCCCTCTTTGGTTGGCCTGTGAAACACTATATGCTTTAGCTTTCCCCTCCCTTTCATCCTTTGGTTGATCAAACTCTTAAGTAGGGGCTTCTTAATTTATCACTGTTTATGATCTTTCTGCCTTCCACTTGCATGTTCTTAAAATTTTGATAGCTGCAATTACCATTGTTTATGGCATGATTTGCTAGATAATCCGCTAACTTGTTACCTTCCCGATAGATATGTTGTATGACTGTCTGCTTTCCTTGCATGTTTACTGTAATTTCTGCAATGATATCTGTGATGCTCCATGGACATGAACACTCCCCTGTTAAAACTTTCTGAAGTAATAATGAGTCAGTCCGTAAAATCACCTTGAATGTTTACTAGCTTTCAGCATTGCTGTAGTTTCTGCCACTGTATTTGTTGTTTCCTCCATTCCTCGTTCCTTAAACAAAATGCGTAAGAACTAACTCCTGGATTACCCCTTGAAGCACCATCAGTATTGTACTTAACCCATCCCTGATTAGGAAACTAGGCATAGCTTTATAGTACGGTTTGATTCCTTTCGTCACATCTGCTTCCCACCATAACATGACAACCTCTCTGAGTGAATATTAAAACCTGCAAAGGAACAAAAATAGGACCAAGTCCTGTTAGCAGTACCACTACTTAAAGAAAACATGTGCCATTGTCTCCTGTTGAGGATTAACACAACACCAGCACTTTGAGGGACCTTGCATACCCCATCTCCTGATTCTGTCATCCACCGGGATATAAAATTTCCACATTAGAAAAATAATTATGAAAGGTAAGCCTTTAACCCACATTCCCTTATAAATTTTATTAGGCTCCTCTTTGTGTCTTATATACTGCCAGGCACTTTTAACAGTAAATCTTCCTTTAGGATCCAACATCCAAATAGGCTTATCATCAACTTCTTCAGATCTGGGTGGTTTAATATTTTGAACAATATAAATCACCAAATCATTGGGAATTAAATTCTGTAGTGCAACTACATCCCATTGACAGTGCTATAATGCTCATCCCATTCTTCATTTTCACCTGTAATAGTATATAGATCCCCCAATCCAGTCCAGTTATCATGCCAGAAAGATGCTCTCCCACTTTTAATACTCCACCCAATTTGATGCTCTATTAAATCTTGGAGATACAGTATTAGTGTTAGAATATTTTGTGCTTATTCTAGGAATTTATATAAACTTAAGAGACAATATATTTTGTGTTACTTATATAATCCCGCCCTTTTAAAATAGTTGACAGGTTAACGTTTTGCACAACTCAGAACTCTAAAGGAAAAATTCAATAGGCATGTGATTTAAGTAATATATTTAAGTAATATATTCCTTATTAATTTTTTAATCTTTATATATTTACGTGTCGTTTTAATCTAGACTAATTACTGTTAAGGGTAAAGTTTGAAAATAATAATTAATGCTCTCTTAATCTTTTAAACTAACAAGTATTTTTTTAGTAAACATGTCAACTATGTCGGGATTATATAGTTTTGTATATAAATAAATCGTAACGCCATTGAAAAGAGTTTTATATCGTTTGTTGACCCAATTTATAGGTGAATGAGTTTCAGTTGATTGTATTGTATGAGAAAATGCATAGTGTTGAATCATTCAGCTCTTGGGAATTAATTGTATCATATATCTAATTTGTATGTGAACTAGTCTACTTTGCATTTTTCTTCAGTTAACTAGACAGGTCAAATAGCTATTAAAGAGTTCCTTTTCAATTTTTTCTTTTTTTTCTCCTTCTCTCGATATCTATTGCAAAAAATATTGTTTCTTTAAGGATTGAATTACGTGTCTACTGTATAAAAAAAGGTCCTGTGAGGAAAATCTGATATGTTTCTTGATTTCCTTGTCATATATCTGGGATATAATGAGTTTATTAATCACATGTGCTTGGTAATTTTGTGTTAGTGTGATGTTTTCATTATTTTTCTGTTGCATCTACACAATTGCTTGCAACTGTGCAGGTGTTGTCCTTTCGTCACGGTAGAAAGCCAGAGGATATTGTGAAATTGAATGCTAATGAGAACCCAAATAGCCCTCCCCCAGTGGCAAGTTGTATCGTTTGCAATGTCTGCTTTCTGAACTTTAAGGTGTCTAATAACTTGCAGGCATTTGATGCTTTGGGAGATATGAAATTTCGATATATTTATCCTGATCCTGAAGATTCTGGCCTTGTAGCTAATGAGTATATTTTTGCAAGGTGTGTGTTACTCGATTGCAGGAACCACAAGGATTCGAGGATCGAGTTGATTGCCCAGGAGTTAACTCGAGGGTACAATCACAGACTCAACTAACTGCAAGTAGATAACTAATTTCTGGAATCCGGATACTGTAGCACACTGTACTTAGCTAACTTTTGAATTCTAATTTGCATTCTATTTATGATAACAGTACTCCCCCCTCATACAAGATCCTTGTCCTCAAGGGTCAAAAGATGGAAAACGAGCTTTCAACACATCAACAAATTCCCAGGTGGCTGCATCAGTAGTAAGATCAAGCCAATATACTAACACCAGCGCAACAGCCTTATTACCCTTTTTAACCATTCCTCTTTGCAAAGCAGCCTCGGGATGAGGACAATTTGGATTAGACAATTCCACAGTAGGAGGACAAGTGATAGTAGAAGGAGCTTCATAACACCTTTTCAACAAGGACACATGCACTGTGGGATGGATCTTGACAAAACCAGGCAACAAGAGTGTGTAGGCCACTGGTCCAACCTTCTTGATGATCCGAAAGGGGCCATAATACTTAGCAACCAGCTTATGAGCAGACTGATTAGAGATAGTAACCTGCTTATAGGGTTGGACTTTAAAATAGACCCAGTCACCAACATTAAAATGTCTTATCACTTCTATGTGAGTCTGCCTGCTGCTTCATTCTTAATTGAGCCCTGAATAAATGGTGCTTTAAGAGCTGCAACTTAAGCTCTCTATTAAGTAATGTAGTGTCCACTTCAGCAGAAGCTGATTCACCTGGTAGATAAGGTAGATGTAGAGGAGGAGGTCGCCCATGTAAAGCCTCGTACGTAGTAGTCTAAATAGCAGAGTGAAAACCAGTATTGTACCAATACTCAACCATAGGTAATCAGGCAAACTAATTAGAAGCATTATCACTGCAATAGCATCTTAAATAGGTCTCAAGACATCTGTTCAGTACCTCAGTTTGACCATCCGATTGAGGATGGTAGGTTGTGGAAGTATGCAGCAACACACCTTGAAGGCCTAAGAGTTCTTGCCAAAAGGAGCTGAGGAAAATAGCATCCCTATCACTTGTAATCCCATCTGGTAGACCATGTAACTTCACAATATTATCGAGGAACACCTGAGCTACATATTGAGCTGTATAAGGATGTTTCAGGGGAAGGAAATGGCAATAATTGCTCAGTCTGTCAACCATTACCAAAATGACCTCATATCCATGAGATTTAGGTAAACCATCAATGAAATCCATGCTAATTTGAGACCATACTACATCAGGGATGCGGAGAGGTTGCAGTAAACCAGGGTAAGCAGCAAAATCTAATTTATTTTTCTGACACACGTCACACCTTTGAATGAACTCCTTCACTTATGTTTTGATGTTCTTCCAATATAATAGAGTGAGAAACCTATTGAGAGTAGCTTCTAATCCCGAATGGAATCCATGAGGACCACATGCCATAGAGTCATGATATCAGTTCTCAAACTCCGCACCTTACCAATCACTAATTTCCCTTTTCTTGTCAATTGACCTTGTAACCAAGTGAATTATTTATGAGAAGAATGGTTAACCTGTAAGTCTGCAATTAGCTTCTTGAGTCAATTTTATAGAAGACCTTAGATCCACCTAGCTCATCTAACAAGTCTTCAACAATAGGGATTGGAAACTTGTTTTTGACAGTAAACTTGTTTAAGTCCCTATAATCGACACATAATCTCCATGTGCCATCCTTCTTGCCGACCAACACTACAGGTGAGGCAAAAGGACTGCAACTAGGCTGAATAATTCCTTGATCTATCATTTATTGTACCATGTTTTCAATAATATCTTTCTTAACTGAAGGATATCTGTAATTTCTCTTATCACAGGCTCGACCCCCGCTTGTAATACAATCTTATCATCAAACATACCCCTAGAAGGTGGTAGATTATGTAATATCTCGAGATTTCTAACCTATAGTAGAACCATGCTTCAAGCTCATGAGAAACAAATTCTAGTAATTTTTTAGTTTTATGATCAATTTTGATGTATATTAAGGCCTCAAATACGTTCTAGCTATTAGACGAATCAAAACATCCCTTACCGATTGAATTCTCGAGAAGGATATCGCTATAGCCAACATCAAACAAGCATATATCCCATTATACAAAGAATTTTCCATATCATGACCCACCAACAGATATATAATTGAATTATCTTTCCAACGATACCAATTTTACCAAAATACGACACCCTAGCAAGAAGTTATGGCTTTGTAAAGTGGAGTGCATCGCCTAACAAATCGCCTAAGGCTACTGGAATGGTTATGCTATAAGGTGTGAGGCGCACAACATAACTTATTCCATAAGTTGTGTGACGCACAACCTTATTTAGGCGATAAGATGTGCGCCGTACAACCTAGTTTACGCGATAAGTTGTACGCTGCATATCTTATGGCCCAAGTGACGTAAATACTCCGTTTTTGAGTTGTTTTAAGGGGAAAATGGGTATCCCCACCCTATATAAGTCCAAAACACGGGATTCAACTCCAAAATAATCAAAATACACTCTTTTCTCTTAAATTCTCTCAAGAACAAGGGAAGGGGTTTCCAATTCAAGATCCAAACACCAAGGATTTTTTTGTCAATCTTCGTAAAATCAAGATCTAAGGTATGTTAGATGTTGATTCTTGGGTTCCTTCCACCCAAGAAGTTCAATAATCCTTTTTCAAATTATAAAGATTTAATATTTATGATTTTCATGATTTATGTGAGTTGAAGTTCATGTTTATGTGATTGTTCAGTTGTGATTCATGTTCCAGATTATAAGTTCCAAGCTTTGATTCTAATATGAGATGAAATTCATGGTATTCATGATAAACCCTTCAAGTTAGTTGATTTTATAGATCTTATATTAGATCTAAGTTTAATATTGATTATGATGTTAGATTGAGTTTTAACTACATGATTTAACTCAGGATTCATGAAAAACTAGTTAATTGTGGGATGATTCATATGAACTTCATGTTGATCTCTTGAACTACAAGATGGATGTAGTATCCATGATTTGATTTAAGTGTATTCATGATTTTAACATTGATTGGGTTTTAATCCATGACTTAGTGCGAGATTTATGTGAAATTAATAATTATATGTGCAGTATCATGTGAATTCATGTTAGAACCTTAAAATCGTGAACTTGGTGTTGATAAATTGTGATACTTATGTGTTGAGCGGTACTATGTGCAAATAGTAGGCCTTCCAAGTGTTTGATGAATTGTTCATGTGAATTAAACAAGAGAAATTATATCATGTAAGCAAGTATACTAGTTCATGCCATTCAAGTGTTTGATAAAATGCTTATTAGAAGGAAATAGAGTCATTGTAACATGTTGACAAGAAATTCCCCAACTAAGCATAAGTTCATGCATGCTAAGTGTTTGTTGAAATACCTTAGTAAATGAATTGTGATATATTGCATGTATTCTTATTCATGTGTTCCCTATTGAATGAGTTAAGAGACAATAGCATGCCTCCCTATAAAACCACATGTTTAATACTTCCAAGTACTTGGAGAGATTACTTTGTTTATGGTGTTGTGAATGATAGCCTATTTCCATGTTATGTACGAGCTGTCCTGTTTTATTCTTATTTATGTTATCGAGTCCTGGGTTGTTTATACCTGAAATTTAGCTGCTTGTCTAGAGCCGAGTCAGTCTCAAAATATCAGTCGTGCTACGATCAGTAGAATTCAGTCAGTATGGAACTTAAGAAAATTCAGTATTCTCAGTGCTAGTTCAATCAAGTCTCAGTATCAGTCTAACTCAGTTTCGTATTTAGTTTGGACTTCAGTAGTAATCAGTATTCAGTCCAGATTTCAGTAAAGCTCAGTAAGTTACAGAACTCAGTAGCATTCAGATAGAAAGTAGAATTCAGAAGTATTCCGTCAAATAACGGAACCAAGTGAACTCAGTAAAATCATTCAAGTAAGATAATCAGTAGTAGATTTAGCTCAGTCTAGTACAGTCTAAAAATCATTTCATTTTCTTTCAGTTGGGAGTAGGAACTAGCACCGAGCGAGTGAAGGGATGACGTCTTTCCTGTTAGAGAGGCAGAGTCGTAGTAACAATCCCTAAACTCTAGAACCGCGTAGCCAGTGCATGACCAGGAGTCACCTGTTAGATTAAAGGCTTGACTATCATGCTGCCTTAGGATTGACTTCTTGTTCAGGGTCACCCTTTAGAGAGGCTTGACCATAGAATTGTCTTTACCTGTAGCACGGTATTGACACCCTTCCAACTGGGGTTATAGGTCGAACCCCACTAGTTCAAATTTGGGGCATGTTGGTTAAGTGAGAATTCCCACAGTTTCAGCTTCAGATTCAGTCTCAGTTAAGAACTCTGTAACACCCCGTTGATGTTTAAAATTGGGTCAACTTCCATCGACCATAACTCCTAGTATATTATGAATTAGAGGGCCTATTATATATCAAATGAAATGTCTTCGAATAAGATTTCCAACAATACCAATTTCGCCTAAATTTGATACCCGGGCGAAAAGTTATGGCCATTTTAGTGACTGAGACAATAGTAGCATGCGATAAGCGTGTGACGCACTCCCTATCGCACGCTCCAAATTTTCAGATTCCATTTTCGCATTTTTAAGTGTAAAATGGGTATTTCCACCCCCCTTCTTCAGCTTAAACACGGGATTTTAATCCTAAATGACCTCATTATTGATATTTTCATCAAATTACTCCAAGAACACTCTCTAGGGTTTCAAACTAAAAACCCAAATAAATCAAGATTCAATCGTGGGTTTTAGAAGATAATTAGAGATTTGGAATCCCCAATCTGTAAGCTTCAAGAATCATCCATTTTTTTGAAATAGAGGTACGTGGGGTTGTCCTAAATTTCATGGGCATGATTTTAAAAAGAATTTGCTCAAGACTTTAATATTCATACAAGTATATTCATGTGTTACAAGTGGGGTTTTTGTTTTATTGCCAATACTATATTTTGTGATATGATTTTGAAAGGAGTATTGAAATATCATGGGGTTATTTGCCATATATCTCAATATGTTGAATTTGTGGACATGTGAATTGAATTTCAAAGGATGTGATGAATATGAATTGTGAACTCTTTAAATTCCCCATGACAACATCTTAGTTCCCCACATGATAATAGTGTCAAACTATTGAGAACATGGGTTTTGCAACTGTTTTGATACCACTTTATAAATGATATAACTTCTTGAACTATTACATGTTGAGTACCATCGTGCATGTTTTTGATGTATGGAAGTCTCATGTGTGTGCATGTTGAGAATGGCATAAGAAATTGGAGAGTTGATGTAATACTGATGACTGAAGGTTGGGGTATGACGATACCCCACAGAGTAAGATATATGTTTTGCCTTGAATCAGGTTTAAATCTTAAATTTGTGTGAGTTAGGTGGTTACCCGAAGAAAGCACGAGTCAAATGACTCTTTGCTGGAAACCGTGATTGCCGACATGGGAACTTGGTACCCTGCTGTGTGATCTTGCATACCTAGTATTATGTTATCCCAAATTAGGACTAAAGGTTAGGAGCCCTGCTTTGTGATCTTGAGCCCTACCACGACATATTGACGGAGTATGGCACCCTGTTGTGTGATCTTGTGTGCCTCCCCCTCACTAATATTCCAAATCTGGGCGGCAACCGAGATTTTCTAGTTAGTGAGAACATGAAATTGTAGGGTGTACCACCTAGCTCAGTAATGTTGCATTGTTATTGAAAAATCATTATACTATGACCATGTGTTTTTGAACTATTTTGCGATAAAGTGTTTTATAGTAGCTCTCACTTATGTTATATAAAAAAAATTCTATTTTATTTTTGGATTACTCTGCGTACCAGTACATCTGTATTGACCCCCTCCCCCTACCTCTCAGGTTCTGAGGCTCAGTCTAAGGGTCCATACAGGTAGTAGATAATTCAGACAACAGAACAGATTTTGCAGTGGTGAGCCTTCTATATTCCAGAAGACCTAATGTCTTACAGTTATTTATCATTCTACAGTTTTGGTCTACTGGGGGCCTTGTCCTAGATTTTCAGACAGTATTGTTTTGAGATATAGTAGAGATTTCATAGACTGAGTCAGATGTTTTTTAGATATTGTTGGAGTTTTCCTTCATTGTTAAACTAATTCCAGAGTATGACCATGTTTCCGTATTTGATTTATAATTTCGTATTTTCCTTGTATTATATGAATATTGTACATAATTACCAGATAGAGTAGGACGTCCGGGCCTTCACGGGTCGGATGGTCGCCACGGCCAGGCCCTAGTTCGGGTCGTGACAAACTCAAATAGTTTCTTTAGATTCAGGATCGTCAGATACGGTCACACAGCTCAGTGAGGAACTTAGATAGTTCCACAAACTTAGAGATCACCCACTACATAGGCTTGATCTCAAACTCAGTTAGTTATTATCATCATGAGAAGATTTAGAGATCACCCTCTAGGTAAGCCTGATCTCAGATACAATCATTCTTATCATTATTAGTAGATTCGGAGATCATCCGCTAGATAGGTTTGATCCCAGATTCAATCAGTTGATTTTAGTAAGCTCAGAATTCAGTTATTAGTAGACTCAAATATTCAGTTTTCCCTAGTGTTAGTGAACTCAGATATCAATATTAGTAAGCTTAGCTGTCAAAAGTTCAAGTATTCAGAAGCTAGTACTCAATGTTACTATGATTTCAGTTATAGTTTATACATTCATGCATACATCCTCATTCAGTATAATCAGATTATCTAGTCAGTATTGTTCATGTATAAGCCCTTGCATTCAGCCTTACCTCATTTAGCATACCAGTACATTCAAAGTACTGACGCATACTTTTCTCTTGCGCTATGGTGTCTTATACCATAGGTTCAGAAGTGCAAGATCCAGAGCACCCTTAGCAGTTCAGACTCATCCAGCAATAGACGTAGCAGTGAGTCCTCATCATTCGAGGATGCTTCTTAATTCAGTTTTATATCAGATTCAATTTATTTTTAGCAGACGGAGTTAATTGGAGACCTGTCCCATCAACTCCAAAGTTCAGACTATTTAGAGGCTTTCAGACTACAGTATTTTCTAGTCAGATGTATTAGTATTTAGATTACATTATTTTATATTTTTAGATGTTTTTGAACCTTATGGAAAGTTTTCTGCATTATTCAGTATTTTTATACAGTTATTGTAGTAGGTACCAGATAAGGGTTAGCTTGTGGTCCTTCGGGATCATGAGCACCGTGTGACACCCCGATTATAGAAAATTGAGGCGTTATAGATTAACAGGATCTTCAAACAAAGCAACAGATTCTGATAATATCTGTAAAAGTGCAGGATCTTCTTTTAGATTAGTGTCAACTTTTGATGGATGCTACTTTGCTTCATCAATTCCTTGATGAATCACCTGAATCATAAACAATTGAGATTGCATTCCTGAGTGCTTTGTTAATTTTCCAGCACCAAGAGTGAGCACTTGACAACCAGAGCCTTTAAGTAGATGTTTTCTCCCCTTAACAAGAATTCCATTGTCAAATTCCTGAAATTTAACTTGATATCATCAAGTGTCAGCAACCACTGAACTCCCAATACCACACCGCAAGAACCTAGAGGGTAAAAATAAGAAATCAACACAGAATTTAGCACCTTGTAACAACCAAGTTATAGTAGTCACAAGTTGGAGTCTTTAATATCTTTTCATGAAACTATGTTAGAATATGGGATGAAATCTATGAAATTGAGTTGAATTAGGTAATAATGATGTATTGGTTTAATGTTAAAGCCTAAGCCTAAAGTTATGCATGCAATGTGTTTAATAAAATGCCTAAGAGAATAAGAATTATGCCTAATGACTCAATTGTGACCAAATTGATGAATCCATTCTTCACTCTTATGTTCAAAATGACTCTCATGTTATTGTTATGTATTGAAATTGTTTGATGGAATGCTCATGAGATTAGACTTATGAAATTATGATATGTTAACATGCATTCCTATACATATGTAAGCTTATGACTTGCAAATGCTTCATGAAATCCCTTAATGATTGTAGTATGAAATGTTGACTATGGTCATGTGTTTCAAGAAGTGTCATGTCTTCTCAATTTCATACTATTGAGTCCTGGGGGTATTTGTACCCGATAATTTAGCTGTGTGCCTAGAGCTAGTGTCAATTTTCAAGATACTCTCATTCAAGCCATGATCGGTAGAATTCAGTCAATCACGTGACTCAGGAAAACTCAGTAAATTCAGTATTAGTTCAGTAATCTCAGTAATCTCAGTAACCCACTAATTTCAGTAATCCAGTAATCTCAGTCAGTTATCAAATCTCAATAATAGTTCGTCAGTCAATGGACCTCAATGAACTTAGTTCAGTTAAGCTCAGTTTAATTAGTTTAGTATCTATTAATATGGGAGTAGGATTTAGCACCAAGTGAACTCAAGGATGAGGGCACACACTAACAGCAGAGGATGTGACCCTTAGAAGTAATCCTTGCATTCCAGAACTATGTATCCAGCATAGGTTGAGACATCAAGACTGATAAATGAGGGTTAATGAGGTGGATTAACACTGTCAGATGAGGGTCCCACCATTCTCCTTTGGGGACACTGCCAGATGAGGGTCACTCACAGCTTGTCCTTACCAGTGGTGTGGTATTAATACTCTTCCAACTGAGGTTACAGATTGGACCCCACATCTATTCAGAAAAGACGCATGTCAGTTAGATGAATTCTCCCATAATTTCAGTTACAGAATCAGGACTGTCGGATACAGTCACTCAGTCTTAGTAATAAAACTCAGATAGTTCTTCAGATTTTAGGACTGTCAAATGCAGTCACTCATCTCAATATGGAACTCATCTAGTTTCATTAGAATCAGGATTATCAAACACAATCACTCAGTTAATAGTATATCAATTATCAAAAATACATGTTATCAGCATTCAGATTCAGTATTTCATGTTATCACGATCTCAGTTATAGTTCACGTATTCATGTATGTATTCTCAAGTAGTCATGTTCATGTTATTCAGCCAGTTATAGTTCATGCATATGAACCCTTGCATTCAACCTACCTCACTTTGCATACCAGTACATTCTCACGTACTGACACATACTTTTCTCTTGTGCTATGGTGTTTTATATCATAGGTTCGGACGCTCAAGTTCTCGAGTGCACTTAGCAGTTCAGCTTCCAGCTGTCAAAGTCAGTGGTGAGTCCTCATAGTTCAAAGACATGATTATTTCATTATTTCATTATTTCAGTACTTAGTTATTTTAGTAGTTGGAGTTAGTTGCAGACATGTCCCATCAACTCCTTATGCAGACAGACTATAGCATGTTCAGACAGTTTATTTCAGTTTTGGGTATTATTATACCATGTTTAGACATTGTTTATCAGTTATTGTTTCAGGATTGAACCTTATGGCATTTCAGCCCATTGTTTTCGCATATTTCAGTATTATTATACAGTTATTACAGCAGGTTCCAGTCATGGGTGAGCTAGTGGTCCTTCGAGATTGTTAGCACCATATAGTATCCGGGGTACCAAACTCGGGGCGCTACAAGTAGTTATGATTTTGTCGTTGTACCTTTGGCAAAAGAGATGAGTGATTTCTTAACAAGGATTTCTAATCCTTTCTCGCTCATATGACCCATTCTTTTGTGCCATAAATCTACAGAAATCTCTTCTCAAACTATATTCAATTCACCTCGGCAAATTTTTACATTTGTCTTGTACAACGTGCCCCGAGCAACTCCTTTTGCAATCTCCAATGCTCTCTTGGTGAGCCTCCATTTTTTATTTGAAAAATAGTTCTCATATCTATCTCAATCTAAGGTAATTCCAGAGATCAAGTTCAACCGCAACTTGGGTACATGACACACATCTTTTAGAACCAATGTGCATTCGACATTAGTCTTGATGTTAATGTCTCTGATCCCGACGATCTTTGAATAACTTGAGTTATCCATTTTCACAGTGTCGAAATCACCTGCTTTATACTTGCAAAAAAGATCTCTTACCAGTGTAGCATGGTAAGATGTTGTTATGTCAACCACCCATTCCGACTCTATCCCTGCCAAGTGCATGCACTCCTCTTCCTCATTTATGAAGAGAACAACATCATCATTGTTTTGCACCGTGGCAGCAATGTTGTCATCATTCTTTGGACACTACTTTCACCTTTGCCCCTTTTTAGATTTGGACAATCTCTTTTGAAGTGACCTAGTTGATTGCAGTTGTAGCATTTTCTGGCTTTTGATTTAGATCAGACCTTGGACTTTCCACAACCTTCAGTTCTACCATAGCTATCTGAACTCCTTTGATGACTTTTGCCTCTACTTTCTGTGATATGAGCCTGCCCATGATTTTTAGGCTTTTTTCTCATCTTCTCATTGAGTAGAAGAGCTGATGTGACATCTTTCAGCTCAGTAGAGTCCTTATCATGTAAAATGGTTGTTGCTAAAGTATCATAAGAATATGGAAATGAGTTCAATAGTATGATAGATTTATCTTCCTTCTCGATCTTTACATAGAGGTTATCCAATTGCGTGTCAGTCCATTAAGCACATTTAAATGTGACAAGAAATTTGTACCTTCACCCATATGTAGGGCGTACAACTGCTTCTTTAGGTACAATTTATTTGTCAGCGTTTTGGATATGTAGAGATTTTCTAACTTTGTCCAAATATCACATGTACTATCTTCGTCGATGATGTTATTAACCGCATCATTTGTTAAGTGCAACCTGATTGCACTAGCAGCCTTTTCATCCATTTCTTCCCAATCCTCTAGTTTCATGGATTCGAGCTTTTTGGAGTTGCCACTTAGTGCCTTGTGTAATCCTTGCTGGATGAGCAGATCCCTCATCCTCCTCTGTCATGTTGAGAAATCGCGATCACCATTAAATTTTGCTACCTCGTACTTTACTCCGGATATTTTATTTTTACCGAGAATAGTACCACCAACCGCAAATATTATTTTCGTGAAAGAGCAGAACCTGAGCTCTGATACTAGTTGTTGGGAATAAATTCCGCCATGATAATAATATTACGGTAATAAAGAGCAATAAATATGACAATAATAATATGGTTTAATCAACAAGAATAATAAGAGCGATAACGATACCAAGATTTTTATGTAGAAACCCAATTAGGAAAAAATCACGGGCCAAGAGGAGCAACTGATATATCTTTAGTAAGAAATTTTACACCGTAGTCACAAGTACAATACTCAAAGTGACTACTATACACTCAAAAGAAATCTCTCTTGTAATTTTTCCACCTCACTAGAACATCGCTCACACTCTCTATTTTTTCTCACAGATTAAACTCTCTGTGATTCCTCACTCTATTTTCTTTCACTCTATTTGTTGGTGTGTTTGAATGAGCTGAAGTTACCTCTATTTATAGGCAAAAATCTGCTCAAGTTGATGTAAGCAATGACATCAAAACTCAACAAGAATGGTACACCTTGCTTGCCTTTCCTAGCCAAGAAAGACCAATTGACAAAGGCTGCATAATGAATAATGGGGCTGGATCCCCACAGAAAAAACAGTGCAGTCCTCATTTGAATTTCACCAGCAGTTTACACAAAAAAATAGCGTCCACTGGCGGAGGAAAAGTTTCGTTCAAAGTCATTCTTAAAGTGTATGTATTACTCTCTCTCCTTCCCAATTTGCGTGATATACTTTTTAAATTTTGAGATTCAACAATGAACGTATATTTTTCATATGCATTTTTTAGCTAGTTTTTTAATATAGGGAAAAGGCTCAAATATGCCACTGAACTATCAGGAATGACTCATTTATGTCATCCGTTAAAAGTTGGGCTCATTCATGTCATCGCCGTTATAAAACCGGTTCATCCATGCCATTACTTTTTAACGGTGGTTTTAAAAAAAACCGCCTTGCCACGTCGCCTCTTATTAGAAGTCCACGTCATTTTAAAAAAAAAAATTGTGGATCCACTAAAAAAAATTTAATTTTTTTTTGCACAATTATGACAAAGTGATATTTTTAATGGCTCTTAACTATTTAACCATTAAGATCCATAACTTGAATAGGTATATATTACTAGAAATGACAATTAAAAAATAGATGTGAAGATATTATTTGAATTGAACCGAGAGTTTATCAGAAATAACTTCTCTATCACACTTCAGAGTAGTGGTACGACTGTGTGTGTTCTACCCCCTTCATACCGCACTTTGTAAAAATACATGGAATATGTTGTTATAAAAGATAAATACAATGATTAATTGCATGTACTAAAAATTATATTCTTCATTTCTTTGTATGGCTAGTTGGAAAACCATTCTATCACTATATTAAGATCAACGAATACATATGTAATTGTGTATCAACAAAACTTCTTCTTTTTTTTTTCTTTTTTCATTTTTTTTCTACGATACATGTTCACTATTACCTAGTTATTTCAGTTCTAAATTATAATTTAAATTCAGATATATTAGAGTTGTGTTGGGAAATTCTGATCGTTACAAAATTCCACCAGATTGTAGCCTACATGCACATTAATTTCTATATTTGAAGCTTAAAGACGTGGATTTTAGAACAAAGGAAAAAATTTCCATAAAAGATTATTGAAAAGTAAAATTTGAACAAACAAATATATGTATATATTGACGTAGCTTCTTAAAAGAAAGAATACAACAACAGTAGACAATGATAAAATTAATTTTTTTGTTTTCACAGTCTCTAAAATACAAGGACAACATGAAGAGATTAAACATTATTTACTGAAGCGTATTTAGGTGGAAATTATCGGGTTCACGTGAATCCATGTTCTTTCTAGATCATATATAGCACTGTTATATATATAAAAAAAAAATACTTAAATATAGTCGTACCACAAAGCGCGATAGAGAAGTTATTTCTGATAAACCCTCGGCTCAATTTCAAATAATATCTTCACAATTATTTTTTAATTATCATTTCTAGTAATATATACCTATTCAAGTTATGGCTCTTAATGGTTAAATAGTTAAGAGCCATTAAAAATATCACTTTGTCATAATTGTGCAAAAAAAAATATTAAAAAATTTTTAATGGATCCAAAAAAAAAAAAAAAATGACGTGGACCTTTAATAAGAGGTCACGTGGCAAGGCGGTTTTTTAAAAACAATCGTTAAAAAGTAATGGCATGGATGAATCGGTTTTATAACGGCGATGACATGAATAGGCCCAACTTTTAGTGGATGGCATAAATGAGTCATTTCTGATAGTTCAGTGGCATATTTGAACCTTTTCCCTTTAATATATAAATTTTGTTTCAAAAAGAAAAAAATTATGCTAAATTCAACTGAAACTTAAAACTGTTTGACTCTAGAAATTCGAACTATGCTTGTGTGTTTATTTTTGGACTATTTTCCCCTTAGCGGAGTGTCTATCTGAAATAGCCAAGTTCCATCAAACGAAATATAGGTCTAAAAGAAACTGACCCTTGTATCATGATAATTGATGACCAATGTCTCAAGATTCCATGAATTTTGTAGAAATCTGCAAATTCTAGGGAAACATATCTTACTGCACCACTCCATAAATTGCAAATTCTGAATATATGTGGCTAATATATTCGACTCACCGATTTGCCCACCTCAATTCTAATCCACATTCTCTCTATGCTGTGGGAGAGTAAAGAAGTTGTGAGAACCAGCGTATTATCATGGCGATGGGCAGTTTCTTTGGATGTCTGTTCCAGCAT
Organism: Capsicum annuum; assembly: GCF_002878395.1. NCBI lineage: Eukaryota > Viridiplantae > Streptophyta > Magnoliopsida > Solanales > Solanaceae > Capsicum > Capsicum annuum. Next base: position 251,395,303 of record NC_061111.1, on the reverse strand, counting down.
CACTCCGTTACGTGTTCTACCATTGTAAAACCAAAGAGGACACTCTTGATAAGGTATCTTTGATCAACAGAGAACTTTATTACCGTAAATCTTGCGAAAAGATTCGGAAATTCGTTGCATACGGCATTAAGTACGTGGAGTGTTATGCTAAAGATATTGATTTATGGGTACATTTTGCTACTAAAGTTGCTAATGTTGAAGAATTTTTTCTTGGAATCATGCCTGGTGATCAAAAATACGAGTTTCCTCGGTTTGCGCATAAAAATGCGCGGCTGAGGAATTTGACTTTAAGGCACTGCCAACTGAACCCTTGTGGTAGTTTTCATTGGAGTAGTCTCGTTTCTCTTTCGATTGGGTTGGTCGAATTGACTGACGGCGTCATGGAAACGGTATTGTCTGGTTGCCCTAACTTGGAGTGCTTGGAATTGTTTGCTTTTTGGGGCATACAGCATCTGGAAATTAGCTCTGTGAAGCTGAGAAAATTGACGATAGAAAGTTACTTCGGTAGGAATCATGACCCTTGGCTTGAAATATTAGCCCCGTATATTCAGTGTTTGCAACTTAAGGGGTTTTGCAGAGCTGTGATACGCATCAGGCAGAGAAATGTGGCATCACTTGTTACTGCAGTGCTTCATTTACATATTGTTTTTGAGGACGAAAAACGCAACTTGGAGAACCAGTATAGCTATTTGAAGGAACTTCTTCATAGTGTTGCCCATGCCGAGAATCTTGAATTGAGTCCCTGGTGCATCAAGGTTTATTCATACTCTTCAACAATTTGCTTCATTTACTAAGCATGTCATATTTGCTTGTGTTGACATATTCTGGTTTGTCTATTATGTTTTTCAAGTTCATGTCTATCCTTGAGTTGAAAGGGTGGCAGTTTCCACCATCGACCCGGAAATTCTTACGACTTGGTGCAACCTTAGATCGGTTGGAGTTTCCAGGAATTTGTAGCTTTCTACAGAGTTCATCAGACGTTGAGACATTAGTCATTTATGGGTCCGGGTACAATCGCATATCACATGTAAGTTTCTTCCTATGTTTTTGTTACTTCATGTTATCCAAAAACATTTTCGATCTAGACAATAAGTAAAGAGTTGACTTCCACCCAGACCTTTCTAATACAATGCTCTAGGCACCATATGCCAAAATAGGAATCAATACAAGCCGCTGAGGGACAACACTAGGAGTTCCCCTCTGGACCCGAGAGAAGAGGAGGTCCGTGGATCAAAGATGCCTTCCGTCCATCGACTGTAATCTATAAAGGCCGTAAAACATAGGAATGCAGTCAATTCAACATTTTCCTTCTTATTTATACAAATAGCACTCGATCAATATCACTAGAAAAGTTCCTCACTGTGTCACCTTGTCCAAATTGTCATCGTCTGCAATTGCTATCTGTGAGCATTTATCAATGTATTCACAGTAATTGCTTCACAGAATTCGTTATTCAAATTCCGGAAATTTCAGAATCTGCATTCTCGTCTTGAAAGTTGATGGTGTGTTGTGGCAAAATCTGTTGTAGCAGCATGCTTATTATTCTGCTTTGGTATAAGTTGTTTAGAGGAACAATCTTGTTCTCCTTCCATCAAAATCAAAGTATAACTGGTTAACATAGCGGATTCTTTCCTACAGGAGCTACTTTCGAAGTACACAATGAGGATGAACAAAGAAGGAAGTTTGAGACGCATTATTGTAACGGCTCATTTCTACATCTGAAGACCATCAAGTTCATCGACTGTTTCGGACCACCAAGTATAAATAAGTCAGTACTGCTGTTGGTAAAATATTTGCTCAAGCATGCAACCGCGCTAGAAAAGTTCTTCATTACTAACAGTTACAAAAAGATTGATGTGTCCGGGGATTTTGTTAGAGCGAAACAAGAGCTCTTAAGCTTTCCAAGATCCTCCCCGCGTGCTTCATTTATCTTCTGTAAACCAAAATATTGATTCAAAAAGATCAACATCTTTTGTATGTTGGAAACTATTTAATTCGTGCATTGTATTTTACACTTAATGACTCTTATATATATATAAGATATGACATGCTTATATAAGCTATTTAATTTAATTCATATATTCTATTTATTCGCAAGATTTTAGAAGCACTTTTTGATATGTTATACATAACTGCTCTGTCAAAACTATTTCTTCTTTATACTCCATTTCCTGTTACATACTAAAAGGCCAGCCTGGTGCACTAAAGTGCCCCGCTATGCACAGGGTTTGGGCAAGGGCCCCACCGCAAGGGTGTATTGTACGCAAACTTACCTTGTATTTCTACCAAAGGCTGTTTCCAAGGCTTGAACCCGTGACCTCCTGATCACACGGCAGCAACTTACCGGTTACTCCAAGGCTCCCCTTCCGTTTCCTGTTAAATACTACTAGTATCATATAAAATACTCTATCTAGAACTGCCTCTATCGGCAATTGAGTTTAAGTTAGTTGAACGCCAGACTGAGCCTGTAGGGTTATCCAAACCTAATTTTAGCTAGGTCAATGTTGCATTAACATTCTCAGGAAGCACCTTCAGGTGTGGTTGAATTGGTTTGAGGGGAGACTTCCAAAGAGGAGGTCGCGGTTTCAAACCCCCCTAATGCCTTCTCAATTTAGTTCGTTTCGTACGGGGTTTACCTAGTGCGGTTTACATCTACTGTGTGGTTTACGAGCGATTGCATAGTGAGGGGTTTATCCAGTGCGCACAAAGTGCTCCCCACAGAGTGCTCACCCGAAAGGCAAAGGCTGTGGCAGAGATTGTAGCGGCGGCGGTTTTCCTGGTGTTTCCAAAAAAAAAAAAACATTTCTCAGGAAACTTCAGATTTGAACTTAGAATTCTGTTAGATTTTGATGAAGGATGTTGTTTTTTCAGTGATGCTAACTGCAGCTTGGTTTTAGTCTTGATATTTTGCTGTCTCTGTAGACTTTTTTGTTGTTGTAAGTTACTAGATTTTTAGAAGCTTTGTAGTGTGTGGTTGTGCTTTAGTTCAGCACAACATAAGGAGACATATTCCCAATTTTTGAGGGATATTTCAGACCACTTGTATTATATATTTTGCTGTATGTTATATGAATGAATATCACTGCCACTTCTCAGATTTTCTCTCCTTTTTTCATGTCTGTATTTTCTCTTTCTCTCCTTTAATTGGCATCAGAGCAAGATTGATCTTTAAGGGACTGTTATTTTCTAAGAAAACACAACAAAGATCACCCAACAAGCTTAACTTGTTCTAGTCTCTTTCTGTCCGGTTCTTTTTTTGACATGGCTTCCATTCTATTTCACCTCCTATATTTAATGGCAAAAATTACCAAGTATGGGCCGTAAAGATGAAGACATACTTGAAAGATCTTGGTTTATAGAAGTATGTTGAGGAAGACAATGCTCCAGAACCTTTGAGAGCAAATCCAACTCTTCAGCAGATCAGAAATCATGAAGAAGAGATTGCAAAAGGTCTAAAAGCCTTGTCTTTCATTCACGCAGCCATCTCCGAATCAATTTTTACAAGGATAATGGCATGTGAAACTGCCAAAGAAGCTTGGAATATGCTGAAGCAAGAATTTCAGGGGAGCGATAAGACAAAACAAATGCAAATACTGATTCTAAGAAAAGAATTTGATATGTTAAGAATAAAAGAGATTGAAAAGGTGAAAGATTATATTGATAGGATCATGAAAATTGCTAATCAGATTCGATTATTGGGAGAAAAAGTAGAAGAGCAAAGGATTGTTGAGAAGGTGATGGTGACACTTCCAGAAAAGTTCGAAGCAAAAATCTCCTCAATAGAAGGTACTTGGGATATATCTCATGTCACGTTGAATGAACTATCCAACGCTCTTCAAGCTGTGGAGCAAAGAAAAGCTTTTAGAGAGGAAGAGAGCTCAAATGAAGTTGCTCTTTTTGTTACTCAAAAGTCTAAAGCTTAGTCTTATGGTGAATCAAAAGGGCAATTAAATAGAAGACATGGCAAAGAGAAGAAGGATCAATATAACAACAAAGGGAGATATAAAAAATGAAAGTATCCACCTTGTCCCTATTGTAAAAAGACCAATCATACAGAGAAGTTTTGTTGGTACAGATCTGAAGTTCAATGCAATGTCTGCAAATGTTTGTTCATGTGGATAAGGCCTCCAAAACAAATCAAGTCCGACCAGCTCAAGCGCAGCCAGCTTAAGTTGCTGAAAATGTTGAATATTATTAAGAGAAATTGTTTGCTGCTTCTATTATTGGAGAATACAGTATAGCATCTCAAGATCATGATGTGTGGCTTACTGATAGTAGATGTATACATCATATGACAGCTAACTTGAACAACTTTGAACGTTTGGACAAAAGCTATTTTTCCAAAGTCAGAGTTGGAGATGGCAGACTCTTAGATGCAAAGGGCAAAGGAGCAGTTGCTTTTCAAACTCCCTCAGGTATAAAGCATATTTTTGATGTATTATTTGTTTCTAAAATTAGCCAAAGTCTTCTCAGTGTTGGTCAGTTGCTTGATAATAATTATGCCCTATTATTTAAAGATAAAGCATGTGAAATCATGGATCCAACTGATATAAAATTGCTCACTGTCAAAATTCTCAATAGAAGCTTTCCTCTTGAATGAAAATATACTGAGATTGGAGCTTACATTGACATACAAGATGACAGTTATGTATGGTATAAAAGGCTTGGCGACATCAATTTTAAGTGTTTAAAAATGATGCAAAATAAGAAACTTGTGACAGATATGCCTTCCATAAATGAAACTCTAATGTATGTGGAGTTTGTCAAATTGGGAAGCTAAGTTAATCACCATTTTCTATGAATCAAGCCTGGCGAGCTACTAAAAATTTTCAACTAATACACACTGATGTGTGTGGACCTATGAGCACTCCTTCTTATAATGGCAGCAAATACTTTCTTTTATTCATTGATGACCTTACAAGGTTTTGTTGGGTTTATTTTTTGAAGCAAAAATCTGAAGTGCTTTTCGCGTTTCAAAAGTTTAAAGCAACTATTGAAAATCAATGTGGCTCTTTGATAAAGATCTTAAGGTCTGATAATGGGACTGAGTTTACTTCGAATTGGTTTAAGGATTACCTTCAGAAAGCAGGAATTCATCATCAACTTACTGTTACTTACACAGCACAGCAAAATGGTGTAAGTGAAAGAAAAAATAGGTCCATTATGAATATGGCTAGGTGTCTTCTATTTGAGAAAGGGTTGCCTAAGGTGTTATGGGCTGAAGCTGTCAATACCACTGTCTATCTTCAGAATAGATTGCCGACAAAAGCCGTTGAAGGAAAGACACCATATGAAGCATGGATTTGATCCAAGCCATCAGTCTCACATCTTAAAGTGTTTGGAGGCATATGTTGCTCTTACATTCCCAAAGTTAAAAGTGATAAACTTGATCGAAGAGCCGATGTTGGAATATTTGTGGGCTATAGCAGCACTTCAAAAGGCTATAGGATTTTAAATCCTATTTCACAGCAAATACATGTGAGTAGAAGCGTTAAGTTTGATGAGAATGCTATGTGGGACTGGAAGAATATGATTGTTTCTCCTTTATAAATCACTAATCAAGAACAAAGTGTCCAAGAAGAAGAATCAATTCCAGCTGAAGAAAATTATGATGATTTTGTAGTAAGAGGTACCAGATCAATTAAAGACATATATAGCAGATGCAATGTTGCTATATTGGAGCCAACAAGTGTAGACAATGCATTGCAAATTCCAGAATGGAGGGCTATCATGGAGGAGGAGCTCAATGTGATTAACAAGAATGATATGTGGGTACTTGTACCTAAACCTCACAACAAGCAGGTTCTTAGAACTAGATGGGTGTTCAAGACTAAGTTGAACTTGGATGGCACACTCAACAAGTACAAAGAAAGGTTGGTCGTAAAAGGTTACGCCCAACAACATGGAATTGATTTTCTTGAAACCTTTGCACTAGTTGCAAGGTTTGATACCATTAGATTGCTTTTTGCAGTTGCAGCACACCAAGGGTGGAAAATATTTTAACTGGATGTAAAGTCCACTTTTCTTAACGGGTTTCTTGAAGAGAAAATTTATGTAGAGAGGCCTGAAGGTTTTAGAAGATCTGGCGATCAGGTATACTTGTTAAGAAAAGCACTTTATGGCCTGAAGCAGGCACCTAGAGCCTGGTTTGCACGAATAGATAGTTAGTTACTGAATTTGGGGTTCAATAGAAGCTACAATGAAGCAACCTTGTATATCAGACTTTAAATGGACGACTTTCTCATAGTTTCTCTCTATGTTGATGATCTGTTGGTGACTGGCAGCAGCACAAAGTCTATCATAGACTTCAAAGAGCAAATGAAGAAGGTTTTTGAAATGAATAATCAGGGAAAGATGACTTATTTCTTGGGAATGGAGGTTAGTCAATCTTCTCAAGGAATTTTTATTGCTCAGAAGAAATTTGCTGCCGAAATATTAAAGAAGTTTTTTCTTACATGTCACGGCCCGAACCAGGTCCTGGCAGTGACGAGCATTTCGAACCATGGAGGCCCAAAATACCCCTATCTGTCTGCTAATCATGCACCTAATTCATATGATCAAAGTAATGCGGAAGAAACACAATATAACGGAAATATGGTCAAGAATCATATGAAAACAATAATGGGGAATAATGTCCCACAATCTCAATCAACATCTCGAAAATCGTCTGCGAAATCTCTACTACATGACTGAAACAAGTAACTATCTGAAAACTGGGACAAGGCCTCCAGCAGACCCAAACTGATATAAGATAGAAGGACTGCAGGACATAAGACCTTTCGAAACATAGAAGGCTCACCACTTGTCTCTGCAACTCTGTCTGAATGATCTACTGGTTCTCTTGACCCCTAGACTGGGCCTCTGAACCTGAGAGGCTGGAGAAGGAAGGGGGTCAGCACAAAAGTACTAGCACGCAGAGGTATCAAAGCAAAACATAATATTTTTACAAAATATAGTTGAGAGCCATTATAATGCAATTTCGTATCAAATCATTTGAAAGTACATGGGTGTAATGCAAGAGTTTTTCTCAACAGTAATGAAATGCAACTGAGCTAGGTGGAATACCCTACATGATTTACACCAACTGTCAAACCTCAGTTGCCGCCGAGATTAGAGTATAAGTGAGGGAGAGACACTCAAGACCACACAGCATGGTGTCCCGACCCAATGGTAGTGCCCAAGATCACTTGGCTCGGGCTCCTACCTATAGTCCTAATTTGGGAATGACATGAAGTCAAGTACACAGATCGCTTAGCCTGGTACCAATATTTCGTGTCGGCAAACACGTTATTCCAGCGATGAGCCCTTATGTCTCAAACGCCTTCTTCGGGCATCCACCTTTCTCATGTAAAATCAATGCATTCAAATTTCATTTTTTTTCAATCACATATCGTATTTTGAAGGGTATCGTCATACCCGACTTGCAAGTCATCAATGTCACATCCACATATGCATAATCATATAAAAACCAAGGTGCTTCATCATTTACAAGTGGTGAACAATATTTATTTCAAATGCATGCTCTCTTTTATTGATCACAATATAATATGGAGTATCGAAACATTATCATGGGAATTTGAAAACAATTTATCATTCATATTTATCAACTTCCATGGAAAATCTCAAATCACATATGCATGGTTTCAACCATTGAAGTATATAGGCAAACAATTCCCATGACATAAAGAAAATGACTTAGAAATCATATTGAAAGCAAGATATTAGCATTTGATTGAAAACCCTCATTTAAAAGCATGCATGTTCATAAAACTACACCTATGAGATTTTTGGATAACCCCACATACCTCTATTTCCAAGGATAATAGATGTTTCTTGAAGATTGCGGATTGGTGATTCAGAATATGTAATTATCTTTGAAAACCTACGGTCAAATCTTGAACTATTTGGGTTTTTATTTTTGAAATCCTAAGGAGAATCTTGAACACTTTTGATGAAAGAATATGTATTTTAGGGTCCTTGGAACTAAATCTCGTGTTTTAGGGCTAAGTAAGGGTGGAAAAGGACCACTTTGTCCTCAACACGGAGTGTTTAAATCACTAGAATTCCTTACATAGGTGCCGCCTATCCCATTGTCTATGTTCACATAGGCGCCGCCTAGGCTATCGCCTATGTTTACATAGGTGCCGCCTAGGCTATCGCCTAATGTTCACATAGGCGCCGCCTAGGCTATCGCCTATGCTTTCCAGTGGCCATGGGCGATTGGTTAGGCTTCGCTTATCACTTTGAAAGGTCATAACTTCTTGCTCGGGTGTCGTATTTTAGCCAAATTGGTATCGTTGGAAAGCTAACTCGAATACCTATCATTTGACACATAGTAGGTTCCCTAATTCGACATATAAAGAGAGTTATGGTCGAAGGAAGCTGACACACTTTACAACGTCCACTAAAACTTAGTCGATCAAAATAGTTTCGACTCGTCCTTGAGTTGAAGGACCTCTATAGTTTAAATTCAAGCTTGAGTGGATTTCACATGCTACACGATAATTAACATGCCATATTGGCATAGGATTTTATGGCTTCGGGATTAACAACGCATCGAAATCATGGTCTATATTGTAGCTCGAATTGCGGGGCGTTACATGACAAATGCAAACCAGTAAGTACGCCTGCAGTTCAAGAAGAGAAACTAACGAAAAAGAATGAATCTGGTTTGGTTGATGCTTCATTTTTTAGAAGTTTGCTTGGTTCTCTGTTGTGTCTATCTGCCACGAGGCCTGATATTATGTACATAACAAGTGTGTTGTCAAGGTTTATGCATTCACCAACTGAAACTCACCTCAAAGCAGCAAAAAGAATTTTGAGGTACATTCGGGGCACCGTTGATTATGGTATGTTCTATAAAAGAACCACAACTATGAAATTGTTGGGGTTCACGGATAGTGATTGGATTGGGTCACAAGATGACATGAAAAGCACTTCCGGATATTGTTTCACTCTAGGATTAGGTGTCATTTGTTGGTGCACAAAGAAATAGGGGTCTATGGCTCAATCAACTGCTGAAGCAGAGTACGTTGCTGCCTCAGATGTTGTTAATCAAGCTTTATGGTTAAGAGAAATTTTGAGCGACTTGGCGTTTCAGCCAAGTAAAGCAACAGAAATTCTTTGTGATAACATGCAGTTGCTATGGTAAAGAATCCAATCTTTCAGACTAAACACATTAAAATCAAATATCACTCCTTTCGAGAAACTGAAAGGGAGAATGAACTTCAGATTCTGGATTGCTGTGGTGAAGATCAGCTAGCTGATATTTTTACAAAAGCATTACAGAAACATAGATTTGAGCTTCTTAGAGCTAAGCTTGGAGTAACCAGCAGCACTTGCATCAAGGAGGAGTGATGAAGGACGCTGTGTTTTTAGTGATGCTAACTGCAGCTTGGTTTTTTAGTCTTGATATTTTGCTGTCTCTGTACACATTTTTGTTGTTGTAAGTTACTAGATTTTTAGAAGCTTTGTAGTGAGTGGTTGTGCTTTAGTTCAGCACAACTTAAGGAGACATGTTCTCGGTTTTTGAGGGATATTTCAGACCACTTGTATTATATATTTTGTTGTATGTTGTATGAATGAATATCACTGCCACTTCTCAGATTTTCTCTCCTTTTTTCATGTCTGTTGTTTCTCTTTCTCTCCTTCAGATTTCTCTCTTTCCTGTTAAATCAAGAAGTCAATGTTGCATTGATATTCTTAATTCCCAATAGTGTTGTGAACCACGTTCAATCCACAAGGCACTAAAGGTTGGAATTGGTAAATAAGACTTATCCGATTGAGATTATTGGGCTGCGTAAAATGTTGGAGGATTTTATTTGGGATCCCAGCCCAATTAGCTATGTCTAGTAGCTCAACCTTTCCATGGTCGATTTAGTATTTGTATTCCAGTGTAATTCTGTTGAGTCATTATAATATACATTAATGTTTGTGTGGTGAAAATTGGAATCGAATAATTAGTTAAACTTTAATAAGCAAAGTTACCTTTCGCCAAAGTTCAAATTCCTTGTCAAACCAATAACTTCCAGGTCTCAACTTCCGAGTGACTAAAAAGCACCTAAAAGGTCATGCTGTCTCATCAGGGTAGCCCGGTGCACTAAAGCTACCGCTATGTGCAGTGTCCGAGGAAGTGCCTCACCACAAGGGTACCAGAGGCTGTTTCCAAGGCTTGAACTCGTGACCTCCTGTTCACATGGCAACAACTTTACCGGTTACTCCAAAGCTCTCCTTCCTTATTAGGCTTAAAAGAAAATCCATTAACAATCAACTGTAATATTGTGGTCTGATTAACAACATTCTTATCTAAAGGTATATTTTTCGGCCAAATGTCTACAACTTTTCTTCGCGATTGATTGTGTCCGTGCTTTTTGACAGTTTTAAGTTTGAAGTTTCCCTTTAGTTTTACTATTTTAGTTTTCTGAGTAAATCCTAGTTGATAGGTAGTTAGCTAGATTATCCTATTAGTTCAGTAATTGGTTAGTTCAGATTTATCATCATTTGTTGCTTTTGTTCTTATAAATGTAGAGTTCAACAAAGCTGAATAAACAAATTCCTTTTGGCAACATTGCAGTACTTTTGTCTCCATATTTTTTTTAACTTTGTTTGGAGATCTTCATTTTATATGACTTTTTTCTTTTTTGGCTGATTCAAAAAGATCAACACCTTTTTTATATCTGAAGAGGGGGAGATCAAGTCATGTTTGAAGTGGAACTAATCCCCCCTTATGAGCATTTTGTAGGGATTGTTCAAACATGCTGAGAATTTGCTAAAGATTGAACTTATATGTTATGTACTCATCCAAATAATCTCTACTTAATGGTATGGTTTGGCGTGCCATGAACTTATCTCATGACAGGTCGAAGATGTTTCGTGTTGTACTATTTTGTTTGGCTCCGAGCGACTATGATCAGTTGTGGCTTGGTCTGGAGGACAGTGGCAGCGATACACGACTTCAGAACAAGATGGTGCATGTGAAAGAACTCTTTGAAACAATGGCCAGACATCCATGTTTCAAAGAGAGTACCCCATTTGTTTTAATCTTGAACAAGTATGACCTGTTTCGAGGAGAAGGTTGCCCGTGCACCATTGGAATCTCTCTTGTGAGTGGTTCGACAATTCCAGCCAAGTGCAGACTCACCATAGTAACCAATCACTAGCAAATCAAGCATAGTATTATGTCGCGATGAAGTTTAAAGACTACTATGTGGGGCAAGCTTGAGCAAGAGACTGTACAACTGATGTTAGCTTTTCTCCATGGTGTTCGAAGGGGGCGTTTGGTCGGTGTGGTCAGAATTTATGGAATGTGATGTTGTTTGTTCATGATACATGCGAATGTACCTAGCTTTTCTCCATAGTGTTTGAAGGGGGCTTATGGTTGGTGTGGTCAGAATTTATGGAATTTGATGTTGTTTGTTCATGATACATGCGAATGCACCTAGCTTTTCTCCATAGTGTTTGAAGGGGGCGTTTGGTCTAACGGCTCTCTTTCTCTCTAACGGCTCTCTCTCTCTTTCTCCCTACCCTCTCTCCCCCTCTCTCGCCCCGGTCCCCGGCCCCCGTCGCCGTCGCCGACCCGACCCGACCGCCGGCCCCGACCTTCGGTCCCCGGCACCGACCCCCTTCGCCGCTCCCCACCACCCTCCGTCGCCGACCTCCGGTTCCAAGCCGCTACCCCCCCCCCCCCCCCCCCGCTGTTCATACCCCCCTCCACCCTTTTCTGTCCATACCCCTCCCCCCACCTCGGTCTCCAGCCGCCGACTCGGTCTCCAACAACCGATGCTCGGTCTTCAGCCGCAGCTCTGTCTGCACCGCCGCTCCATCTCCAGCAGCCGCAGCTCCATCTCAGCACCAGAATCCCCCGGAAGCCGGTCAACGCTGGGATTGGTTTCCGGCTTGGCCTACAAGCGTAATCCGGTGATGTCTAACCTTTGTTATTTCATTCTTCGTATTATGCTAGTAGTAGCCCCTGTACCTTGACTTGCGAGGGATTTGTGGATATTGTCTGTTGTCTGTGTTGCTGTTGCTGTGGTCGTTTCTTGCACTGCTTTGGATTGGGTTATCGGCTGGGAATCTGTATTTGGGGCTGTGGGTGTTGAGTCCAGTGGTGTTTGCCCCCTAATTGAGTATAGTTTTGTTTCGGGAGTATTTCTTTGAATTTGTGTGAGCCTTGTATTTCTTGCTGCTGCTTTGCTACTACCATCGTGTTTATCTTTACATTTTCTTATACTTTCGTGTAGTTGTGGCTGTGGGCGGTAATGGGTGGATAGGGTCATGTCCGAGGGGGTTGGGGCGTGGGGAAGTGGTGGGGGCGGGGGATGAGGAAAGGGCGGGAGTGGGAGGGAGGCCAAGGTTTGGCCGCGGGGGGAGGGGGGGTAGTGGAGGGCGTGTGGATAGTGACGGTAGGCTGAGGGTTGGGTCTTGGAATATAGGGACCCTTCAGGGTAAGTCCATAGAGCTTGTGAAGATTCTTAGGAAAAGGAGGATCAACATTACGTGTGTTCAAGAGACCAAGTGGGTAGGGTCTAAGGTTAGGGATGTGGATGGTTACAAGCTGTGGTACTCTGGGAGCGAGAGGCGTAGGAATGGAGTTGGCATCTTAGTAGATGAAGAGCTTAGAGGTCAGGTAGTAAAGGTGAAGAGGATCAACGATAGGTTGATGACTATTAAGTTAGTCATTCGGGGGTTTACCCTGAACGTGTGTAGTGCTTATACGCAGCAATTGGGATCGGAGGGGGAGGAGAAGATGCGGTTTTGGGAGGCTTTGGAGGAGGTGGTGAGAGGTGTGCCTAGTTCGGAGAAGATTGTTGTAGCAGGGGATTTCAACGGGCACATCAGGGTATTACCGGAAGGCTTTGGTGATGTGCATGGTGGTTTTGGTTTTGGGGAGAGAAATGAAGAGGGGGCTACCCTATTGGAGTTTGCGAGGTCCTTTGGGCTAGTGGTGGTGAACTCGGGCTTCCCAAAGAAGGACGAGCACCTGATCACCTTTCGAAGCGCGATAGCCAGGACCCAGATTGACTTGTTGCTTAGGAAAGGGGATAGGGCATTGTGTAAGGACTGTAAAGTCATCCCGAGTGAGAATCTTTCGACTCAGTATAGGCTCTTGGTTATGGATTTGGGTATAAAGAAAAATAGAAAGAGGAGGAGTAAGGAGTGTAGACCTAGAATTAAGTGGGGCGGCCTGACGCCAGTGAATGCGTGGGAGATAGGGGAAAAGTTGGCGGGAATGGGGGTGTGGGAGTGTAGGGGGGACGTGGATAGTATGTAGGACAGGGCGGCAAGGTGCATCAGGGAGAATGCAAGTGAGGTGTTGGGTGTCTCTAGGGGTCGGGCCGGGCACCATCGGGGGGATTGGTGGTGGAATGAAGAGGTGGAGAAGAAAGTGGGGACCAAGAAAGGAGCGTATGCTAAGTTGGTGGAGAGTAAGGACGAAGAGGAGAAGCGGGTAAACAGGAAAGAGTACAAGTTAGCGAGGAAGGGGGCTAAGTCAGCAGTCACGGCAGCTAAGACGGCCGCTTTTGAGAGCTTGTATGCAGGGTTACAGGGGAAAGGAGGGGAGAAAAAGTTGTTTAGACTCGCTAAGGCTAGGGAGAGGAAGGGTCGTGACCTCGATCAGGTAAGGGGCATTAAGGGGGAGGACGGTAGAGTGTTGGTGGAGGACGGCCACATTAAGAATAGATGGCAGTCGTACTTTCATAGGCTCTTGAATGACAAAGGGGATAGAGCTATTGTGTTAGGGGAACTGGAGCACTCAGAGGAGTGTCGGGATTTTAGCTATTGTAGACGTTTTAAGGTAGAAGAGGTTAGACAGGCTGTTCGCAGGATGCGAAGGGGTAGGGCGACGGGGCCGGATGAGATACCGGTGGAGTTTTGGAAGTTCGTTGGAGAGGCTGGTGTAAGGTGGTTGACTGGATTGTTTAATGAAATCTTCAGGACGGCAAAGATACCCGAGGCTTGGAGGTGGAGTACCATGATCTCTCTCTATAAGAATAAGGGTGACATTCAGAGTTGCAATAACTATAGGGGGATTAAGTTATTGAGTCACTCTATGAAGATCTGGGAGAGAGTGGTCGAGGTGAGGCTAAGACGGATAGTGTCTATTTCGGAAAACCAGTTTGGATTTATGCCCGGTCGCTCGACGACGGAGGCAATCCACCTGGTACGGAGGTTGGTGGAACAGTATAGGGAAAGGAAGAAGGATCTGCACATGGTGTTTATCGACCTGGAGAAGGCTTACGACAAAGTCCCCAGGGAGGTGCTTTGGAGATGCTTGGAGGTGAGTGGAGTACCGCTGGCATATATCAGAGCAATTAAGGATATGTATGATGGAGCAAAAACTCAGGTGAGGACGGCGGGAGGAGACTCAGAGCATTTCACTGTCCTGACAGGATTGCATCAGGGATCTACTCTTAGTCCCTTTTTGTTTGCATTGGTGATGGATGTGTTGACGCGGCGTATTCAAGGGGAGGTGCCGTGGTGTATGCTTTTTGCAGACGATGTAGTTCTGATAGATGAGACTCGAGGGGGTGTGAATGACAAATTAGAGGTGTGGAGGCAAACTCTTGAGTCTAAAGGGTTCAGGGTGAGCAGAAGCAAGACAGAGTATGTGGAATGCAAGTTTAATGACGTGAGGCGGGAGAATGAGGTAGCAGTGAAGCTGGAAGCACAGGAGGTATGTAAGAGGGATAGTTTCAAGTATCTTGGGTCCGTGATCCAGAGTAACGGTGAGATTGACGAGGATGTCTCGCACCGTATTGGGGCGGGATGGATGAAGTGGAAGCTCGCGTCGGGGGTGCTGTGTGATAAGAAGGTGCCGCCCAAACTTAAAGGCAAATTCTACAGGGTGGTAGTCCGTCCGGCCTTGTTGTATGGAGCGGAGTGTTGGCCAGTTAAGAACTCCCACATCCAAAAAATGAAGGTGGCAGAAATGCGGATGTTGCGCTGGATGTGTGGGCTGACTAGAGGGGATAGAGTTCGGAATGAGACTATCCGGGAGAAGGTTGGTGTGACTTCAGTGGAGTGCAAGATGCGGGAAGCCCGATTGAGATGGTTCGGACACGTGAAGAGGAGGGGCATGGATGCCCCGGTCCGTAGGTATGAGAGGCTAGCGTTGGATGGTTTTAGGCGGGGTAGGGGTAGGCCGAAGAAGTACTGAGGTGAGGTGATTAGGCGGGACATGGAGCAGTTACAGCTCACCGAGGACATGACCCTAGATAGGAAGGTCTGGAGGACGCGAATTAGGGCAGAGGACTAGGGCCAGTTTGGGTCGCTAGTGTAGGGAATTACTTGGTGGGGGTTTTATGCCTGTTATGATTCCGTGTTCCGTGTTCCATGTTTTATTACGAATCTGTGTGCTTTCCTCTGTTTTATATTACTTATGGGTGTCGTATTTATGTTATGTAATCTGCTTCTGTGCTTTACTATGTGTTTGTGTGGGATCTCGTGCCTTGAGCCGGGGGTCTATCGGAAACAGCCTTTCTACTTCTTTAGAGGTAGAGGTATGGACTGTGTACATCTTACCCCCCAGACCCCACTAGGTGGGAATACACTGGGTTTGTTGTTGTTTTGTTGTTGTTGATGTTGTTTGTTCATGATACATGCGAATGTACCTCACCTCTGTGCACATGCATCATTGTCAAAAGAATGTAATTTTTTTTTGTTCATGATACATACGAATATAAATATGAACGTACATGCATGTCAATGTATAATAAATAGTTTACTAATTCATATAGAATATGAAGCTTAGTGTTCTCTGTACATACGTATCATAGTTCAAAAAAGAATGTAATTTTCTTTTCATGGCCAAACACATGCCAGCCCCTAAAGTCGGCACCAACTTTCTCTTAGGCACCTTAACTACAAATTATTCATTTTAACGAGACTTTTGTTAGGTCATTTTAAGACAATGAACATGCATACTTAACCATAAGTTAGGCAAAAGTTAGAAACTTAGATATGATGCCCATAAGGCAAGACATTCTAACTACTGCCCATAAGGCAAACATTCATGACATTACAGGATAGTGAACCTACATAACTGATAAGAGGATCTGCCTGCCTTATAGGCAAAAGCTAGAACTAATATGTTAACCACAACTAGGAAAAGTTTCAGCAAAGGAATGAGACCAACAAGGTAACAACTTAGCTGCTATTGTTATTAAAAATCACTAGTTACAACAGAGATCATACAAAAGGATGATACAAGTATTGGATTCCCCAAACTTACAATGCCATCAAGAAACTGTGACTATTAATATAATTGGGATGGCAAATCATCACTTGAAAGACCAAAAAACAAAGGGGGACATCACGATGCACTAAAGCTCTTGCTATACACGGGATACCGGAAAGGGGTACATCACGGTGTACTAAAGTTTCGGCTATGCACGGGATTAAACTTATTTGACCTCACTTCCTTTTCTCCTTTGCCAAATCTACAAATATCAAGATATGTATAAACTAACTTATTCCTGCTGGAAAAACGGAGAAGAGCTAATATCAGTTGTACTGTAAAATGAGTCCTCAGCTCCACCGTAGTAGGTTTCTTCCTTTTCCTCATCCCACTTCACGACCTCTCTAATATACTTGAATGCCTCATCAACTGTCATGCGGTCTCTTGCCCGAGCTTGCCACACGAATAGTTTTTTACCAGTGATAGAAGTATAAAGGTCTTTAAACTTCATTGCTACATAATAATATGCTTGGTTTGCTAGTGATAGGTTATTATGGAGAGTCCATACTGGACTGAAATCGCTGAACCACTCGCAAGAATCCAATGGTACACGAATGATCTTTTCCTCGAACAGATCATACTTGTTCAAGATTAAAACGAATGGAGTTTCTCTGAAACATGGATGTCTTACCATTGTTTCAAAGAGTTCTTTGACATGCACCATCTTGTTCTGAAGAAGTGTACCGCTACCACAGTCCTTGTGAGAAAGCCACATCTGATCATAGTCACTCAGCGCAACACAAAATACTACAACACGAACATCTTCAAACATCGCCACCCACTTGCATCCTTCATTCATTCCGTTGGCATTTACTCTTATTAGCTGGTACCTGCCAGGAAACGCGGTTAGTCTATGTCAAATAACCATTAAAATGAGATTAGTCTATGTCACCAAGACTCAAGTAGATTATTCGGATGAGTACACAATATGCTCAGCGTAGTACAAAATATACGTTCAATTTTCAGCATGTTTGAACAA
This sequence comes from Capsicum annuum, assembly GCF_002878395.1. Taxonomy (NCBI): domain Eukaryota; kingdom Viridiplantae; phylum Streptophyta; class Magnoliopsida; order Solanales; family Solanaceae; genus Capsicum; species Capsicum annuum. The sequence continues at coordinate 251,378,087 of NC_061111.1, read as the reverse complement.
TCCATACAGAATTCTCAGGTCTACTTATAAAGATGAGACACCGGAACGTCAAACAACTAAAGGTCTAAGAATATAAAAGAATAACTCCAGAAACTTTTCCACTTGCTATCATCATATTACCATACTTATCGAGACATCAGTTATATTTATCTTTACCAGCGATTAGGGAAAGGAACAATGATCCCTTTATGGACCAACTAGATTACTTCTTGGAAGTAGAAGTCCCTTGGAGCAAGAAAGAAATTTGTCTATCTCAGATAAAGTATGTTCTCAACCTACTTGCAGAAACTGGAAAATTGGCAATTAAACCTTGCGGTACTCCTATCGTTTCCGATGTGCATTCGTGAAAGATAGTGACTATCCCTTTAATAATCCAGAGAGATACAGGAGGTTGGTTGGGAATTAAACTCTCACTGTGCCTCGTCCGGACATTGCTTTTGCAGTAAATGTGGTTAGCTAGTTCATGCCTGCACTTACAGTCGAACAGTGGGCAACTCTGGAGCAAATCGAGCAAATCTTATATAAAAGGAGACCTAGACTTGGCATATTATATATTAAAAATGGATATTCTCGGATTGAATATTTTACAGATGCAGATTGAGTTGGATCCAAGATTGATAGAAGGTCCACTATCGGTTATTGTGTCTGTGGAAACTTAGTACATAGAGAAGCAAGAAACAAAATGTTGTATCTCGGCCCAGTGCAGAACCCGAATCACAAGATGTCGATTATGAGCATACATCATCTTTTAACCGAAATTGGATTGAAGCATCCTACTAATGCAACAAAACTTTGGTGTGACAATCAAGTTATCCTTCATATTGACTCAACTTAAGTTTATCATGAAAGAACTACAACATGTTTAGGTACATTGCCATTTTATTTGTGAGAAGATTCAGGAGAACTTGATTACCACTCGCTACATGTAGACAGGAAAGCAACTAACTAATTTGTACACAAAGATGTTGAATGGAGTTCGAGTTGGTTATCCTTGTAACAATACGTGCATTGATCAATATATACTATTGACATCTATGCTCCATCTTGAGAGGGAGTATTCAAGAATGCATGTAGACACCCCTTTGTAGCATATCTTTAGAGATCAGAAAAATTTCTCTTTAGATTATTTCGTTACTGGTCAAGCACCAGATTGCTGGTGAGTGAAAAATCTATGTATAACTCAGGCTATTCCTGAAGCCTGAAGGTAAAATATATCACAGCAATAGCTTCATCGACATCTTTCATTTCATACCAAAAAGCATTTTGTCATGCATGCAAAATAAAAAATTTACACTGCCCAACAGAAATATGAATTAAGCTAGAGTATATCTCGATAATGCTCAGCATCTAAAACTAAAAAGATAAGCATCAGTTAACGCCAGAAAATGTAATTGTCCTAGTAGGAGAACGGTTACCTAGTCAGAGGTGGTGCAGGGGCATCCAGATTGTCCCCATAGGTTTCAGACATTGGGCTACGATCATCCAAGGAGAACTCCATAAAAGCCAAACCATTGCCTTGGGTAACTCCTTCAGCATACAGTATATCACGCTCTGAAGGTTCATACTCATTGCTTGACACCTCAACAGCCTACAAGACGGGGGGGAAAAGAACAATTTAGCATCCATTACGAGGAGAGAAAAGCCAAATGCATAAACACAAGATGCGATCGACAACTCAAATCAACTAGATAATTGAAACAGCTCGTTACCCATATACATTTAAGATAGTGCAAAATGAGTTAGGTAACTACATTGCTCGAGAGACTTTTGACAGTTCGATTCGAAAGTACGTTGCTACTAGGTAACTACGTTCCAAAAAGTACCTTGCTCAAGAAGTAATCTGCTACATCTGGAAGGACATGAAGCTCATTTCTTCTCTTGTATGTTTCCTGTATAGCAGGATCCTTCCATACTTCTTCAACCAGAGGAGCATACTCACGTGTTGCTGCAGGGAAAAATGCATCTAAATCGCCGGTGGCAATGATGTCCAGTAGCCAATCAGAGAAATGCTTCAATCTCGGGTTCAACGAGTAGATGCACTGGCTAGTTTCGGCAGATCCCACATCACCGCCTATAAAGTTGAACTTGTTACTAAATTGCAGCCATTAGATCCTTTGACCACGACACTGTGGATTGTCAATGAAATTTGGAACCATATAGTCATTAATTCCAAATAATGAAAGTTATCAATGTACGAACGAGGTATGTCTCAACTTAGTAAACAGTATCTTTTTAGTAAGAGACATGCAGCATCTAATTGAAGACATGCCAAAAGGAATATCCATGACAAAAGCTATCAATTCTAGACAAGAACGACATAGCTATTTTGTGGAAATCAGTATAACTCAATTTCACTTCCCGCAAATCTAATTGAAGAAAAATCCAATAGATTTGTTAAGAGAATTTTGACTATTTGAATATGGACGAAACTTTGGAGCATATAATTTTCGGCAGTTCTTTTATCTCGTCTTCCTCCGCAATTTGTTAAGTAGGACAGGCATTCCACTACAGATACAGACTATCACTAGAGGAATAAAGTCCTCGCCGCAGAGGCAAAGGGGGCCAGAGCTCCAAGTCCAACAATATGACCACTAATCTACCCGACTGACGAGTACTTTGTAAATTAACAGAGGACTTTTTATCACTAATTTTAGAGATCTATTTGAAAGAACCTTCACCCTCTATTTGTGACAATGCCTCCTCTTCAAAGCGCTCCCTTCCATCAAGAAGAATGCTCAGATATTTGTACATGTTGCTTTGAATCATCAGCTTGATATCTTGAACTTCCTCAGCAGTGAACTTGTTCCCATACAAAAACTTTGCCTGCTCGGAAGGTTGTCGAAAATGAGTATAATAACAGAAAATACGGAAATACAATTAATCACTCAATGATTAAGAAAAGTCAATTTCTTTGGTGAATCCCCTTGGACAAGTGGCGCACCATTCTAAACTCAGTAAATAATGAATTTACCCCTCTACCTTCTCTACTTGAGGAAAGACTATGTTAACCAATGCATTTCATTTTACCCGCAAAAAGTAATATGCAACGAGGCAGAGCAAGAAACATAGACAGACTCATGAAGGAGAAGAGAACTGAAATCCATACAAACAAGTACAAAGCCAATTGCCAGGAACTCATTTCGTCTCAAGCTTGGATCTTCAGCTTTCTTCTTTGTTTTATCCCAAAACTATGTCCACATAAGTTCAAAAAGACATTATGTTCTAATTCGTAGTATACCATAAGATTCCTGAATTTCAATTCAATTTTGGGTTCGCTGCGGAGGCACTTCTTCAAGCTTCCTAACGATAGGTATCCAGAAAACTGTTACCTCTACTAAAGCCGAAAGGAACATAGTATTTCGATAGGAGTGGACAAGTAGTCGATCACAATTAGATGGATTATTCCGGCCCACACTGCTCATCACACTTTCAGACCAATCTTCCTATATGACTGGAAAAAATGGTATCAGTTAATGAAACAAAGGGCATGAATTTTTCTAGTAAACGACGACCTCTAACTAGTTGGTAATTGGTTGGAGTTCCTCCTTTGGCACTATTTTGGTTGGCGAGAGAAGCTTTGAACCCTTTATTAGAAAAAATAAAACAAAGTTAAACCATACTACATTTCCACCTGTTAGACTACTGGAAGTGGACCATCTAAACCTTGTGCTGAATTGTCTCCTTCAAGTAGGCGAGTGAGAGGCCCCGTTTAGGAAGATATCCTAGCCAGTATCGCAAACTAAACAAGGGATTTCTGTCACGAACCAAGCCGGGCCCTGGACGCGACGGGCATCCCGGACCATCAAGGCCCGAGAGACCCCTGTAACGGTCCAACCCACTAGTGATATTGTCCACTTTGGGCCTAGACCCTCACGGCTTTAAAACGCGTCACTAGAGAGTAAGGCTTGCTTACTTGCTTACTTATATACCCAGCATCCCTCATGTGTTTTGCCGAAGCATCCTCGCTGAGGTTTGCCCCACCAAATGGGATTTGCCTAGCCTAGACTCAGGACTGAGGTTTGCCCTGCCTTACCAGGATTTGCCTAAACTCAGTTTGAACTGTGGCCCACATCGACAGGGATACCATTCTTGTCACGACCCAAGCCGAGGCCCTAGCCGCGACGGGCATCCAAAACCATCAAGGCCCGAGAGACCCCTATAACGGCCCAACCCACTAGTGATATTGTCCGCTTTAGGCTAGACCCTCATGGCTTTAAAACGCGTCACTAGGGAGTAAGGCTTGCTTACTTATATACCTAGCACCCCTCATGTGTTTTGCCGATGTGGGACTCCTTATCCTAAGTTGGGGTGTTACAATTTCACAGCCTCAGCTTCTTGTCTTTAATGATGCCCCTTCAGTCCCATTTCATATATCGACATTTGAGTGGAGATGGGGTTTAAGATATTAATTTGGCATATCTATTATATAGTTGTATTGGGACAAACCATTAAAATAGTCGCTGAAAAGTTAGTTCCGCAGAGAACATGGCATCATAGTCTAAAATATGAATTGTTAAGTGAACTGAATTCTTAAAAGTTGTATAGAATATTATTATAGGAACAGTGAAGATCTTGGGACATTCAAAGATGGGAAAAGTCATTTAAGTAGGGATTGGGGGGAGAGAAAAGCTCTATAATTATTTTATCTCGGCATGGCTTATATCAAATGTTACCAGAATATCATTGGATGATTTTTCCTGTTCTTATACGTCGTCATATGTTTTTGGAAAGAAGGAACGCTCCGTACCAGGAAAAACAACCCAGCTTCAATATGATGCAAAACAAAAAGTTCACTTGCAGCAAATGAAATCTGTCGATCATAGTTGTCTCTACTCCGTTACACAAATGAAAAGAGAGACAGACGAACAAGCTGTATACAAAAATTTTAGAACATTTATACCAATGCAGAGACACGGGAAAATTGCTGTAAGATTCCGATACAGAAGCTTGACTTCAAATTTATAAAAAAAAAGCTAAATGATGAAAAGCACTTCCTCTAACGAGAAGTATGCAATAAATAACTTAGAAAGATCGAATATGGCAGTACCTGTTTGAAAATAGTGCTTGTTCCGGAACTTTCAAGTCCAAGTAAAAGTAGCTTCTGAACCCTTTTTTGCTCTATATAATTTGTAACAGTAGTATAATTGCTAGGTTCATCCCTCTGTCCATGGGGCTGACCAGCAGGTACTGGCAGCGACAAAACGGAGCAGATAAACCGCGTAAATGCCTGTATAAAAAACAAATATTAGATATTTAAGAACCAACTAGCCTATTAACAGAGTCAAAAATGCATCTTAAATATACTTTTTTTTGCTACCTTTTCCCATATGTTACCCCGAATATTGTTTTGTCCTTCTTCCTCATAGCGACCATCATCATATACCCAAAAATGAGTGTCACGGGGACATTGCACATTTGCAAGCTGAAATAAAGACAAGAATGATTCACAGCAGACAAGGTGTTCAGGACATGATAACAGGTCCATTTTAATAAGATTCATTTTCCCAAGAGCCTTAACGTGACATAGACACGTGCACGATTTGTCAAATAAACATCTCATTTCAGCATCACTGGACTCCGCTTTTCCAAGTATACCTTTTTTTTTTACAGTTTTGTTTCCCCATTGAACTTCTGTTTTCTGGTAAATTAGGTGAAAGCACAAACATTATACATCCTTCAAAGATTTTCAGGACAGGAAAGACTTAGATAACAAGAGACTTTCCACGTCAATTAATGCAATCTACTATTTGTAAAAGTGGGCATCATATTCCAGACTAATACGCAGCCAATGGTCTCAAAGTAAGGATAGGAAAATCACAATTAATTACGAGTGGAAGCCCGGTTAACAGTTTGACAGTTGTAGAGGACGACAACAGAAAGAAAACATTAGGCACATTTCATTACCAAATATCTCTTAGAACAGTAATCTTAAAGCTATAAATGATTACTTGGATGTATTTAACTTCAGCGAATATCAGTGAAATGATTGCAGCGGTAATAGGGTCAGAAAAAATCAATGCTGCAGTTAACATTTGGTGGACGAAATCCCTAAAGGAAACAGCATGACAATAAGTGACAGATTGACCAAAAAATGGAGATATCATTCACCAGCTACAAACAGGAAAATTTCAAGTGAAAAGACATAAACTGCGGCTAGAACATAGAAAGTAACCATTAGATTGGTACTTAAATAGTGCAGAGTAATTGTTCTACAACAAGTTATTTCCTCACAATATAATCGGGAACTTTGTGCTACAAAGAACATACCTTCAGCACCTTGAGTTCCAGTTTAGTTATCTCTCGGCCATTAATATAGACCTGTGTGGTTCCATTGCTTGCATGCGGACTAAGTTTCCCAGTAAAATTCAGGTTTGAACTCACAATTCTATCAGGTTTTTCTCCTTCCTGTTAAATTAAGAAGCCAAAGTTGCATTAGCTTTCTTACTTTCCGATAGAGATTACAATGATAAGTTAAACTTCAATAAACAAAATTACCTTTCCCCAAAGTCCAGATTCCTTGTCATACCAATAACTTCCAGGCTTCAACTTCTGAGGCGGTAAAGGGCACCCAAAGAGTTCTGCCATTTCATCGGGTTCCAAAGGAAATTCATTAATAATCAACTGCTCCGGTCGGAGCTGATTAGCAGCACATTCTTTTTCAGCTTTCATTATTTGCTTGACTTCCAACGGACTAAGCAAACGTGATAGTACTCTTGAATGTTTGCCAAGTTTGAATCTCTTTGACTCATCAATTGGCTCACCGATGCAACTTACACATTTGCGCCCCTCGGGCATGGAACCCATTGCTCTGAGCACACAATTGATGCAATATTTTGCATCACAAACCAAGCATGACTCTTTATTTTCCCACTTCCCTTTCCCACACCTACAACAGAATCTTGATTTCGTTTTCTTCTTCCTTTCCTTGGAAACTCCAACATATTCCGGAAAGACTTGATTCTCAATGTCCACCACTTTTCTTTCAGATCTAGTAATAGTATTGAAAGTCACCACATGGGCTCTTCTCGACTCATTGTTCTTTGCAGCATTCTCAGAGGGATTATGCTCGGACCGAGGGGACGCTGAGGGGGAACCTGAAGAAGTATCAGGGCTGTGCAGTACAGACACCTGGGACTCTGAACTAGCTGAAATCCTTGGACTTTGACTCGGTTGACTGGTTACAGAAGCTACCTGCGACACGTGCAATGGGATTGTCTCTATAACAGGTGCAACATCCCAGCTTACGGATCTTCCTGATTCTGAAAGAGGTTCTGCTACAGATGCTGTGGGAATTGCACCAGATTTCACATCAACCGGTTCTACTCTAGGAAGATCGTATGATATTGGAGGACCGCTATACTCTGACGCTATTGAGTAATCCATCGCATCCCCCTCAGGGAGGGGAACTCCTGGAGGAAGCATCCTCCTCACCATCTCCCTCCAATTCTCTCCACCATTCTTTTCCATTTTTTATTTAAACGCGAAAATCGCCAAACTCTTATTGCTGTATTCTCAATTGCAGCATCAATTTCCCACACATCTATCACTTCTTAATACCGCCGATTCCACCACCATCTAGTAAGCAGAAACATCTAAGTCAAACGCGACAAATAACAATGTCACAATTACTCTCCAAGGAGTTCAATTAATAAAAGCTTAGTTTAAAACCAACTATTGCTAAGCATTCAACTCGGGCTGATTTTACATAGTCACAATTCCCCTAAAACACCTTCAATTCGGAAAAGTTTAATCACGCCTTTTGATCAAAAGCTCAACACTTTGAAATGTTACAACCAAACAATTCAAGCACAAAGCTTAACTAGCCAAACAACCAGACAAGGCCCACAAATACATGTTAAAGGGCAGCCCGGTGCACTAAAGCTCCCGCTATGCTCAGGGTCCGAGGAAGGGCCCCACCACAAGGGTATATTGTAGGCAGCCTTCCCTTGCATTTCTGTAAGAGATTTTTCCAAGGCTTGAACCCATGACCTTCTGGTCACATAGTAGCAACTTTACCAATTACTCCAACGCTCCCCTTCACAAATACATTTTACTTAACAAAAATCAAAATCAAAGTTTTTCACGACATAAGGGTGTGGCTTAGTGGTCAATGAATTGAGTTGACAGCCATGAGCTCTCAAGTTCAAATTTGACAAAAACACTAGGTAATATTTTTTCCCATCTGTAGTAGCCTTGGAGGACAAAGTTACCTGAGACTAGTGGTAGGTGATAAGTACAACAAGAACAACATACTCAATGTATTCCCACAAAGTGGGGACTGGGAGGGTAAAGTGTACACAGTCCATACCACTACCTCCGCTTAAGTAGAGAGGTTGCTTCCGATAAACCCCCGGCTCAGGACAGATAACAAATATAATCAACCAAAAATCATAAAAGCAACCAACAAAAAGGAATATCACACCGCTAGATAGTAAAGAAAACAAAACACCCACAAAGTAATACTACAAACTAGCTATACGAAATCATAGACATCACCAAAACATCACGAACAAGAGGCTACAAGACACTACAGGCACAGATACAAACACAGCACTCTTCCCTACTATTACGAACGTACTCCTACCTACTACTCCTCTACCCTATGAAGGTATGGAGATATTTTGTGGAATTAGTCGAGCTACCTGTAACTAGTGGGAACTGTTACGTATCACGTGGAATTAGTCGAGGTGAGCGAAAGCTGGCCCGGACACCAAGGTTATTTAAAAACAAAAAATCAAAACTTTTCATGAAAATTAAAACCAAAGTCCATATCTTCAAGTGGGAATCTAACAACTTTGAACATTGAAGTAATAAAAGCTCCAGAATCAAACTTAACCAAAGCAAAATCCTCAATTTCCAACCCTTAACTACTTTGCAACAGTTCCAATCCCAATACATATACACAAACTAACATATAACAAAAAAGGTATGCAAAAATGTCAAGAAAATATGTAAAATCAAGAAAGTTTTTACCTTTAAGTTAAAAAGAAGAACAAAATGAAAACGGGTTGAAGGGGTATACAAAAATTACAAGAAAAGATGTAAAATCAAGAAACTTAATACCTTTAAGTTAAAAAGAAGTAGAAAAAATTGAAAAAAGGGGTTGAGCAACTTTTACCTAAGAAAGTGACTAACAAGCTGAATATATGAATCTTGATTTGTGATGATTAAAAATTGCTTTCACTTTTTTCTTCCATTGAGCTCCAAAAAATCTGGAAAAAAAAAAAATCACAAAGGAAGTAAGTGAAATTAATTGAGGTGCTTGTACACTGACTCAAACATTATAACTATTGAAAAAAAAATCATTAAATTAATTATAACTATTGAAAAAAATCATTAAATTAATTGAGGTGGTGCAAACTGATAGAACAGAATGATTATAAAAAAAATTGGAAAGGGGTTGAATTACTTTTACCTGTGTAAGTGACTAGCAAGCTGAAAATAATGAATCTTGATGATTTAAAATTGTCTTCAGTTTTAATTTTTTGAACTCCAAAAGTCAGGACAAAAGAAAAATCAAAAGGGGTTAAATGTTAAAGATTAATCTTTTGAGGGAATAAGAATAAAGAACGCAAGTATCTCGCGAAATTAATTGAGATGTATATAATAGCCGTCTATAAGTTGATATGGCTTATACAATTTTTGAAAAAAGAAAAAGAAATATTATGTTATGTTGTTGATACAGAGTGACACATATGTCATTATAAAAAATTGGTCTGAACAAAATGATTATAAGCAAGGTGTAATCCAAGTGTGTAGATGCGTACAAGCTGGTTCAGACTATACAATTACTCAAAAAGAAGAGAAATATCACGTTATGTTGCTGATGCGAGGTAACAGATATCTCGTGATATTGGTTTGAAGTGTATGAAAGTTGATCCTCATAGAATTAACTGAAGTGTGTGTAGATATGTGTAAATTGATCGAATAATATAATTATTAAAAAAAGAAAAGAAACATCATGTTATATCGTTGGTACGAGTTAACAAATATCTCATGATATTAATTTGAAGTGTACAAAAGCTAATCGGTGAAATTAATCGAAGTGTGTAGGCGCGTATAAGTTGACTCAAAAAATACAATTATTGAAAAAAGAAAAAAAAAACATCTTGTTATATTGATGGTACAAGATCACAGATATTTTATGATGTTAGTTTGAAGTGTACGAAAATTGATACAAACAAAACTATTATAAAAAAGAAAATGAAAAGGGGTTTGAGTAACTTTTACTTGTGAAAGTGATTGACAGGCTAAAAATATGAATCTTGATGAGAAAGATGATTAAAAATTGGTTTCACTTTTTCTTTTTGTTGAGCTTTAAAAGTCTGAAAAAATATCAAAAAGGGATTAATTGCAGTTTACAGAAAGAAAAAGACTGTTAATATAAAGATAGAGAGTTGGTGGTGGGGTGGGGTATGGTAGGGGTGGGAGTGGGGGTGGGTGTGAGGGATTGAGATGTGGGTCCATGTGGAGTAGGGGCGGAGCTAGCTTAGATGCATGATTCATTCCAACTTCTCTCAATAATAACTTATACTCCTGTAGATATATATAGTTTTAACGAAAAATTATACTATTTATATATGACTAATAATGATAATATGCTGAAGATGGAGAGATTGACGGGGTGGGGTGGGTGGGTGGGGGTGAGGGGTTGAGAAGTGGGTCCATGTAGAATAGTGGCGGAGCTAGCTTGCGGCCATGCATCATAACTGCTTTTTGATGATAAATTATAATTCTATTTATATATAATTTTGACAAAAAATTATATTATTTATGGAAAAGGTATAAATATACCCTCGAACTTTGATAAATGGTACATATATACCCTCCGTTATACTTTAGGTACAAATATACCCCCGCCGTTAATGATTTGGTACATATATACCCTTCTCATTAACGGCGTGCCACGTGTTGCGATCCTAGTAATTTATCCATTTTTATTTACAGAAAAGGTACAAATATACCCTCAAACTTTGATAAATGGTACATATATACCCCGCTATACTTTGGGTACAAATATACCCCCACCGTTAATGATTTGGTACATATATACCTTCTCATTAACGGCGTGCCACGTGTCGCGATCCTAGCAATTTATCCATTTTTATTTATTTTATTCCCAAATAATTAATCCATCCTAATTAAAAATTCATTACCCGACCCATTCCATCCCAATCCGACCCAATCCAAACTGAAGCTGCACGTGTGTACGCCTAAAGCTTCTAAGAGCTGCAGAAGCAAACAAGGCAACTAATGCTACCAAAATATTTACGCGAGAAAATTCTTACTTCAATATATTCATACTCATGCATATTAATCTTTAATTCTTCTTGATGCATACTTCAAAACTCATCACAATTTGCAGATTATATTAGTTGACTTTGTGCGAGAGTATATGCCAAAGACTTCAGGTGTAATTGAAATTCAAGATTCTAATGGAAATAAGTAGAATGCCCATTGCATCAGGAGGAAAAATGCGGATGATTTTATGCAAAAGATGGTCGAAATTTGTTAGGGATATCAGTTTAGTGGTAAGAGACGCGTTTGTAGGGTTAAAATGCCTTCAAATCGGGTTCGTCACTGCCATTTGCATCAATCCGGCTTTCAATTCTGAGTCTCAGAAACTTTTGGCATAAACGCGTCTCTCAGTAGCTTCAATTTGGATCGGGTCGGGTTGAAACGTAATGAGTCGGGTAGTGGATTTTTAATTATAGTAGATTAATTATTTGAGGGTAAAATAAATAAAAATGGGTAAATGGCTAGGATCATGACACGTGGCATGTCGTTAGTTAGGAGGGCCTATATGTACCAAATCATTAACGGTAGGGGTATATTTGTACCCAAAGTATGACGGAGGGTATATATGTACCATTTATCAAAGTTCAGGGGTATATTTGTACCTTTTTCATATAAAAATAGGTAAATGGCTAGGATCGTGACACATGACACGCCGTTAGTTAGGAGGGTATATTTGTACCAAATCATTAACGGCAGGGATATATTTGTACTGAAAGTATGACGAAGGGTATATATGTACCATTTATCAAAGTTCAGAGATATATTTGTACCTTTTCCGTATTATTTACACATGATTGATAATGATGATATGCTAAAGATATGGAGTTGGGGTTGAGATGTGGGGTCCATGTGTAGTAGGGGTGGAGCTAGCTTGGACCCATGATTCATCCCATCCCAACTGCTCTCCAATGATAAATTATTTTTAAAAAAATAACATAAATATATACCTTATTATATTTGTACAGATTTTCATTTTTACAAAATAATTATAAAAATCTAAATTAATTATGTATCTTTATTGGATATATCGAGAGCAAATTATGTATTTTGATAAATTTTAAATCGGAAAAAAATGTATCTAAAGTCAATTATGTGTTTTTACAAAGAAAAAAAATATCTTCTTTAAATGTATCGGGAGCTAATTATGCATTTTAATAGACCTAAAATTAAAATTTTTGGTAATTATATAAAATGTAGGAATTTATGTTCGTTTGTTCAAATTATACAGCTATTTATATATATTTTTAACAAAAACTTACACTATTCATACATAATTGATGATTGTGTTATGCTGGAGTTAGAGGAGTTGCGTGGGGATGGGGTTGAGATGTGAGTCCATGTGGAGTAGGGGCGGAGCTAATTTGGAGCCTGAAATTCATTCAAAATCTCTTTAACAAAAAATTACATTATTTATATACTCTCTCCATCTCATTTTATGTGCCGTAATTTCCTTTTCGGTTTACTTTAAATAGAATATAGTTTCTTATTTGATAGCTATTTAAAGATATAATTTTATTTTTATCCTTATTGATCATAATTATAATTTTCACTTGATTAAAAATACTAACAATATATTTTTTAAAAAAGAATTTAATAAACATCATTAAATTTTATTTTTTTTTACTTTTTAAATTTTATATCTGATCAGATAACGACATATAAAATAAAATAGGAGTACATAATTAAGAATGGTGATATAATGATGATAGGAGTGGATTGGGTGGGTGGATTTGAGGGGGGTGGGGGTGAGAAGTGGGGCCATGAGGAGAGTGCATGGGTTTGGACTGTATTAAATATAATAGTGAATGATGAATAAGATGAACAAAAAAGCAGGTGAGTGTTGAGTAGGGGTGGCCATGGTAGGTTATTTAAATTTTCGGTACCATAATTTTAGTATTCGATTTTTCAAAAGAAAAATATTATATTATTATAATATTAAATTAACTTAATATGGTTTGATTTTGATATTTATGGTGTGATAAAATAGTAACTATAGTTTGTTCAATTTTAATAATATATACTCGTATAATAGAATATTATGACTTTAAATTTTTTTTGTTTTTTAAAATCAGTTGCATCATACTAACACATTACATATGTAGAAAGATACGGTCAAAAGAAAGTACAAACAACTTCTTTTACGAATCAATTATATAAAAAGAAATTTCAATTAAGATAGAATAATCAAAGTGTCAACGTTTAAATATTTCGCTCTATGGTAACACTAGGTTGTATATTTGTTAGTTTAATAATATATATAATGATATATATAACTATATATTTCGGTATGGTATTCGGTGTTTCGATGTGTTATTTTTAAATATTGAATGCCCTAATACCAAAAATATTTAGGACGTATACCGTATATCATATACCATATCAAATATCAAAATTACAGTATCAAAAAATTCAATTTCGTATGATGATTTGGTATATACCATACCATGTCTAGCTTCTAGTGTTGAGATAGTAGAGAGAGTGAATGCATGCACACTTATGGTAGCGAGTGAGAGTTGGTGCCCAAAACATGAAAATCTTTTTTTATTCAATTCGATGTACAGTATCCGCATTACAGCTCCACTTATTCAAATAACGCATTGTAGGGCCCATACTGGAGGTAGCGCTCCCAACAAAAAAAAATTCATATTTAGGGATCGAATACGAGATCTCTAGTTAAAGATAAAACAGTCTCACCACTGTACCACAACTCATGTTGATCTAATATATTATTATTTTAATAAAATATTGCCCGATTTTATTGTCAGTGTCGTCTCGATTGTCATATTGTCAATACGAACATTCAAAGAAAAGATGTGAGTAGAGATCTATTCGAGTGTGCATAAGATTGATAAATATCTACGAGTCCATTTCAATTTGTAGAGGTAAGAGCATTAAATCGATTTGTCGTTATTATCATTTTTCTCCTTTATTTCATTTCAGTATTGATTCTTTATGGTCGTATTTATTTTACATACTTGATTTTTGAATGGAGTATTAACTAAACTTACTCTCATGATCGGGTATCACCTTCTCTAGGCTGCACTTATAAATTTTACGTTAGAAATGTTACTATTGTAGTATATATTATTCAATTTCTAACTATTATTATCAACTTATGAAAATATTTTATGGCATTAAATTCACACTACTTGTATAAAAAAAATCCTATTATATTATTCTAACTAATTCAAATTCACATTATATAGAATTTATTAATGAAGAAAACATTTTTACTCTAAAATTTGTTCATTTTGAGAATTCAAACCCTATAAATAAAGAAATTTAGAATATATAAGTAGTAAGTACAATATTTAGATACAAATAATAAATAACTTATTATTTCTTAAAAATAATTTCTGTTTTACAAAAAAAAAAAAAAAAGCTAAATTAACTCAGTTCATCAAAACAACTAATATTTTGTGACTATTAAATATTTATTACTAGTACCTAATGTAGACATCATTTTATGATTTTGTCGAAACTTAATATTGTATTATTTCCAAATTGATCCATAAAGTTTGTCTTACACATAAAAGTATCAAATTGATTAATTAATAATCCATTGATTAGACAAAGCCTAATATTTTATCAGTAACAAGATCTCAATTATCTTTTATAATGTATGTGTTTTTTGTACTTTTTTATTCTTATATGTATAAAATAAAGTTAATACTATCCAGATAAAATGTGAGACGCAAGATGGAGATGGTTCGGACATGTGAATAAAAAGAGTCAAAAGGTCGGCGGTGATATATTTGAGGAGAGATAGGAGTAGATCGAAGAATAGGGATGGCAATGGTGCGGCGCGGGTTCTTTCTAAACTCGCAAATTTTAAAATTGCACCGCACCACCCCGCATCACTTTTAGACCTGCATAAACTCGCCTCACACTCATACATGTGCATAACTGCATTGCATTGCCCATATTTTTATTTAAAAATAATAATAATAATTTATAACTCCATTAAAAATCATAATATTTCTAAATCTTCAATTAGAAAATTAGAAAATAGTAACAACAAACTTCTATTATATCACTTTTTACTAAGAAATTATCAGAGAAGTATCACGTGTACAAGCAATGATCAAATATCATATTTTTATTAAAATGGATAAAGATATTAAAAAAGTTATAAAATTATTTATTTGTAGTGTTATACATGTCATTTTAAGTATCATAAAATTTTAAGTAAAGAATACATATAATTTTACGTATATTCACGAGAATAATACTAATTTTTAACTTTTTTTAAGCTTATACCTGTATATACCCGCAACTCCCCCGCCCCGCCCCATTTAAACAAAAAACTTACTTCAACTTGCCCTGCACCCACCTCGCACCCAATAGTCCCGCACACGCGATATTGCCCTATTATCATCCCTATTAAAGAAGAATTAAAAAGAGGTAATTAGATAGAACGTGACTGACTCATTCTTAACTCACCAAGGACATGATTAGATGGAACAGTTTAGAGGCTGAGCTAGGATTAGAATAGATGTTAATTAGTAGGTATTATATTATGCTTCAATTTTGTTACTACTGTTATTTCCTTTACACTGATTATCCTCAATTTTTATATTGTCGGTGTTTTTCCTTGATTTTGCAATATATAATACTTCTATAGAATTTTTAAATATCCAAATTTTAGTTTTAACACATCAGTTTATTCTAATCTACTTTAGTTTTGAAAATTAGTCAATTTGGCATCCAAAAGTGTGGCCTGGTGGTTAATGGAGTGAATTTAGAGCCTAGGATTTCACGTTCAAATTCCAACCAAGACGAACAATAATAGGTGTCTATTATCTTTTTGCTAGTGGGAGGTGGTAAATATCTCGTGAATTTTATCAAACGTGACAACACTTTGAAATGGAGTCTCAGATTCCATATGTGAAATTTCATGATAAGATTTTGAAATTTCACCCGTATGTGAGACGACACTGTGATTAACATTCAATTACAAAACTCAAAAATGGCTATTTGTTAATTGAATAATTTTGCAGAGAGAGAGTGAAAATTTCTTTAGTTTATCGATCTCTTATTCAAGAAAAGCAGTTGCATACGGAGCATGCATCATATGCTAAACGAATCAATTAAATTTCAGTACCTTAGACACAAAAATAACTATATATGTGTTTAACATTTCAACATTCATAATTTCAAAAATATGATGCACAAATGCGAATAACGTAAAAGATTGAGCAGATCAAATTTAAATCTTAAATTCACCTCTGAAATTTGACCTCAATTGTGCTACCTAGAGGACTATTTATCGTATGTATTATATTTAGGGAGCTACTACAATGACAACCCTATTTTGCTAAAAGAATACCAAAATTTGTAGACATGAAAAATTTGAAAGTATTACAAATGCTTAAAAGAAATAACTTTTAACCATTATAAACAAAGATGCAACTATATCAACAATGAACTCCCCAAAATCTAAATTGAGCTAAAGCCATTTAATAAGAGGCCTTAAATATATACACATAGATATAAAAATAATATTATAAGAATTTAGATTTTAGAGATTTTAGAGATGTCTTTTTTGTTCTTGTATGTTAATTATTTTTTGACGCAATACTCTTAGTAGACACATAATCTTTAACTTCACATGTTAATATGATTATTAATAAAAGTAAGGATGAATTCTAGTTAACGAAATATTGGTTATTTGTTTGTAATACATTAACTTGGATATGTTGTTAAAACTATACTTATTAATATGAAGTTTGAGTTGTTTAATTTAAAGTTCAAAAATATTTCTAGTATAAATTAGATAGTTTTTTCTTTATTATTTTTAGATAACTTTTAAACGTATTTCACTATCTTTATTATTACTAATCTAGGATACGTGTGTTGCACGTGTGTATATTGTCAACAATAATAAATTTATAAAAAATAAATTATTGTGTGTATGTTATATTATTAAGTATAAAACTTTTAAAATAACACCAAATATGATATGAACGAAAATAACTATTACCACTCTGCCAACAAATATCACAATGTTGCAAGTACCTTCATTTTGTTAACAACCTTCATGTTTTTTAACACTCCTTCCTTTTTAAATATTTATCATTATAAGACACTATTCACCCCCACGCCCTAGCTATAGCCAAAGTTACTAGGGGGTTTGGGCCACAGGTGACAAAAGAGTTTTAAAATGAGGTGTAGGTGACACAAGTCTTAATTATTATGTGGAGGTGACAATTACTTTATTATGGATTAAGAAAGTTGGAAAAGTTTGAAAATAATCCACAAGTTTTTTAATTTATACTTTGATCCAAATGTTAGCCTATATAACGGAAAACGGAGGTAAAAATGATGTTTTTCTCTCTTTTCTCACCCATTGTTGTTTTCTCTCTCTTAGCGATTTTTGTTGTTCATTGTTGCTGTTGCTTTATTCATCATCTTCTGCTTCATTATCATCATCTTCATCTTGTTCTTGTTCTTGTTGACCATTTGTTGTTGTTGTTGTTACCGCTACTGTTGCTATTTGACCAATTTCTTAGGTCAAATTTTGTTTCTAACATCACTTTTCACTTTGGCATTACTTCATAGGAGACGTTGGTAAGTCAAATTATGATTTTTAGTTGAATTTGTCATCTGGGTAACTGCTATTATGTTGTTGTTTTCCAACAATGGATAGAACCCAATCATTAATCCAACATAAAATCCATCTGCTTAAACAGATAAATCATCTGTTGCGACAGATGAGACATCTGTTTCAACAGAAGACTGATATGTTGGATTCATGTTTAAATAGATAGGTCATCTGTTGCAACATTTGACATTTATGTTGCAATAGATTAGTTACCTGTTGCAACAGAACTTGAACATGATTCCAACATAGGTTACAACAGATTAATAACCTGTTGCAACTGGTAAGTTATCTGTCGCAACAGGTTAATTATCTGTTGCAATTGTCACTCATATGTTGGAATAAGCTTCGAAGGTGATTTAGTTATAACATCAATTCCAACAGGCGATTCATCTGTTGCAATAGATATTCAGACCCGTAACATGAATCCCAATGGGTAAGAATCTATTGTGAATCATCACTTACTTGTTGCAACAGATAACACATCTGTTGGGATTCATTCACGGCACTATGAAGTCACTATCAACTTTTTTTAACAAATGACTTTATTTAGGTACCACTAATGGAAGGATTAATAACAATAAGGGTAGATTGTCATGGTCAATGGGTCGAGAAGAGCAATCGATATGTACGGTGTTGGAAGAAGGGTCAAATGCTAGAGACGATAGCTATGACAGTCCAAAGTGATGTTTCGTATGATGACTTTGTGAACTTAATCATCAGCTTTTGTGGACTGAATTATCAACTGAAAGAATTCGCCATCAGCTACATGCACAGCTCCTTTGAAAATTAGAGGGTACTGCCTTTCAAGATAACCGATTAGGTTCGGTTGCGTTCTTATCTAAGTGATTCAACCAGGCCGGTGTTAAGGGTGTACATGGTTGAAAAGACGAGAGAGAATGAGAACCAGAACGTAGAAGAAGAAAAAAAAAGAAGAAGAAGAAGAAGAAGAAGAAGAAGAAGAAGAAGAAGAAGAAGAAGAAGAAGAAGAAGAAGAAGAAAAAGAAGACTTCTTTGATGATAGGTTGGATGATCTAGACATGAATATTTCAGATGATGATCAAACACCTACGCCCGTTGATGCGACCAACACGATGTGCAGTTCTTCTCAATCGACACAATCTGGAAATCTTCGAGACGACGGGACCGACTTTTTTATTGGAATGTCATTGAAGGAAAAGAATGAACTATCTAACACTTTGTTTATTTCTTTCTTGAAAATAGATTTCAGAATAAAGAAGGTGATTAATTCGAGCAGTTTCTTTTGCTTTAAATTTGCTAATTCGAAATGCAAGTGGTGGTTAAGAGTGGTGAAGTACACAAGTTCTGACGGATTCATCATTCATAATCATGAAAAGTATCACAAGTGTGGTTCGGAGCACATCTCGAGCCAAAATCCTCACGCCACGGCAAAGGTCCTCGGTGAATATTTTAGGAGTAGTTTTACCGATGGCAAAGGCCCTTCAACGAGGCTTATGGTCAATCAACTCCTTATGGATTTGGGCGTCCTGGTCAGTTATTGAAAGGTATATACGGCCATGGGGATTGCCAAGGACCTGGTTCGGGGGACACTCGAGCATGGGTATGAAGTCTTGGATGCTTACCATTACATGATTGAGTCCACAAATTCCGGAAGTAAGACGGCATTGCATTTGGATGAAAACGGAAGGTTCAAGTACTTTTTTATATCCTATGATGCTTGGATTCAAGGTTTTCGATATTTGAGAAAAGGCATAGCCGTCGACGGTACCTTCTTGAGGAGCAGGTATAATGGAGTTCTGCTAGCGGCGGTGGTGCAGGATGCGGAGAATCACATCTTTTCGGTCGCTTTTTGTGTAGCAGACACGGAATGTGATGCCTTTTGTGGATTTTTTTTAACAACTGCGATGTGCGTCGAAGATACCGAAGATTTGTGTTTTGTATCGGATAGGCATCCAAGTATTCCAAAGATGGGTTTACTTTTTTTCACTTCAGCTTACTTTGGTTGTTGCATCAAGCATCTTGGAGAGAACAATCGAAACAACTATCACAACGAAAGGGTCGTCACCCTTTTTTATAGAGCATCTAAAGCATATAGTAGAGAGGAGTTTTTAGACCATTTCAATCAAATAGCGGATGTGAATCCCAAGGTAGCAAAATTTCTTGCACCTGTCGATTTCGAGAGATGGAGCCGGGCATTCTATCTAGCAAATAGGTACATTCTTATGAATTTAATGTATTGTTTGATTTACAAGTTTAATTATGACATCAAACATAGTTGAATCAGTGAATTCATTATTTGGTGATGAAAGAGAATTTTCCATCAAGGCTATGTTTGAAAAAATAAGCAAGAAATATAAAGATTTTTTAATGAAAGGCGTGTGCAGTTCAAGTTCCCAGAGAAAAGACCCAATTTGTTCTCGAAATCGAAAAGAAAATATCAATGAACATCAGTTTGGAGAATAGGTTATTCTCTCATAAAATAGTAGATTACAAATTTCGTATCACCGGTCATGGTGATGCTGCCACGGTCGATCTTCAAACAAGATCTTATACGTGTAGAGTTTTTGACTTGGACAAAATACCTTGTCCATATGCTATGGCAACCCTTCGAGCTCAATACAGCCATAAATATGGACATAAAGTTTACGAGCACTCCTCTCAATATTATTCGGTGGAAAAATATGAAATGGCATATAGTGGGCATATTACTCCGGTGCCTCCCGAAGAATCTTGGGTTATTCCAGTAGAGCTTATGGGGAGATTAATACCTCCTCCATATATTAACCCGAGCACTATCAAACCGGGAAGAAATCCATATAAAAGGAGGCATGGAGTTGGAGAATCATTTTCATTAAGAAGAAATAAGCTCTCCATATGTAAGTGCGCTGGCCACAAAAGAACTACATGCCCGAATCATAATCCCCCATGATCATTGTAATTGCAGAAACTTGTGTTGCTATTTGTTTGTTTGTTGTGGACTTTTATATATTTAACTCATTGTTGTGAACCTAATGTTATCATTTATTTTATATAAAATGTCTTTTTTTAAAATAACTTGTGCATCAATAAAATGAGGCAAAATATGAACTAAATAATACAACAAACCACAATTATTCTCAGCAGTTGCACAAACAACTAGAATGCTTTCCTCCAACAGATGAAAATCTATCAAAACAGATGGATAATCTGTTGAAACCCAACAAATGACCAATTGGTTCCAACACATGGGCCATCTGTTGAAAGAACTCAAAAGCCAAAATTGCTAGTGCTACTAGATTCAACATTGCCTCCAACCGTCGACATCTTAACATGTATTAGATTAGAAGAAATAGACAGAATGAAAATTGAATAAGAATTAAAACGCCAAAGTCTGACTAAAATTAAATTTTTCATTAAATGAAAAATAAAATACATCAGGTATAGATCCGATATAGAAAAATTAAAATGTATATGCTAAAAGAAAAAACACATTCTAATTATTATTATTATTATTATCATCATCATCATCAATAATGACAGCCGGACAATCAACTCGCAGCAGCAGGGTTCTTATCAGCCTCTGCATCTCTCTGAACATTGTCGCTCTCACAATGACCAACTCGCTCTGCAGGTCATTAACCTGCCTTTGAAGTTCTCGCACTGTGTTGAGTAGAATAACAATGTCCGGAAAAGGATCAGCTATATCTAGAACATGCTGAATTGACAAATATAAAGAAAAATGTTCACAATGTAATATAACGTATACAACCAACTGGTAAATTTATGCCAGAAAAAAACTTACCTCAACGAGAAAGGAATATGTTCTTTGAAGAGAAATGGTTGAAGATGTCACACGAAAGGAAAAAATGCAAGAAATAAATAGAGTTGAATGAAGATTAAGGAGGGACCTATAGTATAATCTAGACGTGTCAGGCCAAAAGGCAGGACTGTTCAGCTCCATTGTATTAATTACATTCAAACAGGTGGCATTTTGTTTTCTGTGAAAAGTTGCGACTTTTTCTTTTACACTAATTACTTCTCACCATTTCATAGCGGTTTGAGACTCGATAAGCTGTTGCAACAGATCATTCAGCATTTTTAACAGATTTAGCATCTGTTGCAACAAATGGATGGATTGAATGTGCAACAAACGGCTGTCAAAACAGATTTACCATCTGTTGTAATAGATGGTTTGTATATGCAACAAATAAGACATCTAATACAACTTATGTATTATCTGTTGCAACAGATGGATAGTATGTATAAGTTGGAGGAGATGTTTTGATATCTTCTGACAGTTGATTCATCAGTTTCAGTTTCAACAGATGGAGTATTCAGTTCATTAGCTGTTTTGAATGTGTTAGATAAAAAATCTTCACCTCTTTTTAATAGTCCCTCCGTTACGTATTAGTTGGGCCCTATGGACTTGGCACACCAATTAATAAAAATATAAATTAGGTGATTATTTTCCCAAATTGGCCTCATTAATTATGATTAGAAAGTATAAATGTGAATAATATACTTTATGTAGTCATTTAATAATAGGGGTAATCTTGGAAGAATATAATAAAATTCTTTTGATTTTATAAATAGGAAAACTAAATTGAAACAAACATTTTTATAAAGAAGTAATCACATGCGTGCAGATTAATTAAAAAAAAAGTTTGGTCTATCGCAACAGATTTATCATCTGTTGCAACATATAGATTATCTGTTACGACAGATGGACCATATGTTGGAGCAAATGTTTTGATTTCTTTCAGCATCTGATTCGTCAGTTGCAACAGATGGAGATTTCGATTCATCAGCTGTTTTGAATGTGTTAAGATAAAAAGTCATGACTTTTCACACCTCCATTTTAATAGTCATCACATTCGTTCAGATGAATAAACAACACTGACATGTCCTGATGGGGTAGGAAGAATAAGATGCGTGCAATGGATCCCATTTTCATGCATGCGAGTTATGTATATTATTGATCAGGCTACCATGAAGATACACATAAAGTGCAATGATTTTGTGAATGCAATTTTTTACTGATTAGACATCGATCCTTCAAACAAGATCCTAAATTATACAGTTTAGTTTGATAGGTGCAAACTGATAAGGTCGAAGGGTTTCAAGACGGTGGTATCGATACCCCATTACAATTTAATAACACAATTTATGCACATGTTTTTATGTCAAGTTTGGGGAAAGGTTCAAATTTTTGGCGGCAGTGTAAATATCTAATAGTGATTGGATCGATTTTAATGGCACGATGGACTTCTTGAAAGGCCTACGAAGCCTCGCAATGCAACAAACAACGACATAACTAATAGAAATTCCCCTGGTCCAAATTTATATGGATGGATTGGTGGAGGAGACTTTTTTATAGCAGAAGGTGCTTGGGAGAATACCTATGCATGAAGGGGGAGGTGGAGAAGGCCATATATCATTTCAGACCTTGTTTAAGAGGAAACGCAGGGTAGAAAGGAAAGTGTAGCGAAATTGGACAATGAAATTCACATTAGAAATGAAAAAACTGGATGAGCTTCAAATGTGGAAGTGTATCAAAATATAAAAATCCGTCAGTCGATGAAAAAAAAGAATAATAGTCAACAAGACTGGAGCTGGACAAAGCACTTTTCTTGAAAATGTAACTAGCGAGTGTGGCCTCAATGAAGACTCTCACAAAGTGCAGGACAAGAACTCAAAGTAAAAAGCTTCGCAAGCACGGAAGGTGGTAATATTGTCGGTCAAAATTAAAACCTACATGTCAATTCAGACCGACAATCTTACCACCTTCCATGCCCACGAAGCTGCTTCCTTAGAGTTTTAGTCCTGCATTTTGTGGGTCTTCATTGAGGCCGCGCTCGCTAGTTGCAGTCTCTAGCAAAGTGACCATCTCAATTCCTCTTGACCGTTCTTCTTTTTCTTCAACGACTGATAGATTTTCATTTTTGGATGCACTTTCACATTCATATCTCATCCATTTTTTCATTTTTTATGTCAATTTCATAAGCTAATTTCGCTACACTTTCCTTCTGACCATGTGTATCCTCTTAAACAAGTACTAAGATAATATATGGCCTTCTCAACCTCCCTCTTCCCGCACAGGTTTTCTCCCAAACACCTTCTGTTGTATAATAGTCTCCTCCAATAACCCATCCATATAAATTTAGACCAAGGAAATTTCTATTAAATCCATCGTTGTTTGTTGCAGTCCGAGGCTTCGAAGGCCTTTCAATAAGTCCATTGTGCCATTAAAACCGGTCCAATCACTATTGGATATTTATACTACCGCCAAAAAATTGAACCCTTCCCCAAACTTGACACAAAAACATGAGCATAAACTGTGGTTAAATTGTAACGGGGTATTGACACCACCGTCTTGGTCCCTCAGCCTTACCAGTTCAAACCTAACAATCTTAACTGTAAAATTCCATATCTTGTTTGAAGAATTAATCCCTAATAGGTAAAGAACAAACATTCACAAAATCATTGTATTGGATGTGTGTTTTCATGATAGGTTAATCAGTAATACATACCTCCCACATATGAAGTGGTTCCATCTGCAAGTAGCTTATTCCTCTGAACCCATCTTTACTCTAACTTTTAATGCTGGTCGGGCAAAAGTGGATCCAATTTCACTTCCTTTTGTCTGCAAACAAGAGAAATACATTTGATGTCAAACAAGAAAAGAACAAAAAGAACATTACAAAGGGGTAACACAAAATTGAATGAATCAACAGATGACCAATATGATACAACAGATTACCCATTTGTTCAACCGATGAGGCATCATTTGCAACGGATGGATGACATGTTGCAACAGATGGGTCATCTGTTGGAATAAATCAAACCAGCCTTGCTACTGGTTTGATTTCTTCAAAAATCTACTCCGTCTATTCCAATAGATGATTCATTAGTTGTAACAGTTGAGGAAACTGTTGCAACACCACCACCACCAGCATCAATAACAAAGAAACAAATAAAACAACACCATATGTTCCAACACCATCCACAACACAAACATCACATGTTCCAACACAACCACCACCCCCAACAACAGCACCACCAAAGTACCAAACAAAAGACATAAAAAAAAACTATATTCATAACAAGGATTTTTAAGTTCTCCCAACAGATGACTTTTTTTTGCATATTTTAATAAAAATAACAGTTCGTTCATTCAAGACTTAAAAGTCACCTTTCCTTCAATTTTCTCAATAAATAGCAAATTGGTAATGGGTAAATCATTAATAGCAATAGATGTAAATATCTAATTTAAATGGCATACAAAGAAGAAGACGAGATGAAAAGAGCAACTTTGAACCATACCTGCAATGTCAAAAAAACAAACGGATCAGAGCATACAGTTTAGTCGAGAAAAGATATTAATTGGTTAAGATCCTAAAGGATCCTCATCCGAAAGAAGAGAGAAAAGAAAGGAAAAAAGGAAACAACAAAGATAATTGAGAATAAAGAATAAAGAAGAGTTATAGTTGAGTCTAGACTACTTTATGGCTGAAGGAGAGAGAGTTCTAGATATGGGGGGTTTTAAATATTCATTAATAACTTTTGAGGGGCATGAGGAGATTTTGACATTGAAAAGACCAGATAAGACTACTCACTCAGGAGATTTTTGAGTTATCCAAGTAGTACCGAGTAATATTTTTTACTGCCTTAGTATTTTAACTATTTTATCTCGGACAGAAAATATCTAAATTGCTTTATAAAAAAAAGGATCTAAAAATATTTAAGTGCAATAGATGACTTAATCTGTTTGATAGTTTACAATAGATTTATGATCTGTAGCAATAAATGACGTAATCTATTTGATAGTTTACAATAAATGCGTAATATGTTGCAACATATTACCTAATCTTTTTGATTTGATCCAACAGAAAAGACATCTGTTGCAACAGGTTGAACATTTGTTTATATATAATTTCAATTGAGTTCATATGTTAGACTAAAACCCTAATTGAATGTGAGTTCTCATAGGGTCAAATACAACTTTAATTGAGTCTTTTGGAAATTTCATGATGAGATGGTACTGCGTTTCTCCGACCAGAGTCGTCGATCGATCACTCTGAGTCGAGTCGATTCTTACTACCTCATATGTTAGACTAATACCTTAATTGATTAATCTAGGACTAGGGTACTAATACCTTGATTGAATAATCTGGGACTAGGGGTGAGTTCTCATAGGGTCAACTACAACTTCAATTGAGTCTTTTAGCAATTGGATGAAGAGACGGTACTGTGTTCCTCCCGACTAGAGTCATTGATCGATAACTCTGAGTCAAACTGAGTCTTACTACCTCATATGTTAGACTAATACCTTAATTGATTAATCTAGGACTAAGGTACTAATACCCTAGTTGAATATAGTGTCAACTATAACTTCAATTGAGTCTTTTGTCAATTGCATGATGAGACGGTACTGCGTTCCTCCTGACAAGAGTCGTTGATCGATCACTCTAATCCGAACCGATTCTTACTACCTCATATGTTCAACTAATACCTTAATTGATTGATCTAAGACTAGGGGTGAGTTCTCATAATGTCAACTACAATAGATGGCAGTGCCTATTTGATAATTTACAATAGATTGGTAATCTATTGCAACATATGACTTAATCCATTTGATAATTTATAACAAATGGGTAATCTGTTGCAATAGATGACTTAATCTGTTTGATAGTTTACAACAAATTCATGATTTATCGCAATAAATGTCTTAATCTGTTTGATAGTTTACAACAGATGCGTAATATGTTGTAACAAATTAAATAATCTGTTTGATTTGATCCAACAGAAAAGACATCTGTTGCAATAGGTTGAACATTTGTTTGCATATAATTCAATTAAGTTTATATGTTAGACTAATACCTTAATTGAATATGAGTTCTCATAGGGTTAACTACAACTTCAATTGAATTTTTTGTCAATTGCATGATGAAATGGTACTGCGTTCCTATCGACCAGAGTCGGTGATCGATCAATCTGAGCTGAACCGATTCTTACTACCTCATATATTAGACTAATACCTTAATTAATTAATCTAGGAGTAGGGTACTAATACCTTAATTGAATAATCTAGGACTAGGGGTGAGTTCTCATAGGGTAAACTATCGATTAATCTAGGACTAGGGGTGGGTTCTCATAGGGTTAGCCACAACTAATGGGAGCGCCTATTTGATAATTTACAACATATGGGTAATCTGTTATGACATATGATAATCCATTTGATAATTTACAATAGATGGATAATCTGTCGCAACAGATGACTTAATCTGTTTGATAATTTACATCAGATTCATAATCTGTTGTTACCTAATTTGATTGATAATTTACAACAGATGAGAAATCTGACGCAACATGTTGAACATTTATTTTTTATAATTTCAATTGAGTTCATATGTTAGACTAATAGTACCTAAATTGATTAATCTAGGATCAGGGGTGAGTTTTCACAGGGTCACCTCTTAGAGTTCTCGGTTAACTACAACTTCAATTGTTTTTATACAATTTCAATTGAATTACCCTTTCGGAAATTGCATGATGATAGGGTTAAAAATTACACATATATTTTATGATTTTAAAAATAATTAAGATCATTTCGAACCAAATTAACATTTTCAAAACTACTTGTCATTCTTTTCCAAAATACAAATCAGCCCATACAAAATGTTTCATCATTTAAAATCTCGAGGTCTGGCTCTTTCTCTCTCATTCTCACTCAACAGTACAGTACAGACAACTACTCAATAAATTTGCTCAACGCTCCACAACAGATCATTTTTCTTCTCATTTCTGACCACATAGGTGTTATTTTTGACTTTATTCTTGCTTGTATCAGTCGTTTTCATTGTCTTCGTAGGCAACAGAGTTCAGGAAGAGCTTTATATTTGTTTCTTCTCTAAAAAATAAGGGATTTTAAGTTAATGATGAAAAATAAAACTTTTAGTTGTATTATCTTCGAAATGAGTTTACAATTTTGAGTTTTGATGGTAAAATCATAGGAAGAACTCGAGAAATCCCTAGTTTCCATCGCAGTGTTCCGTTGACTGTTGTGGTATAGTTGGATGGTGTTTGTGGTGTTGTTGTGTTGGTGGTGGTGGTGTTTGTGGTCGTTGTGGTGGCACCAGTGGTGGCATTGGTTGGTGGTGTTTGTGGTGGTGTCGGTATTCAAGGTGCTTGTTTATTTGTTGGCATTGGTTGGTGGTGTTTGTGGTGGTGGCTGTTGGTGTGTCGGTATTCGTGGTGTTTGTAATGTATTTTTTAAAATCTATGCATATATTAACTGTAATGTAATTTTTGTTTTTATTTGTCTGTAGGTAAAACATGTCTCTCAAAAGAAAAAAAAGTGAAAGTGGATCAACGTCTGACCACTAAAAAAAAGGCTACATTACAGAGGAATTCGGAGAAGCCTCCTGAACAATCTCAGTTAGGGAAAAGTAAAGCTGGGGAGAGATGTGAAAACAACATTGAGGGAGGTGGACAAGGGTTCATAGATGGTGATGAAGAAAATGGAAGTAAGAAAGAGGAGGAATTGAAGAGTCAAAACGAAAAATAGGAAGATCATCAACATGATGATAATGGATCACCGACGGGGCGTGAGTTAATATCGACATCCCAGCATGATCCTGTCAAAACTTTTTGTATTGACAGGTTTCAAGTTGCGATGCCAATAAATGATCCAGAAGGAAAACAACTAACTGGTCAAATTGTACTTAAATGTCAGATGGGGAAAAATTTTGAACATATTATGAAAATTATGAAGAACGAAAACATAGGTAGACTTTTTAAGAAGAGCTATTTTGGATGCTTTCTTGAGCTGCCTGAGAACCCCTCTGCCCGTATCCGTTTTCCTATGACGATGGTATATGGTCTTCTCAAGCGCAGGATTAAGTACACGGTAGATGAAAAAGATCCGGAGGAGGGAGACAAGAAGAAGATGGATAAAATCTGGATCAACTACTGTGTCATGCCTATTTGTTTTAGATTGTAAGAGTTTGCCATAGTGATGGGATTGAGATGCCATCGTCCAGAAGGACCACCACCCCGCAAAAGATCCAAGGTAAGAAAATGCAAGGGAAAAATAGATGGGTTGTTTGACATTGCTCGACGTGGCTACAAAGCATCGGATTTGTTGACAGATCTCAAGGATAAAACCATACCAGAGTAGTACAGGGAGCAATTGTGCTTAGTTTGATTTACCCATTCAGTTATATTGGCAAGAGGCGTCAATAAGGTCATAGAAGATGATTTGTTGGCTGGTGCTGAGGATTTTGATAAATTCAACAATTATCCCTGGGGATATGACAGCTTCTACTTGACTGTCCAATATTTACTGACAAAGCTATCCTCAGGGACGACCACATTAGACGGCTTTTCTTGGGCTTTCATGGTAAAATTAATCACTAATTTTACTCATCCATTAATTTATATTGAATATAGTTATTATGATTTATTTTTTTTGCTTGCTTCCTGTTTACATTTTTTAGGCTTGGATATTTAAAGCCATTCCTCCCCTCCGAAAGCAGTTAATGGATTATCCGGATGAGGTTTCTTATCCAAGGATGTTTAGGTGGTTGGATGCAAAGAGCAAAACCAATATTAAGGAGGCTTTAACCCCCTGGATGATGTAGTACGTCTTCTTCAAGTAAAATAATTCTACTCAAAGATAAGAAAGATATTGAACAGATGTTATATTTAGTGCAACAGATGTTATATCTGATACACCAAATGGGACATCTGTTGCGACGGGGTATATCTTGCATCAGATTACCCATCTGTTGCTTTGGTTCTCTGAACTCGACTCCTAAAATATTAACCATCTATTACAAATTATGCAATATATGTTTAATCTGATAACATATCGTTCATCTGTTGCGACGTACATATCATCTGTTGCATAAAAGATTACTCGTCTTGTGCAGCTGTTGCAACAAATGATTGATATTTTGAATCAGATTATCCATGTTGTTGCTTTGTTTCTCTGAACCAGACTCAAACGGATTTTAACCATATACTGCAAACTATGCAACAGATGGGTCTTTTTTTAAAATATAACCCAACTGTGAAAATTATTATATTATATGATTTAAATGCATCTGTCTTTTTTTTCTTTTTTATAGGTTGTGCATCCATGGATCGTGCCTACTGAGGAGGAGTTGGTAATGACTTCTTATATTAATCTAGGTCATGTGATACTATTGCAGACCCAATGGTGGAGTTAATAAAGAAGGAATTGGCTGGAGAAACAGCCATAAAAAGAGCAATTAGGCAAGGTCAGCCTAATATTGAGGCTCTTCATGACCAACCTTTTACTAAGGCAGATCTGGGTGCTTCTTCTGGTGGAGTTTTTGGTGTTGGTGAAAGGCATGCTGATGCTGCTACCACTCGTAATGATGAGCATATTGATGCTCAAGAAAGAGTAAATATATTTGAAAACACCCCTTTTCGCCCTTACATAGGTCTCTTTCACCCCTCTTCACCCTCGTGTTCTCATTGCAAATGCGATGAGTGCAAGGACAGATAGGATAAACTCTTTGAAAAAGTAGAGGCTATCTCTAAAGCTATCGAGAAATTCAAATCCAATAGGTGTGTCATACCATCCAAGAAGGTGAGGGAGCCACACACTCCTACAGCGTTGGTTAGGAGAAAGAAAAGAGCAATTAAAGACGTACTCTCCGCTCGAAAATCAAAAGAAATTATAATTTCTCCCTCTCTAAAAGATGTTGAAGTTTAGGGGCCAGTCAAGAAGGTGGACATATACGCGGAACTTGTCGCCGAAGAGAAGAGGGATCTGCGACAGGCCAAGAATGCCAAGCCAGGTGCACCAGATTACCCCAGGCCTCCTTTTCCCCCTCAAGACTTCCAGACTATGACTGATATACGTATGCCATATGAGGACAAGGCAAGTTTACTTTTCCTAACCTAGCCCTTCTAATCTACCTCATGAAGAAAAAGCTATGCAACAGATTTCACATCTATTGCAACAGTTGGGTATACTGGTGCAACTGGTTTTGGTTCTGTTGCAACTTATTATCCATTTGTTGCATAAGTTGCATTGGATTATTGATTTTGAGAGCCCTATGAAACAGATGGACCATCCGTTTCATTTTTACAATTACTAAGCTATTTAAAAATTGACTTCTTATCTCACAGCATGTTGACATAATTCTCTGCCTTATGAGGAAAAGGCAATTAACGTACCGGGAAGTTTATGACGCTACCAATAGGATAATGGACCTCGACTTCTGCAAGAAGCTCAAGGATAGGTACGATCAACTCAATGGAGAGGCGTCAGCCCTTGGCATGGGACTTGATTTCCTAGTTCCTACGTTGGTCTTGGACAAAGAAGAAATGTTAAGATATGTTAGAGGGAACAAGCCAAACCCACACGGCAAGAGCTGGACTGAGGCAAAATAGATTCTTGCAGTCATTAGTGTGAACGGCATGCATTATTGGGCTATTGAGATACTACTCGAAGAGGGAAAGATCAATGTTTATGACTCCAACTACCTCTCATCGACGATTTTGATATTTTTCTCCTCGTGGAGCCACTGATGGTGCTGTTGCCCTTCTTGTTGAGGGAGAGTAGACTGATGAATCATTTGCTAAAGAAAGTGTTGATGAAAAAATCATGGGATTTTGAAGGTCGAAATAGAGGAATGATCCTTCCAAAATATGATGCCGCTAAAGCGAGCAGCTCGCACGCTCTTGCACACATCGAATGTTTGCTGACCGACACAGAAATGGCCAAGCCAATGACTTTTCTGTGCGACAACATTGTGGCAAACCTGCAAGAGGTCTGGCTTTATGGGGTACTAACTGGATGCTTGAAGCCTGTGTATATAGAAGAGCCTGTGAAATAGAAATTTTTAATTTCAAGTCACCCTTCACTTTATTACATGTACATGTAGTGGCAATAATTTTTTCTGATGAAAGTTGAGTTTTTTATAATGCAATAGATTAGATTGTCAATCTGTTGTAAAATATCTTTAATTCATTTTGGCAGATAGTTTATCTGCAATAGGTAGGTTATTTGTTACATTACGCCAATGTTATTTCTATGAATAATCTAATAATCTAAGTCTAATCTGTTGCAACAGTGGGAAGACCTATTTGATAATTTCCAACAGATGACCTAAATTTTTCAACATATGCCTAAATCTTTTTGATATTTTCCAACAGTTACGCTTGAATATCCATGTGCTCGTTGACAACAAACCAGTAGCAAATACACACACCACCATGAAAATTTCAGCAATTAGGCTTCAATATCCATGTGCCCAACAACACCAAACCAGTAGCAATAATGGCAACAATGTAGTATCTTCTTGCTTGATTTTGTTTCTCTTCAGAAGCCTTGACTTTGTTCAACAAACCCCAGATTACACGATTTGCTTGTGAAGGGTGTCATTCTTCATACCAATTAAAGTAATCGAATCCACCCAATTTCTATAAAAAAGAGAACACAATTACAAAATAATTACAAGTCAATAATTAATCAACTAATTAAATAAAAAAATATTACCTTTGAAATCTTACAAGTAAAAAATCTACGACTTGGATTTTGTTGAGTCCAAGAAGTCTTTAACAGAGCTTCATGACCGCACTTACAATATCAAAAATCTTTATCACAAAAAAAGTAGAATATACGCTCGACATTGTCAAGGTCAGTTGAAAAAAATGAAAGTAATAATTTGAAGAATTTGGATAGATAAAAGAAGATGATGATGAAGAAGAAGATTTGGGAATTTAGGATTAAATTTTAGGGGGAAGATGAATATATAAGACAATGGGGGGGGGGGGGGGAAGACTGTTGGGGGCCAAGTGATGACAAGTCAGCGAAATGTGCTAGACTGACACTAACACATTTGATGCCTATTTTATTTTATGTATTTAAAATGAACATGTCTACTTGATTCCTATTTTATTTTAGGTGTTTGAACTAAACACCGTCGATAGATTGCGCCTTTTTTATTTTAATTCAATTCACTTTAACCTTTTTACACATAGTGACAATTTTTTATATCCAATGAAAGTTGAATTTTTATAATGCAACAGATTCTCCATCCGTTGTAACAGTTATATTACCTGTTCATACATATAGTTTATATGTTACAATAGGTTGGTCATCTGTTGCATTATCTCGATGTTTTTATCTAAAGTCCATCTGTTGCAACAGTGGGAAGACATATTTGATAAATTCCAACAGATAACCTATCTGTTGCAACATATGTATAAATCTGTTCGATTATTCTAATAGATATGTCATCTGTTGCAATAGATAAAGTCCATCTGTTGCAACATATGTCTAAATCTGTTCTTTTCTTTTAATAGATGTGTCATCTGTTGCATTATCTTGATGTTTTTATCTAAAGTCCATCTGTTGCAATAGTGGGAAGACTTGTTTGATAAATTCCAATAGATCACCTACCTATTGTAAGATATGTCTAAATCTATTTAATTTTTCCAATAGATGTGTCGTCTGTTGCAACAGATACATTATCTGTTGCAATATTTGAATCTAGTATTCATTTTCAATTAATAAGTTCAAATCTAAGGAATAAATAAAATTCTTAGACAAAATAAAATAAATTAAAGCCTTCATAAATTAGCTGAAATAAGTCAACGAATAAATGAAATGTAAAAAAATTATTATGGGTACAGATCTCAACAAATACATCAACAATAATTTAAGTATACTACCAAGGATTTCTTTGAAAGGCTCAAGCTATAAATATCCACTCAGTATGGACAAGTTTTTCTTCATCCGGTGCTATGGAATTCGGCTTTGCTCGTCGTGGATCTTTATTGTCGCCTACGTACGATTTTTGCGCTTTCTGTTCTCCGTATTTCCATACAAAAGGTAGCATATTATCAATGCTGTTCAGCAGTAGCTTCTTCTACATCCACCTGGAAAGCCAAAATTGGTCAATGCTAATCACGAAGATACAACAAAATGAAAAAGAATAACTCATCTCTTCTAGCAAATCAAACAGGTTTTCCTCCCGTTTTAAATTATCCCAAACATATTATATTTTTGTTGCAACAATGAATCAATTATTGGGATAAATTTCAACATGAGGAAGACCCTGTGTGATAATTTCCAATGGATGAGTCATCCGTTTCAACATATGAATCATTTGTTGCAGCAGATAGGTCATTTGTTGGTAAAAATAAAAGCGGTACAAAGAGCTGTTTGATTTGCTAAAACAGACGAGACATATGTTGCACCAGATAAAGTATCTGGTGCAACAGGTTAGTCAACTGTTGCAACAGATGTATATATCTGTTTGATAATTTTCAGCAGATGTGTCATCTATTGAAATAGATATGTGTCTATTTTTTTTGTCAGATGGAAGACATATAATATATTCACCTTCTTCAGCTCGTGCTGCTCTCCTTTGGACATTGTACGTTGCTCAGTGCAACACACAAACAAAGGAGTTGCAATTTCATTTTTTTGGATGCCTAATAATGCCCTGTAAATCACTCTCCTTCTCCTATTGGCCCTAATCTCAAATGAAGCGGATGGAAATAAAATCCTCTTTGATGGAATGAGACCCCTCTTAGATGTCAATTCCTTTACAGAAGCAGTTAATATATTAATAGCATTAATCACTACATCATGTTTTGCCCTGCAGTCTTGATATTTGCATGCAGAACATTCGCTGGGAGAGGCAAAATCTGTATAAACAGTATGATCATACTCATAATGGTTTGCTTTAAATACTGTAAGAGGAGCATCATTAGCACCAACAGCAGCACCACTACCACCACCAACAGCTCCATCAATAACAACAAGTCCACCCTCCAAAATTATTTTTCTTGTAATGGTTGTTGCTCCAAATAATTTCATTTTTATTCTGTTGATGACCATAGGGTTTGATAAAGTTTTCACAGACCGTAAAGTAAAATAAAATGGCATCTTCAACTCTAGATTGGTCGGAACTAGCGACGGATGCACATTCTAATATAAATCATTACATATATTAGAATGTATATTAGAATGATGATTAGATCATTCAAAAAAAAATTAATTAAAAGAAAAATTAATTATAATTATACTTACTGCATCCTTCGGGGGGTTGAAGAGATCAAGAAATTTTGCATTTTTATCAGTTTTGACCGACAACCATCTCAAGATTCTTGGACAGGAAACTTCTTCCTGATAGTTCACTTGTTGCCTCAAATAAGGAATGGGTTCAAACGCCCAAGCCTATAAAATAATGCCAATAAATCAAAACCATTATTGAGCGAAAAAAATAAATGATATCATAATAGAAGAAAAAAACATTTACCATGAAAGCCCATGGGAAGCCATATAAGTTGACTGTCTTTGGTGCTAATAGAGTCAACAAATATTTAACACTTATTTTGAAGCTTTCATACCTCCATGGATAGCTGTTAAACGCCTCAAGATCCTCGGAGAGATTTATTAAACCAAGGCTTATGTTGTTGTTAACGTCTCTCGCCCAAATAATATTATGTACAAACCAAACCAAGCACAATGACTGCTTGTGCTTCTTTGAAAGTCCTTTACCTTTCAACGCTTCTATCAAATTTTTATTTTTGAAGCTTGGACCAACAATGGACACTAGGTCATCACGATCACACAACTTTTCTTTGCCTTTTTTAGGTGTGCGGGATGCTTTTTTTTCGATTTGAATAGGTATAACTTGAGACGGAGGATAACATTTTAGTCCAGTAACTATGGCAAGCTCTTTCCAACCAAAACAAACAGGCATACCACAGTAATTTATCTACACCTCATTCATCTTATCTTTATTTTCATACATAACCTACGCTTGAGAAATTCATATACCATTTTTATTTGGAAACGAGCATTGTTGTCCTCCGGTAAATCAAGATATTTTCCAAAGCAGCTGTCCTTGAAATAAGCATGCAATTTTTATTCTTAGAGTATTTTTCTGAAGGCGTCGAAAGATTTTCTCATGGATGACTTAACCATGAAATCACCCGTTAAATCTACGGCACCATCGCACTACATTCTCACAGGATAATGATCAATGCTGAAGGCTTTGACCAGCTCTTCGGTGGAAGGGCTATTAGCATCTGTATCATCTCTTTTGAAATATTCATCCTTCCCGTGTTGATCATACTTTGCTCCCGATTAAGATAACGCTTGTAAAGCAAGCTCATAGAGTGGTGGATCTAGCCTAGCTGCTTCACTTATTCCTTTACTTGGACTTGATTCATTTTCTGTTCTTTTGGGAACCATATTATCTAAAATTAATAGGAACATAAAATAATATATTATTGTTGATTAATGCATCATTAAAAAAGGATAACAATAAATCAAACAAGCAAAATAGTAAAATAACAATCGCAACAGATCACCGATCTGTTGCACCGGGTAGTATATCTGTTGCAGCATATAACCAAACTATTGCAGCGGATGAGTAATCTATTACAATAATACAAAACATATCACTCATCTTTTATGACAGATAAATGGCCTGTTCAACAGATCATATAACTGTTGTGACATTATCTGTTGCAATATATGAGTGATCTATTGGAACAGTTAAATAATCTGTAGCAACGGTTGAGTAATCTATTGCGACAATACAAAATATATCACTCATCTGTTGAGAAAGATGAATAGTCTGTGCAACAGGTCACACATCTGTTGCAACACATGAGTGATCTGTTGGAATAGTTATCAATGGTCAATATTATTTAGATTTCTTCCAACATAGGATCGTTTATCACGGAAGATGAATGATCAGTTGGAAAAATTAAGTCTTGGACTTTCCCTGTAGGAAGAGTTGGTAGGATTTTATCCAACTAGAGGTTCATCTGTTGCATCAGATCATTAATCTGATGGTTCTTCCATTGTACCAGATGGTTAATCAGTTGCATCAAAATTTTTATTCGATGCTTAATCTGTTGCAATATATGATAAAGCTGTTGCATTAGATATTTAATCTGTTGCATCAGATTATTAATCTATTGCATCATAATTGTATCTGATGGTTCCTCTGGCGCATCAGATGGTTGATCTGTTACATCATATGATAAATATGTTGCATCAGATAGTTAATATATTTCACCAGATGGATAATCTGTCGGAGAAAATAGTAGCACGATTTTGTTAAACAAAAAATAGCAATTTCACCATTTTTACCAAGAACAGAACAAATTAAACCAAATTGTCCTTTTATTTTTATAAACACAAACAATAAAAATCAAACTTCAAAAAAAGGCAACAAACAACAAAATATCATAATTCACTTCGAAAAAAGAAGAGAAGAAATACCAGAAATTAGGGTTTTATTCATACCGCATTTCAAATTAGTGTAACAAATATTGAGATTGTTAACCAATACTATAAGAGAAGTTGACTCAAGTTCCTCTTTTTTTTTAAACTAAAAAGGCCATAAATTTTTACCTGTGAAAGAAGAAAAGGAACGATGAAGAATTCGCAGTTGTTGTGGCCGGAGATCAAGGCTGTCACGTCGATTAAAGTCGAAAAGGAACTCGAAGCCCAACTATTTGTAGTCGGATGTTGAAGTCGCCGAGGATTGAAATGAGAAATTTGCAGAACAGTTGGTTGGGAAAGAGTTGAGAGAAGCTGTCGAGAGAGGGATGAGAGACAGGTTGATTGAATTGAAGAGGGGAACTCAAAGCCCAACTATTTATCGTTGGAGTTAGAAGTCATCGGGGGGTTGAAGGAATAAATTTTACAG
This sequence comes from Capsicum annuum, assembly GCF_002878395.1. NCBI lineage: Eukaryota > Viridiplantae > Streptophyta > Magnoliopsida > Solanales > Solanaceae > Capsicum > Capsicum annuum. The sequence continues at coordinate 251,340,506 of NC_061111.1, read as the reverse complement.
AGCTGTTGGTTGGGAGAGAGTTGAGAGAAGCTATCGAGAGAGAAGAGAGAGTGGTTGATTTAGATTGAAGAGGGGTGTGGGTTGGGTTGATTCGTATTTTTGAAAAGATTAGAAAGTTTTGAAAATATTAATCAAGTCTACAATTAACTTGATCAAGTTTTCTAATAATGTTTGACCCTATCTGTGGTCAATGTCACCAATCCTTCATTCAAGACTTAAAAGACACCTTTCCTTCAATTTTCTCAAGTTACTATGACACATCATAACTTCACGGGAATCCTATTACGATCTTAAACATAATTTTACTGTATTATTGTCCACCTTTTATCATATATGTTTCTTTTTATAACACGACTTAATTGCAAGCTTTTTTAGATCAAGTAAGCACATAAGGTGGATAAAAATATAGTAAAGTTGAATTTAAAAGGAAGGGGGTGATAGAAATTTCGTAAAGTTAAGGTGCATCGTTAAACTTTAATTACAGCTAGAGGTGTAATAGTATTTTATCTCTTACTAAAAAAATATACAACATAATATTACTTTCGATGAATTTTTAAATCTGAGAATGATATCTTAAACAGCAATAACAACATAAATTTAAGAGAAAATAGTTTGTTACCCCCCTGAACTATACCCAAAAGAGTTGTGACACACCTCAACTTTAAAAGGGTCCTATTACCCCCTGAACTAATTAAAAGTAGAATTTTGACACTCTTAGTGCCTACGTGGCACATACGTGGCACAACACACTGAAGTGTCCATGTAGGCACACATGTGTGCCATGTATGTGCCACATAGGCACTAAGGGTGTCAAAATTCCAATTTTAATTAGTTCAGGAGCAACAGGACCCCTTTAAGTTGAGGTGTGTCATAACCTTTTTGGGTATAGTTCAGGGGGATAATTAGGTATTTTCTCTAAATTTAATACAGCCACACAGAGTAGAATTTGGGGATGGTTATCTTCCCGCCGCCGATAGAACCTCGACTCAAATTAAAAGACTTTATTCTTTCTTCAACAATCCACACAATATATATATATATATCAATTTTATTTATTCTTAAATAGCCAATTAATTATTTTATTTTAAATTTCTTCCTTCTTATAGCCATCCCTAAGTTATATTTTCTAGATTGACCTTATTCTTCATATCACCAATTAATTTAAATAAATTTGTAAACAGTATTATCTCAAAGGTGACAATTAACAAGTTCATCAAAAAAAAAAAAGCAATATCAAAATCTGCTGAATCTTTTTCTAAGCAATTTGTTCTAATCCAATCGTGTTTCTGAAATTCTACCATTGTTGTTGTTGAATCAAATTCGACTGAATTTTCTTCGAAATCAACAGTAGTTTCAAAATGATGCATTAATTTCTTTGAATCAAATTCAATTGTAGATTCTTCAGTTCAATTTGTTTGAATTCAACAATCAGTTGAAATTCAACCATTACTATTGTTTAAGGTACATAATCATTATTGTTTTTCGGTTTGATTTTTTTTTAACCATTATTGATGTGCCTATCTAGTTTCTGTTGTCATCGTTAATTTATTTTTGAAAAATTTGTAAACGAATTTCTAGTTAGAAGCAATGCAGCAGTAAATTCAACATATAGAACAAAAAACTTCGGAATTCAAGTATCTGTTGCAAATTTCATCTTAACAGTTGTTTCAGATACTAAAACTTTGAAAGTCAACTATTGTTTTGGGGATCGTTTGTTGTTATTTTGATCGTTTTAACAATAGAACAAATTGTGAAGCTTTGTAGAATTTTTTCAATTTGTTGTATAATCGATTATGAATATATTATAACAAAATTAGATTTGAAGTTTATTCAATTGTTTTCGAAACTCCTAGATCAATGAATGATCAAATATTAGCTTTTCAATGTGATAAAATTCTATTTTTTTTGTTTTGCTTGTCGAAATTTAAGAGTATAACTGTATATATGAAATGATACTTGTGTTCGATTCAGTAGTTTCTGTATTTGGTTGGAAACTTTTCCTATGTTTGGATTTTACTTTAAAAAAATGTTGTTTAAATGTATTTAAAGCCTAAAAATACATATGCTGTATAACTTTGTTTGCACGTAAAGCTGAAAAATGTGTATGAAAAGATCTTTTATATATGTTTTACTTGTGTTCGATTCAGTAGTTTATGTATTTGGTTGGAAACTTTTCCTTTGTTTATATTTTACTTTAAATAAATGTTGTTTAAATGTATTTTTAGCCTAAAAATACATATACGGTGGAACTTTGTTTGCACTTAAAGCCGAAAAATGTATATGAAAAGATCTTTTATATCTGTTTTACTTGTGTTCGATTCAGTAGTTTATGTATTTGGTTAGAAACTTTTTCTATGTTTGTATTTTACTTTAAACAAATGTTGTTTAAATATATTTTTAGCCTAAAAATACATATGTTGTGGAACTTTATTTGTACTTAAAGCTGAAAAGTGTATATGAAAATATCTTTTATATTTGTTTTACTTGTGTTCGATTCAGTAGTTTCTGTATTTGGTTGCAAACTTTTGTTGTGTCTGTAATGGAGATGTTGGCTATGTAAACTAGTTTGCACTTAAAGTTGATAAGTGTATGATGAAACAAGTGATATCTGATAAATATGTATATTTATTTATTTTTGGTTAAATCATGTAGAAATGGGAAGCATATCAGTTCTTGTGAAGCACTCTGGTAGGTGGACGTAAGAAAAAAACTGGGAAGATTACGTCACTGATGCTATACTTTTGAGCACAACATCATCATTCATTGAGCTGCATGATGTTTTGGCATCACATTTAAATGTGGACTTAACCAACAAACGTATTCTAATGGAGTATCAAATCACTGGTAATACAGGGCAAATACAAATACACAATAATATGGGTTTAAAGGTTTTTATGTTGCAGAAAAAAAACATACAAGACATGAATTATTTTCCTTTATATGTAAGCATTTTGGAGAAAGTTGTAGGGAGAAACGTTGCAAGTTCATCTGTGTGTGTTGCTGAAAGAAGAGCCTGTTGTAACAATGTTCAAGCAGTATTAACTGCATATAACGAAGGAGCTTTGGTAGTTTCTGAAGAAACTACAGCATTAGATGTATTTGAGATGGATACGGTTGAGATGACTATCTCCAATCCACATCACAACTTCAACTCTAATTCAAATTTATCTGTAATTCAAATTCTCATTTATAATGATAATAAATGGACACATATTAAAATATATATTAGTTATGATCAAGGTGTATTTTTGAAATGCTTAATTTTAACACTGGATATGTATTTTTAGGGTAAATACATTTTACGTATAATGCATATGTATTTTTAAGCAAAATATCAACACTGCATATGTATTTTTAGGGTAAATACATTTGATGTATAATGCATATGTATTTTTAAGGAAAATATCAATACTGCATATGTATTTTTATGCTAAAAAACATTTTGATGTATAATCCATATGTATTTTAAGCAAAATATCAACACTACATGTGTATCTTTTGTAACTAAAATTTCACAATAAAATGTAGAACTGCATAAAAAACTCAAATTTATCTTTAATTCAAATTCTCATTTATAATGATAATAAATGAACACATATTAAAATATATATTAGTTATGATCAAGGTATATTTTTGAAATGCTTAATTTTAACACTGCATATGTATTTTTAGGGTAAATACATTTGATGTAGGCCAAACCCATCAATAGCCCCTCAAACTTGTTCCTAAAATTCACTTAGACCCCTAAACTAAGGCTTGTACCTATTAAACCCCCCCCCCCCCAATTTGGTTCCAATTGAGCATTTTTTGCCCACATCTCATCAGCTTCCAGACGCGTGTCTCCAAACGCCGCTGATGTGGAAAGTTATTCCACTTAAAATCCTCCACGTGTATAAACTAACCCCACATATACTTAATACATTTTAATTTTAAATGTAAAAATCTCATTCCACGAAAGTTTTTTTCTCTCTCTCTCCCCCCATTAACTCTCTCTCTCTTCATAACCCTAAATTAACCTTAAATTAACCAAATTTCCACTCAAATCGAAGGACAAATTTGGGAGTTTTCCTCAGATATTCCTGATGCAAGTGTTCTTATGATTTGTATTTGTTAAATTTTGTTGAATTTTAGCATATTCTGGTTTTTAGGGTTTTGAAATCACTGTTACGCCTATGATTTTGGGAATATTCCGTCTCCTTACTTAACATGCATTAAAGGTTGTATCTTTTAGCTTATTGATGTGTACTCTGGGTATATTCCGTGGCCATTCCGTTAAGTAACTTTGAATTTTTACCTTTTGTGCAGGTGACGTAATAATGGAGATAATTTTCACAAAATTGCACCATGGGGGATCCTTTTCCAATACGGGTGTCCCTACATATGTTGCAAGTTGTGTGCCAGAGGTAAGGTACATTAACAAGGATCACTTTTCCATACTAGAATTGTTATTTTATACTAAAGAATTAAGGTATGAAGCTTCTAGGGGGTTTTATTATCAAAATGCAGTAACTAATCAGTTCAAGTTGGTTAAAAGTGACAGACATCTCTATGAACTGTTTAAAGATTTAAAACATGAGGACTCTATTAATTTTTATGTCTATCATGTTTTAGATGAACCAATTCTTAACCCTGATGGTCCCACTGGTTTTTTTACTTGCACCTGATATTATTGAATGTGCAGACCTAGAAAGAGAAAGTGTTGGTATTGGTGATAGTGTTAACATAGAGAGGGAATCTATTGGAGTAGAGAATGAGAGGGAGGCTGATGTAGAAGATATTGGTGTACAAGGAGGTGATGAGGATGATGTAGAAGATATTGATGTACAAGGAGGTGATGAGGCTGATGTAGAAGACGTTGGTGTACAAAGAGGTGATGAGGCTGATGTAGAAGATATCCATGTAGAAGATATTAACCTAGAAGATTTTGGTGTAGAAGGAGGTGATGAGGCTGATGTAGAAGACATTAATGTAGAGGATGTTAATAGGCTAACAAGTGAGTTATCAGATTATTTGAGTAGTGATTTAGATCTTGGAGATATTTCTTCATAAGATGGCTCAGATATTGATGAGGAGTTGAGGGCTTTTAGACAAGAAAGAAGGGGAAAAAAGCCAACAACAAAGAAAGAAACAAAAAACAAGAAAAAAGGTTGTTGAAACTGAAAAAGTACCTGTGGGAGTTGCTGGTTGTGTAGATAGAGGCTTTGGGAAAATTGGTAAAAGTAAGGCTACCAAATATTCTAGAAAGTTGGGTGGAGACGAGGAATATATTGATAGTTCTAATTGTTGGAGTGGAGATAGTGAAGAGATAGATGTAGATGTTGTTAGAGGAGTAGATCTACCTAGAAGAAGGAGAAACAAGAAAACTAGGTATGATGAAAATTGTGAGTTTTCTGTGTTTGAGCTTAGAATAATTTTTGCGGGTGCAAATCAGTTTAGAAAAGCTGTTGCAGATTATGCTATAGAGTATAGAAGGCAGGTGAAGCTAAAACCTAATAAAAACATAGAATAAGGGTGAAGTGCATTGCAGCTAATTGCAACTGGTTGTTGTTTGCTTCTACTGATAGGGATTCAGGTGATTTTATTGTTAAGAACTATAACCCTATTCACAAATATATACCTCTAAATAAGAACAAGATGTGTGATTCAAAGCTGGTTGCTAGAAAGTTCAAGGACAGAACAGCTTCTCAGCCATACATTAGGATTTGGGAAATTCAGGATTTAGTAAAAGAGGTATTGGGTCTTTATGTAGGTAAAACTATTTGTTATAGGGCTAAACAGATTATTATGAGAGAGAATATGGGAGATTGGAAGCTGGAATTTGCCAAATTATGTGGCTATGCAGATATGATCAAGAGAACAAATCCTGGAAGTTCTTGTTGGATAAAAATTGACAAAGAAACTGAACCAGGAAAGAACCTCTTTGTTTATTTCTATGTGTTCTTTCATGCCTTCAAGCAAGGATGGGTAGATGGGTGTAGGAAAATTATTGGTTTTGATGATGCTTTTTCAAAGGAGCTTGTAAGGGTGAGTTATTGGTTGTTGTGGGGAAAAATGGCAACAACCAAATGCATCCTATTGCATGGGCAGTTGTGGATACTGAAACAAAATATAACTGGGACTGGTTCATAAGGTATCTGATTGCAAATCTAAATTTGGGAACTGGTGAAGGCTTGACTGTAATTTCAGACCAACAAAAGGTACCACCACTTAATTATTTTTCTCATTACTTGACTTTATTTTCCAATAATATTCCTTTTTTAATAATACTTAATACTTATTACAGGTCTTGTTCCTATTTTGATGTATTGCTACCAAATACTGAGAGAAGAATGTGTGCTAGATATATTTGGAGCAATTGGCATGTGCATTGGAGATGAGAGAAGAGAAGGAAACAGTTTTGGAGATGTGCAAAAGCAAGCTTTGAAGTAAAGTTTAGAGAGGAGATGCAAGCAATGTCAAGGCTAGGTAAGAAAGAAATAACTGAGGACATGCTGATTAATCCTCCTACTTCTTAGTGTAGGGAATATTTCAAAACACATTCCAAATGTGATATTGTAGAAAATAACATGTGTGAGACTTTCAATTCTTGGATCTTAGCTGCTAGACATAAGTCCATAATTACAATGTTAGAGGATATCAGACATCAACTGATGAATAAACATGTAGATATGATTAAATTTGCAGAAATATTGATTTTCAGACATTGCACCTACGGTAAGGACTATTTTAGAAGCTAACAAGGAATATTCAAATAGGTGTAGAGTTCTATGGAATGGAGTTAATGGTTTTGAAATTGAGGATGGGGGTTACACATTTGTTGTTCACTTGGACAAGAAGTATTGTGATTGTAGGTTATGGATGTTAAGAGGAATTCCTTGTCCTCATGCCATTTGTACTTATTATTACTTGAATGTAGATCATGATCAGCATGTAGAGCACTGGTATAAGAAAGAAACCTTTCTTAAGTCTTATAGCCATTTCATTCAACCAATTACTAATATGAGAACATGGCCAGAAACCAAAAACCCATCAATTGAACATCCAAAACCAAGAAAGATGCCAGGCAGACCTGGCAAGAACAGAAGGAAGAAGAAGGATGAGCAAAAAAGTGGGGCAAACTCTCAAAAAAAGGTGTCAAGATCACTTGTTCAAGGTGCAAACAAGTTGGCCATAACAAGACTGTGTGTGCCAAAATGGTAAGCCTTAAATGAATTTCATAATAGTTTGTAAATTTAACATATTTCTTAGCTTTTCATATTTCTGTTTGTATATTAGAATGGGATGGGGAGCAGTAATAGTAGTCAACCTAGTTGTCAGCCTGAAGCTTCATGAAATCCACCACCACCACAATCAAGTTCTATTTGTGGTGACACCAGTGCAATGGCAAGACACACCTACACTCAAAGTCAGACAACAAGAGTAAGTTATATATGTTCTGCTGCCTTAATATTTTTGTCCTTCTTAATATTATTATTTTTTGTCCTACTTAATATTATTATTGAAAAATGTTGAAAATATTTTGTTGCATTTATTCATAGTCAAGCTCCACCTTTCATACATATGTAACTACACAATCCAGTCAATCAGGATCTATTTGTGCTAACACAGCTGTTGTGCCAAGAGCACCTCAAAGAAAGGTGTCAAGTATGGCTGGTAAAGGTCAAGATGCTACTGGCAGAGGTCAAGGTGCTGCTGGTAGAGGTAAAGGTGCTACTGGTAGAGGTAAAGGTTATTCTGGTAGGGATAGTGGTTCTGGTAGTGGTCAATTTGGTATTGATAAGGGAGGTAAAAGAGGAATTGGTGAAGGTCAAGGTGTTGCTGGTAGAGGTCAAGGTGCTGCTGAATAGGTAAAGGTTGTTCTGGTAGGGATAGTGGTTCTGGTAGTGGTCAATTTGGTGCTGATAGGGGAGGTAAAGGAGGAATTGGTAGAGGTCAAGGAGGGAGTGGCAGAGGATTGCCAAGAAAAATAGCCAATGCAAAAGGGACCCCATTTAAAAGTGGAAGAAATGTTTTTTCCAGTCAAGTACTACCTTTGCCGACCAACAAGAGGTCATACAATGTTACCTCATTTGCTGCTGCTACTGGATACAAAAGGCCTGCAACTGGTTTTGGTGTTTACTCTAATCCAGCAACTGGAACCCATGTGCATAATGTATTTATTTCTGTCTCATTATTTACCTATAATAATGTTTACCCTAATGTTTTTATTCAAGTTTTCAATGTTCACTGTCTTACAATTTTGTCTAATTTTGCAGCCAGGTACATCAAGTGAGAGGGTTCTTTATGGAGGTATAAATTTAAGGAGTGCTTCATCAACCAATATAGATATTGGTTTTAAACCTAGTGGCCTAAAGTAGAATAGAAAAGATGCAGTCACCAGCACACAATTGCAACAAATGAAAGCAAATAAGAGAAAAAAAGTGGAAGCAACCAAGTCTTTTTCATCAATTGGATCTTCAAAGAAATAGTTCATTTATAAATGATTTGCACTGTAATAAGGGATAATGTCTTTCAACAAATTGTGTTACTAGTTTTTGAATAACTTTTTCTTAGGCAGCAATTAATGATTTTGGTGTATGCTGCAGTAGAACTATTCTGCTCAATGTTGAGCCTTTTTTGAACACCTTTACATCATGTATGCAGTTTTTAGCTTAATCTTGAGTTGTGTTAATATGATAGATATCCAGCTGCTTGCACTTGTAATATAGTTCATTTTATCATAACCTTCAGTAGTTACAAATAGGTTGTATGGTAATACCTTCGGTAGCTACACAAGTAGACACAAAGTAATCAATTGACAATGAGATTGTCCTACAAAAATATGTCAATTCATTCAAACAACTACTACAAACAAACCAAACAACTACTACAAACTAGGCCAACTACAAACTGAACAAACAACTACTACAAACTACTACTACTACAAACTAACGAAACAACTACTACAAACTAACCATTACAATATCCAATTGCCTATTCAATAGGCAAACTTAACTACTACACCTTACACCATATTAAAGAACCACTTTACAGTTAGAATAATGAGAAGAAGTAGAACAAGTCTATTCAATTTGAGCTTAGCACATTCCCTTTCAAGTTTAACTTTTTTTAGTTTTTGCCTCAATGCAATCAATTTTCCTTCACTATCTTTCAATTTCTCACACAAAGTGTCCCTCTCTTGTTCAACGTCTTTGAGCTTTTGCTTCAATCAATCACATGAATTTTCACCATCTTTACACCTAATCATTAAGCTCGATTCTACCTCAGGATATTGATGCACAGATATTGAATGTTTTGGATCAATCCATCTAAAGCAGTCACATCCACCATTTTCCTAAAATGAAAAAATAATAGAATAATAAAAAAAAAACTAAAAAAAATAATAATTAAAATCTATGAAAATGATACAAACCTTTGGAACTTTACATCCAAAAAATCTACGACCCGGATTTGAAGGAGTCCTTGAAGTTCTTAAAGAACAAAATTCAGAACAGTAACACAAATCGGGAACATCAATATTGACGGAATTTTTCGACATTCTCATCGAAAATGAGAGAAAAAACAATTTAAGAGAAATTAGGAGATAACTTTGATAGTGAGATGAGAGAAGTTGATGAAAACTCATCTATGGAGGAGAGAATAAAGAAAGAAGAAGAGTAAATTTAGGTTAAAAAGAGGAAAGTTGAAGGGACTAGCAAAAGTAATGTTATTTAACGTTAACTTTTGCCACATGGACAATTTTTTTAGTTTTCACGCGCCTCAGGCGGTTGCACAGCACGCGCAGTGCCATGTGGGCAAAAAATGCCCAATAGGAACAAAATTGGGGAGTTTAGGGGTTTGATAGGTACAAGCCTTAGTTTAGGGGTCTAAGTGAAATTTAGGGACAAGTTTGAGGGGCTATTTATGGGTTTGGCTTTTGATGTATAATACATATGTATTTTTAAGCAAAATATCAATACTGCATATGTATTTTATAACTAAAATCTCACAATACAAAGTAGAACTTCATAAAAAATACAAGTTTATATTTAATTCAAATTCACATTTATATTGATAATAAATGAAAACATATTAAAAAATATATTAGATATGGTCCAGATGTATTTTTGAAAATGATTAATCTTAACACTGCATATGTATTTTTAGGATAAAAACTTTTGATTGATACTGCATGCGTATTTTTAAGCATAATATGAACACTACATATGTATCTTTTTAACTAAATCTCACAGTAAAATATATAACTGCATAAAATACTCAAATTAAACTTTAATTCAAATCAAAATTAGGCCCAATTCAAATCAGAATTAATTTCATTCAGTTAAAAAATAAGTACTATTATAACCTACAATTAGAACCACTTCAAAACATAAAAATTAGTTTGTACAATCAAAACCTACATCCATACACCAGTTTCTCTAAGTATACAAAGTAATAAATCCATCAATCATTATACATCAAAAACTTCAGTAACACTAGTTATTCTACTTTGCCTTGTAGGTCTCAAGGGTGCTTCGACATCACTCTGGACATTTGCTTCTTGTTTTCGGATCCCATAGTCCCACAAAAGTGCAGCATATCTTGTACGGAGTGCGTTGAGGTCGAACTCAATCGCAATAACTTTGTGACCATAAGAAAGGCACTCTGCATATGAAATCATAAAGAGACCACAATCCCTACAAAAACAAGAAAAAAAAATATTTATTTATAAGCAAAATATATTTTGTACAAACATTCAATTTTGGTATATGTAAATTAAAAACTTACAAGCTTCCACTCGGTTGTTGAGGCAAATTCTCTTCAAATATCACATCAAACAGATGTGAGCAATCTTTGTCTTTGTATCTTGAATGATTTTGAAGATCAATTCCTTTCTTATTGTAGAAATCACAAGCTTGGAGACACAAAGGGATAATCTCAGCTAATTTCTTGATCTAAGCAAGAACAGCCGGATAAGAAAAAAATTCATATAAACAAGCATATGTATTTTAAGCAGACAAAAAATGCAACCAATACTGAAAAATACATATCAATTATACTAAAAATACATATAGCCAATAGACAGTTCATGAGTAGTTAAGACAATACTTAACAGTACTTATTGCCCTATATCTTTAACTCGCAACTTTGATAATATCTTTATTGCCCTATTTAGAACAACACAATACTTAACAGTCAAAAAAATACATTTGCAAACAAAAAAATACCCCATCTTCACTATCTTCTTCAGAATCATCAGCATAAGATTTCTGAACATTGTCTTCAATTTCTTCAACTTTTCTTTTCTTTTCGTACCGTTTTTGAATTTTTTGCTCCTTCTTCAACCCTTTTTTTTTTTCAAAATTTCACTGATCTTCACTGGGTCATTGCGAAACTTCGACCTAATCTCCTTCGATCTCCCAGATTTCTTCAACTGTATAGGATTTACAACAACTTTAACTAAATCTTCTTGAGTTAACCCAAGACTAAAAGATTGTGCATAATCAAACTCTACATTCATATTCTATATACCGCTATTTGTTGGTGTTTTTGTTGTATGTTCATCCATTAAAACATAAAACCCTTAAAATCTGATTTTCAATTGAATTACAGTAGAAAAAAAAAAAGGAACCGCTAACATGCAATATGCGATTAATAGTTACCTGAAATAGAGGAAGTAAATCATTATCACAGATCGTGCTAGAATCGTGCAAAAGGAACAAAATTTGAAGTGGGAGAGATCGTTAATGGCGAAAGAAAAGGAATAAAAAATTTAAATTAAGGAAAGAGAAATAAGAATGGCGTGAAAAGGGGAATTTTAGCACAGTAACTTTCTTAGGAAAGCAAAAATAGGGGACCACTTAAAATAATGCTGCAGATGCTACATAATGTAATTAGGATAAAGTGTTGCTATTTTTTATAATTTAATACTTAAGTATGCTACTATATGTAGTTAACCCAAAAAAGAACCCTTTTGACTCCAAGCTCCTTTTTAATACTCTTCCTTCCTAATTCACCCCCACCCCACCCCCCAGTTATAGCCAAAGGTACTATGACAGACCTTAACTTGACGGGAGTTCTATTACCATACTAAACTTAATTTTACTGTATTAGTATTCATTCCCACGCGATGCGTGGTTAATACTAAAATAATAATTATAAAAATTATTTGGTAATTAATCTAAACACATTAAACGTTATTCTTTAGTCTTTCAATAAACGTTTGAAAAGTAACTAATATACCTATAACATACTTCCTAATTCAAATTTAACATATGAATGTAAAAATCAGAAATACCTTAGATGTCCTCAATAAATAAGCATATCTAAAAATATATTATTTGCTTGAGTATATGAAGTGTTTATAGTACCATGACAGTTATTGAGAACGATAAATTCTTAAACCGTAACAAACAATTGTGTTAATTTTAAGATCTAGAACTTAACTGTTCAGTTGTAACCATTTCAAAAAAAAAAATCTATCCCATGTAACTTATAAATAAATCTAATTTCTTTGAAATTTGAGTTCAAATTTTAATTTTTTGAAGTTTCAAAAAATATGTTAAAAATTGTATTTTTTTTAGTTTGCTTGTGTGTCAAGGATCGGGGTTGGATAATGGGGATACGTGAATCTATATCTATAATCTATAATATATAATCTATATCTATATCTATAATCTATAATATATTAAAAGTGTGAAGACCTTTTGAAAAGTGATTTGAACTTTTTGCCCTTCGTTAAAAGTTGTTGATTTGGACAAAATTGTCTTTTCATCACTGATGTATGCATTAAAAGTGATTTATTAAGGTATGTAAACAAGCTAAGATTTCAGGTCAAGGCTATTTTTTTTTCATCACTGATGTATGCATTAAAACAAAAAAAGGCCTTCATTAAATTAAAGAAAAAAAGTTTGCATAAGCCTTATTTATTTGTACTTGATGAAGATATTAATCGTAATTACTTAGATTTCAATTAAAATATGTTTAATTTTTGGATAAGGGATTTTCTAGGGGGAAATAGTTTTCAACGTTTTATGTTGTTGTGTCGGCGATAGATGTAATTCTCTAATGAAAAATATTTTTTTGTGAAAATTGTAAATAATTGATAATTTGTCGATTTTTAGGTAAATGTTGAAAAAGACGAAGGATATGCTCAAATGTGCAGCCTTTGATACCACTACTCCTTTGAGTGTTGCTATACATGTATCTTATAATAATACCTTTTTGCATCAATTATTTGTGAATGGACTGACAAGAAAAAACTTTCTGTTAGATTTTAGGAAGAGCAAAAAGATGCATGTCTTTGTTTTGAGTTTGGAATTCCTAGCAAGTAACCTGCTAACTATTTTTGTAAGACACTAACTGCAAGTGATACTAGCACGCACGGTGAATTTTTTGTTTCTGATCCTATGTCCTGCATGCAGAGAAATTTTCTCCTTCAATGATAATTATTGATCCTGTGGTCCTGTCATTTTGACTTGACTCTAAAGTTTTTTTTTTTTACGTCGCACTCAAAATTTCTCACAGACAACACCTGCCCAAGAACTAATTGCAAAAGATCTGCATGATGTTGAATAAAAGTTTAGACATATTTTTCAAGGTAAGCTCTAGATGTTGTTTTTCTTATTGTGCTCTCTCTAGCTTAAGATTGTTTAAAGTATCTTCGATTGTAATCTAAAAGATGGTGAGTGTTTTACCTCTTAGAGAAAAAATTAGACAGTGTCATGAATACGGCATGTGCTTCATCTTTGTTTTTATTCTTATTCTCCATCCAATTAGGTCCAATTTCTTCTTTTATTTCTTTCATTAAGGTAATTTTTAAACATTAAATTAAGGGTTGTGACTTTGTGATGGAGTGATATTGATATGAACTCCTTTATCTTTAATCATAGTCTCGAATTCGAGCCCCTTTACAAGTAGTCGCTTTTGTTAGAGAGCGATTTACTCTCAATATGAAACTTTCGCATAATGAAATCAAATATTCTAGCCCTAATATGAATATCTGTTATGATCAGACAAGAATAAGCAACACCACAAAATGAAAGAAAATAAGCACACACAGATTTTATGAGAAAATCATTGACGGAAAAAATCACGGGTAGAGAAGGAGGAAGTTCTCTATAATAGAGAAAGCACAGTAAGGAGATGAAAGTCTCCTAACGTATTTAAACCATACAAAAAATGACCCACTAAATCGCACTTATATAATGCGTGCGTACAAATAAATCCTAAGCCCAAAAACATACAGGTCTATCCGCTACCACCACAGACCCTATAAAAAATCACAATCATGGATCGCACCGTGAACTTTTCAGGACCGAATCAACAAAATTCGGGTTATCTTTTCTAATAATATATGTGTAACGCTCCGAATCTGGTACCCGATGTTAACAACCCCAAAGGACCATTAGCTAACTCATGACTGATATCTGTATCTGTACACTGCATAATATATCATATAAATGCAGAATACGTAGAAGCTGTAAGGCCATAAGGTTCGCATCTGATAAAACATAATATCTGAAAAGTGGTATCACAATATCAAAACTGTAAATACTGAAGTCTGTAACAAATCTGAAATGACGTGGTAGACTGAAAGCCTCTAAACTGTCTGGATAAGGAGTTGATGGGACATGGTTCCCCAACTAACTCTATCTGCTGAAAATAAACTGAAATAAATAAATGATAATGTCATCCTCGAATGAAGAGGACTCACTGCAAAACTACTGCTGCTGGAATCTTGAACCTGAAAAAGCTACTGACGCTCCGGATCTCGTGCTTCTGAACCTATGGTGTAAAAGACTATAGCGCAAGAGAAAAGTATGCGTCAGTACGACTGAATGTACTGGTATGCAAGTGAGGTGGGCTGAATACATGAGGTTTCATATGCATGAACAATACTACTAACTGACTAATCATAAACGTGAGAATATATGCATGAAGACATAATAATTGTAACTGAGATCGTGATAACATGATTACTGAATCTGAATACTGATAACATGAGATACTGATAACTGATAGACTGATAACATGAGTGATTGTATCTGACATTCCTGAATCTGATAGAACTAGCTGAGTTTCATACTGTATCTGGGTTGACTGTATCTGACAATCCTGATATTCTGAAGAACTATCTAAGTTCTTTTACTGAGACTGAGATTGTAACTGTGGGAGGTAGTCATCTAACTGACTTGCCCCAAATGAGTTATTATAGCTGAGTGGGGTCCAATATGTGCATTGATTGGAAGGGTGTCGATACCGCGCCACTCGTAAGGACGAGTTGTGGGTGACCCTCAACTGGCAGGTGACTCTAATGAGAATGGTGGGAACCCTCATCTGACAGGTTAAGACACCTCATCTACCCTCAACTAGCAGGTATGATGTCTCAGCCTACGCTAGCTACGTAGTTTCAGAACGCAAGGACTGCTTTGAAGAATCGCACCCTCAACTGGCAGGTGAGTTCTCATCCTTAGATTCACTCGATGCTAACTCCTACTCCCATCTAAATAAACACTGAACATGATTAACTGAACTGAACTGGACTGAGTTTACTGAGTTCCGTTGACTGGCGGAATATTTCTAAATCTGTTAACTGACTGAGTTCTTGAGATTACTGAGTTTACTGAATTACTGAGATTTCTGAGATCTCTGAGAGTTCTGAGTTTTCCTGAGCTATGAGACAGACTGAATTCTAGTGAACATGGCTTGATTAAGAGTATCGTGAAAATATGACACTGGCTCTTGGCACACAGCTATATTTTTTGGGTACAAGTACCCCCAAGACTCGATAAAAGGAAACTGGCATAACATGACACTTCCTGATCATAGGACTAGAGTCCACAATTCATAACACCATAAGTTAGGGATTTCATGAAGCACATGATTATCATAATATCATACATGGAAGGGAATGCATATAACATGTCAATACTTTCATAACTTCAATATCATGAACATTCCATAAAAGCAACCACAATACACATCAAAAGCATGGAAATCATGTTGAACAATAAGGGTAGACCATGGACTTGTCATTTAGGCCCTATTGAGTCGTAAAAACATGATTTCTAGTCTCTTAGGCATTTTGTCAAACACATTACATGCATAACTTAAGGCATAGGTATATTCACCAACTTACACATAATAATCAACTCAATTCATGAATTTCAACTTATATGCTATCGTAGTTTCACAAAATCACATAAAGATTCCAACTTGGGAATCATTCAACACCACAACATGATCATCAACAACCCACGTAATTCATAATTACAAAGGGGGTTCTTGGACTTAATTGATGAAAGGAATCCATGAATCAACACTAAACATACCTTAGATGAAAGTCTCTTAAGGACCTATGGTGAAATCTCTTAGATTTGGGTCTTCAAGTTGAAACTCTTGTTCTTGTTCTTGAGAGGAATTAAGAAAAGAGAGTATAATTTGGTGTTTTGGGGGCTTAATTCCGTGTTTGTGACATATATAGGGGTGGAAAAATGACCAAATTACCCCTCAAAGCACGGAGGTGAAATGCTGAAAAACTGGGCAAAGGGCTATAGGAAAGGCGGCGCCCTGCTTAGAACCCCGGTCTAGCCTGGGCGGCGCCTCACCAGCGCCTTTAGCTAGTGGTTTGGCACACCAAACATGCCCTTAAGATACTCCGAAAATTCCGAAACTCACCCGAGATGTACTACGACCTTGCCCCATCGCAACGCAACTTGAAAATTCAAAAAAGGAGGTCAGGAAGGTCGTCAAATAAATTTCTGAAGTTCGGAGGCTTGAAATGAGACTAATCACGCACTATATATAACCATTAAAGAAACTGCCAATTTGAATTATATCAGCCGGAAAAAAAAAAAATTGGCACAAGAGTTTTTTTTTTGTTTCCCAAGGTATTCCCACAGCCGGCAGCCGTGAGACTAATCCTTCATCCCTCTGTCGGAAACTGACCACAGAGTTTACTCCATTCACCAGAGGCGGGGATCGAACCCCCGACCTCTTGCTTAAGGGACATGGCGCTGAACCACCATGCCAACTCTAGTGGTTAATTGGCACAAGAGTTAATAATAAGGTAACTTCCCAATCCAATTTCAAATACAAAGAAATATTTTAAAATTTACATTAAAAATTACTCACCAACTAATTTACTAGTGATGATTTTTTGTTTAATTTGCGGATAACATAATGAAAGTCCAATGGAGAACTTGACACAAACTAACTAGTCATAGTTGATCGCATATTCCTAGCAAGTTTAAAAATATAGATGTCAGATCCTTCATACAACGTATTTTTGTCGAAACAAACACCTATACAATAGAGATTTCTGAAAATATATATACCTCAATCATTTGTTTCTCTTGGTAACGCCATAATAATCTTCCACGTTTTTCATTTTGCAGCAGGGAATAAAGTTGAAGTTAGCAATTGTTGAAGAAATGAAGAGGATAATGTGCTTAAACTAAAGAACAATATTCCATTAAAGTGATTACTTACAGTAACTATACATGAAGGCTGTTCAACTTGCACAAATTAAACTTGGACGCTGCATTAGTATTCTCAACAACTTTAACGAACATTTTTCTTCATAATTTATCCATGTTTATGAACATCTCAACTAGATCTACAAAGGATGAGAATTCATTTAGATCACGGTTATATCAAAGAAAACAATTATCATTTTGTGAGATGACAGTTTATTGATTTATATGTGAGAAAACAAAATAAGAAGTCATGGGTGGTGGGGAGTTTAAGAGGAGACGTGGGTAACATGGTTAGTTTTCCTATTTATATGCTAATGAGAGTTACGAATTTTGTTACTACATTAATTTAAAAAAAAAAAAAAAAAAAAAATTCCTCTCAATGCAAAAACATATTTGTTATCCTTTATTTTTCATAAGAGTAGTTTTCATTTTTAATTCTAATTTTTGTATTGTATGTATAAACACAGATAAATAGCCTACTGTTATATTCTACATTTCAAATTTATTTCATTGTTTACGATTTTCAATAAAACTTTTGAGTTTTATTTATTTACTTTATTTTTAAATCAAATTAAAATATAAGACAGACCCCAATTAAACTTATAATAATTATATAATAACATACTATACTAAACATTGTATTTATCCTTGTACAATATAAATAAAGATTAATGTCACTTGGATTATTATAAACTACTGATAAGTCTAATATTTTTTTGATTGAGCAAATCTTTTCATTCTTCAAAACTATCAAATATAAGGAAGTAAATATACATCCTCGGATTATTTTTATTTTATTTCTCTTATTCATTATTGAGTTACATTATTTTATTTACAATATGACTTCCTTATAACAATTTTAAATGATCATTAAAATAACTTTAGTTTGTATATTTAAATTATTTGAAGGTCAGTAGATAAATCGTAAACATTTTCCCCTCATAGTTAAAAATAAGAACCCACTAGGGAAAAGACTCAAATATGTCACTGAACTATCAGAAATGGATCATTTATGTCATCCGTTAAAAGTTGAGCTCATTCATGTCATCGCCGTTACAAAATCAGCCCATCCATGCCATTACTTTTTAGCGGTGGTTTTCAAAAATAACTTTGCCACGTAATCTTTTATTAGAGGTTTACGTCATTAATTAAAATAAGCAAAAAGGCTCAAATATATCATTGAACTATCAGAAATGGCTCATTTATGCCATCAGTTAAAAGTTTGGCTCATTCATGTCATCACCGTTATAAAATCAAAATCACTCATGTCATTGACTTTTTAATGGTGGGATTTAAAAATAGTTTTACTGCGTGGTCTTTTATTAGAAGTCCACTCCATTAATTAAAAAAAATCAATATTAATTTCAAAATATCTGAAATTAGTTCCAGCATTTATACCATAATGATGGGAGAAGTTATCCCATATACATGGCGGGATAATTGAATAGCAGACTTCTTTTAAGCCATTATTTGAAAATAATTTTTCAACAATGTGTGCTCCACTAATTCATGATGGGAAAGTTATCCCATATGCATGGCGGGATAATTGAGATAACAAACTTCTTTTAAGTCGTTATTTGGAAATGATTTTTTCAATAATGTATACTCCCCTAATTCGTGATAGGGGAATGGAGAAGTTCTATTGGTATGCTTCTTACTTTTTTTTGTTTGCCCTAATCGTTCATTGGTTTATTTTCTTTCAACTTCGGAGTATATATTGGAGTCACTGGAATTAAAACTAATCAGTTGTTGTAGGATAGAATTTTTGAGGTTTCTGTTAAGCGTAGCATTTATAATGATTTAGAATCAAATAATAATAGCCAAAAGATATACATTAATCACTATTTTTTCTGATTAGAAAAATAGTTGTTGTTGTAGGAAAAAAATATTTTAATGGGTGTGGGTCGGGTTATGTTAAATGAATCGGTTGTTTTTTAATGGATCTAAGATATTTTGAAATTAATATTGATTATTAATGTCGCGGACCTATAATAAAAGACCACATGACAAAACTGTTTTTAAAAACCCACCATTAAAAAGTAATGACATGGGTGAGGATTTTATAACAACGATAGCCTGAATAAGCTGAATTTTTAACTGATGACATAAATGAGTCATTTCTGATAGTTTAATTGATACCAAACGGTATCTACAACACCAAAATAGTCCGCAAACAACCCACAATCACAAGCCTTTACCCTCAACAACAAAACAACAACACAATACGAGAAGCAAACATAAACTTAAAAAGAGTAAAAGATAGCTAACTTGACACAAGGAGAATACGAAATGTAGCAACTAATGAGTGTATCAAACTCTAAAATCTCTACAAATCACATTAACAAGCACCAAGTTCTTACGGTGACTGCCAAGGGAATCAACTCACCTCAAGATTCATCGTTTCCAAACAAAGAACAATATTGATTTTTCCAAGCCCTAAACTACAATGATTAATCCAAGCCCTAACTAAGAACTACACTAAGGTGGTCTACTCTCAAGAGAGAGCATTTTCAATATTTCATACATTCATCATTAAACAACTAAAGAGAAAAAACCTAATAAGAGACTATATATAGCCTAGCTTATTACATAGTATAATGGACCAAAATATCCTTAGTGAAAGGGGAGGTCATGGGTTGTTTCTTTAACATGTGCACACCCCAAAATACCCTTATTAAAGGGTGCTTTTTCAATGCTCCAAAATCATGGGGTCACACTTCAAAACTTGTAGTCTCGAATTGGCATCAAATGTAAGCCCCCACACAATCTTTCACACACGGGTTTGTTTAATGGCATGCTCAAAACAGGTCCTCCATGCATGTTCTCGTATCCTTAAGGTGACCAAGTCTTGAGCCTCTATGTGTTGGCCTCTAAAGATGTCATCAAAAGATATGATGGTCATTTGTCCCGTAACATCCTTCCCTTCTTGAAAAGGATTCGACCTCGAATCCAAACCTTGCAAAACCTAAGAGAGGACAAAAAATACAAACTCCTCATGGCATGAGGGTTAGGGTTAGCACAACAATTCATCTCAACATGCCAAGGTTGCACATATTTGCAATATAACCAAGGATCCTTTGAATGAAAAATTAAAAACTCAATGAAAGATGTACGAAGGATTTGGTTATGGGATTCACCAAGAGTGACACTTTGCTTGTCATGTAGACCAAGCAACAAGTTGAGTGCACCAATATCACCATTTCCATATTTGGCACCGGGGTCAAACGGGAAGAGTGGCCATAGACACGGGTCTAGACAACACTCCCATTTCCCGTGGTCTCCACCCAAACTAAAAGACATACTCTCTACAATAGCATACATATCATCAAAAGAAAATAGAGAGTAGAGAAAAGTATCACTCAAGTCGACTTCTACTAAGATGCCGTCATGTGTGTACTCACTACTAGTTTCCCAATCATCACCATGAGTAGTCTCAACAATAAAGTCACACAAAGTAGAAGAAGTAACTTCCAAGGCTACACATTCCTTACCCTTAAGAGTACTCTCATCTTTCAAGAAGAGATTTGCATCTTTAGGAGGAATGTTGTCACACCATAGTGGGTTAACATATAGGCTATAGCCTCCAAGGTAAGCTATACCATCTTTTTCACCACTAGGCTCATTAGGAGTGTTTATATTATTTTCAAAAAAGACATTATACCTAAAAAGTGCATGACCCAACCCACGAGCAGATTTGGAACAAGCAAGTTCCTCACTCTCTAAGAGATCAATATCAAGTTTCAAAGCAGTTTTAAGCACAAGATTGTCCCAAGAATAGCTCTCGGGTTCACTCCTCTTTTGTTGACCAACTTTTTCAAATACTTCACTCACTTGAGTTTGATTAATCACATCACACACATACTCAAGTGATGGGCAATTTTCACAAATAGGTTGATCAACACCAATTACACAAGACGATGTACTTCCGTTCAACATATAGGCTTCAACACTAAGTGGACATAAATTGATCTCACAAGAAGAGTCAATTTGGTCATCAATAGGATCAACTAGTGTATCCACACTCACAACATGTACATCATCAACAAAAGGCAAAGAATCATTAGACTCACAAATAAGTAAGCTACTACTCGCACTCAATAGGCTACTAGTCACACAATTATCATTCACATGCACAAAAGTGTAAGAATTAGCTATTTTACCTTGAAGTTCTTGAGTCGACTCTCCTTTGTTGTGTTGTGAAGATCCTCCACAAGCTTGGGCAGCAACTTCACTTCGGCATTGCTCTCTTTCACTTGTCATATTAGTACCTACACAAATGTCCTTAGAAATAGAAGGACAAACAATGTTAGCTCGATTTGGTGGCAATCCCTTCACTTCGCTCCACACAACCTCCCCTTTTTCCACTTTCGGATTACCACCTTGCACACCCTTACTTCTCTCAATCTTTTGTCTCTCATAAGCATTCGGATTGGAGTAAGTATTCACTTCTCTTTGCGGCTCGGGCAGCATGTATGTCACGAGGTGATTTCCCCACCGGTCTCTTACAATATTAGGTCAATTTTGCATAGTTGGAACTCTATATTGTGCAAACCAATCGACACCTAAGCATACATAATCGTATTTCAATGAAAGAATATCGCACCACACCTCCTCATGGTATTCAAATTGGGAGAAGACAACTTTGACTCTCTTGGTAACCTTAAACCCGTCCAAGAAGTATGGAACAAGTAAAGGCTCGCGAAACAACCCCAAGTAGTCAACCATGGATGGAAGGATGCAGTTTCTATAGTACCTATCATTTAACACAACGAGGCAGCCCGGTATCCCATAAATGGTCACCTTTCCTGAGTGTACACTCCTCTTGGATCAACATTGTAAGGCACACAAGTACCTCTCGATTTTAGAGATGCATACCCTTTTCTTCTCGTTGGACAACCTCCACTAGAGCTAGTATAACCATTCACACTATATCGACCTTGATAAGAAGTAGAAGTACTACAAGGTGGAGGATATGAATTTTCACACTCTTTACGTGTACTCTCATTATAGCTCTCATAAGCTTTGCGAATAAAAGGGTTATACCTAACACCAAATCTAGGTTCGGAGTGAGAAGTGTAAGACTCCTCACATGCCTCAATATCATCATAAGATCCATCACGAGGTCCTACATTATCTCCAAGTTCACCATAAGCACTAGGCACTTCATTCACCTCATTTTCTCCCTCAAAATCGTAACTCTCAAATCTGCCCAAGTTTTGATCATGGCTATTTTCATAGCCTCCGCAATCTCTCTCAACTTCGTAGCCATAAAACCCCTCACTACAATCATAGTCTCCCATGTTGTAGTCACAATAATCCTCGTCTATCGAAGACATGTGCCCCTTATATCACCTTTGTACTACACAATGAACAAACAAGATTAGTATTAAAAGCTCCTCACCAACACTCGTATACACCCACCTTTGTGATTCTCACAATTGGAGCGGTGAATGTTGAAAGTTGTTTATACTCCGATAGTCAATAGGATGTCAATTCTACTTGGCGGCTGAAATGAATTCTTGTTTGATCAACTCAAGACACAAAAATAAAATTTACTTACGAACTTGAAACAAAGAAGTTACTACGAGTTAAAAACGAGAAAAACACACAAATAACAAAGACACGAATGAAACGGATTCAACAATTCATCTACAACTAAATAGGTGATTACTAGTTTTTAATTAATTCGAGAATCAAGACATGAAACTAATGAAACAATAAAATGAAACTAAGAATCTAAAATTTTTTAGCTTAAGCACTTTTGGTGATGACGTGGCAGGCTCTCATTGGTTGTTGAAAATTGTCGAAAGTTTTGAGAAATGTTTTTCTTGTTTTCAATTTGTATTGATCAATGTTCAATTGGAAGAGTGTATTTTCGGTTTTGGGAGGGAAACAACAAGACTTAGAGGCTTTTCAATGTTCAAATAAAAGGCTTGACTTTCCTTTCACTCTTTTGGCAAAACACATTTTGAAGCCTTTGTCCCTCTTTCCTCTTTTGTAGGTCTTGGGAAGACCCCTTTCTTTCTTTTGGTAATAAGAACTTTTGAAAGTCTTTTAGCCCCCTTTCTTCTTTTATAATAGTCTTGGAATATGTTTCAAGACTAACAAGACCACACCTTCTTTCTTCTTTGATTTTAGATCAAACAAACCGCTTTCTCTTCAACAAGATATGAAGATGTTGAAAAACACCAAGAACTCTACGAACACAACTTTGAATTTTGGAGTTCTAAGGTTAACAACATCAACAAAACATTTTTCCAGCCACCAATCTTCAACAACAATATCAACAACCTTCCAACATTCAAGGACCACTTGGATTTAGCTCAAAATTTAGATGTAGACTCTATTAGTGTTAGTGAAGAAGGGACTAACACTAGAAACAACAAAACGCACAAAAAACACAAGAAAACCAAGCCTTAAATTTCGGTCCAAACATAAAAACGGGATAGATTACTTTCTTTTTTGCATTTTTCAGTTTTTCCAACACTATTTTTGTGATTTTTCAAGATAGCAAGCCCAAGATTGATCTCGTGGGGACGAAATTAATGATGGCTCTGATACCAAATGATACCAAATGGTATCTACAACACCAAAATAGTTCGCAAACAACCCACAATCACAAGCCTTTACACTCAACAACAAAACAACAACACGATACGAGAAACAAACATAAACTTAAAAAGAGTAAAAGATAGCTAACTTGACACAAGGAGAATACGAAATATAGCAACTAATGAGTGTATCAAATTCTAAAACTTCTACAAATCACATTAACAAGCACCAAGTTCTTACGATGACCGTCAAGGGAATCAACTCATCTCAAGATCCACCGTTTCCAAGTAAAGAACAATATTGGTTTTTCCAAGCCCTAAACTACAATGGCCAATCCAAGCCCTAACTAAGAACTACACTAAGGTGATCTACTCTCAAGAGAGAGCATTTTCAATATTTCATACATTCATCATTAAACAACTAAAGAGAAAAAACCTAATAAGAGACTATATATAGCCTAGTTTATTGCATAATATAATGGACCAAAATACCCTTAATGAAAGGGGAAGTCATGGGTTGTTTCTTTAACATGTGCACACCCCAAAATACCCTTAATAAAGGGTGCTTTTTCAATGCTCCAAAATCATGGGGTCACACTTCAAAACTTGTAGTCTCGAATTGGCATCAAATGTAAGCCCCCACGCAATCTTCCACACATGGGTTTGTTTAATGGCATGCTCAAAACGGATCCTCCATGAATGTTCTCGTATCCTCAAGGTGACCAAGTCTTGAGCCTTTATGTGTTGGCCTCTAAAGATGTCATCAAAAGATAAGATGGTCATTTGTCCCGTATCATTAATAGCATATTTGAGTCTTTTTCCTTATTTTAAGTAATGACATGGACCTTTAATAAAAGGTCACGTGGCAAAGCTGTTTTTGAAAACCACTGTTAAAAATTAATGGCATGGATGAGCCGATTTTATAACGGCGATGGCGTGAATGAGCCAAACTTTTAACTAATAGCATAAATGAGTCATTTCTGATAGTTCAATGATATATTTGAGCATTTTCCCAACCCACTATAAAAGATGTACCGAGCAAAACAACCCACGTACAAATTTTGTGATTTTAATTAAATTATACTTTACTCATCTCCAACTGTAATTGTAAAACTATCTGAATTGTAAAGTAATTAAGATAACTAAAAGAAATTAAAATGAATATCAGACTGTGAATTTTTAAAAAGTAATTGGAATTTAAGACAATCAATAACTAATTATTACCTAATTAACTAACTTGTCCTAAAAATTAATACGTGTCATTTGATCAGGCTGCCACTTGGCAAATATTTATGCAAGACTTTTGTCTTAAATATTTTTGATTTTGTGCATAACTAATTTTATCAGACTTTTGTCCTACATGACGTCTTTTGTGCTTATATGACACCTTTTGTAACATACCTTAATTTAGATCAAGTAAGCACAAAAGGTGGATAATAATGTAGTAAAGTTGAGTTTAAAGGGAGAGGGAGGAGGGGTAATAGAAATCTCGTGAAGTTAAGACATATCGTAGCAACTTTAACAATAAGTAGAGGTGTAATAGTATTTTGTCTCTTACTAAAAAATATAGAACATAATATTACTTCATATGAACTTTTTAGTCCAAGAATAATATCCTAAACAACAATAACAACATAAATTTAATACAACCCCACAAAGTAGAATTCGGGGATAGTAATCTTCTCCCTGCCGATAGAACCTCGACTCAAATTAAACAACTTGATTCTTTTTTCAACAATCTACCAATATATATATATATATATATATATCAATTTTTTTTCTCTAAAATATCAATTAATTATTTTGTTCTAAATTTCTTCCATCTTATAGCGATCCCTAAGTTCTATGGTCTAGATTGACTTTATTCTTCATATCACCAACTATATCTATAATCTATAATCTATATCTATAATATATTAAAAGTGTGAAAGTCCTGAAAAAAAGTGATTCAAACTTTTTGCCCTTCGTTAAAAGATTCTTCTTTAGACAAAACTGTCTTTTCACTATTTTTTTAAATTTATTTTTTAATTAATTTTTATTATATTAACTATACTTCTTAAAATATGTGAGACTCCTAAACTATATGGTAGGAAAACTAATTAATATTTTTCTTTCTACTGGACTTCCTAAAATATATGCATTCTTCACAATTTGTTCTAGGTATTTGCAGCTATCTGACCACATGATTTATTGCCCACAAAATGATGAATTTCTGCAAATTATTTGTGTCCTCACTAATACGATGATTGATTTATGGGCAACAGACAACATATATGAAGTTGTGCTAACTTTGAATCAATGCAGTTTTTCCCAAGCCTGATCAGGGGCCATACAAAAGTAGTACTGGCCACCATCGATCTGCATATGCATAGCACAAGTCAAGATGAAAGGTTTCCCACAATCCCTATGTGTTTTCAAAATTAAGATCAACCTTAAATGAGATTTAAAGAAGAAAGCAGCAACGTGAACAATTAGCTTCCACATGACTAATTCGTTCTATAACACTACCCTTTCTAAAATATTTCTAGACTTTACTCTCTACAACACTCATTCTAGAGCTTTTCCTTCATTAAACAGGTATAGGGTGCCAATGCCAAACCACACAAAATAAGAAGTTGTAAAAGGCTTTACACGTTTATTAATTTGGAGTCATCGAACTTGGAAACCAGAACCATATGTTAACAATGCAGCTCCAATTTGCTTTGACATGCTCAACATATTTTCTCGTTTGCCTTCTCCTCAATTAGGGCATTAGTGAGCTAAGGATCATCTTCATAAGAGATGGTACGATTCATGGCAGATGATAATCACTTGAACACCCAATAAAATCACCACCTAATAGACATTTGTGACAGAATCCAGTTGCTTCTCGTGAATCAACATCACCTCTGACTGTCCTGACTGTTTATTAATTTCTAATCCTTAAATTCATAAATAAAAAACATTGCCTTAGTATAATTTTTGTACAATGTAATTTCTCTCTTCATTAGTTAAACACGAGGAATTGTTAAGCATACATGAATCGATTTATTGTATTGTCGGAGTACCTTTTTCTTGTAACATACTCCCTCCGTTTCAAAATAAGTGAATTGTTGGAGCAATTTTAGTGTTTCAAAATAAGTGAATGGTTCACAATTCAAGACAAATGTTGGAAATTTTTTCCAAATTTACCCTCCATTAAATGTGCATTGAAAGTAATGTATCATGTGTCTTTGCTTTTTGAAGAGAGTAAAATGAAAAAACATGATAAATTTATGTCTTTACTTTTTTTTTCGTAATATGTGTGCTATTAAGAAAAGCAATAACATAGAAATTTCTATATACAAGTATTCCATTTTCTTTAATTTCACCTTACCTTTTGTTTTGATTACAAAGTTTCTTAAATCTGTCCGGACTAGTCGATTTTGGTCAAAATATCCAAAATCAGATGACCAGATCGGGTATGGATCCCACACCCACACGCATGTCGTGTCGACACGGGTGCGGCAACAAAAGTGAAGAGTTCGAGTAAGTTAGCAAGAAACCACAGAGGCATGAAAATCAAGACAGCGATTATCATAATAAGCAACAGAGCTCCATATATTCGTCAGTATTTTAATTATCTCAATGATGCTACTAAATTTTCTTTTTTCAGAAAAGTAATAACTAGGACAAATTTTATCAACAACACAAAACGTGGTGCAAATGTGGAAGTGTAATATAAGACCAAAAAAGGCCATGTTGATATGATGTTTGAACATCATTGGTTGTTCTATTCACAAGTATGGCAAGCAAATCAGATACAATTTGATACGTGAGCGGAGTACTTTGTAGCTATGCTGGTCGGACTCTTCAAAAATGTCATTGGGTGTGTGTCAGATCCTTCAAAGGTAGTGCTTTTTGAAGAATCCGACACGACTGCGGCCACATTTTTGGAAAGTCCGAGCAACTTAGCTTTCTAGTAAAGAGTGATTTAAATGAACATTGTGCTCAATGCAAACCAGTTTTAGGGTACTCTCAAGTGGTAATAGGTCAGCGTAAGAAGTCCATTTCCATCTGATTTGGCAAACTCTTTAACTCTCTGAATTAATAGGACGAGGCAATGAAGACGGATCCAGTTCCCAACAGTACTTCGAGATGTTTGAGGCTTCTTCATCTGATAGCTTCCTTGCAGGAATCCGATGCGAAAACAACTTAAGCTCATCCTTCCCTAACAACTTAACAGCACGAGCCCCTACCTCTCTCCTCTTGAAAATAGTCCTGAATTCATCAACTCTTTCAAGATATGCGATACTCACACCATGTATGTCAGTGTAACTGCTCAAAGATACACAAATATCATAACATTGCTTATCCTCCATTAGAGACCTGCTGCCAGCACCTAAAGCATTCTCTTTATACACTGCCCATATTGAACCTTTTGTGGGGTAAATCCTATACAACTCACTTGCTGCTCTTTCACTATCAACAACGTGTGAAAACTTCTTCAAAGATTTAACCAAAATCTGCCTAGAAACCTTAAACTTCCCACAAGAAACATGAAAACCCCTTCTACCCCAATGCAGTAGTGCCTCGTCGCTATTACTTTGAAATTCCAACAAATTCAGTCTCACCTCAAAGGGATACACAGAAATAACATCATCAATCAGAGCATAATCCCTTGGCATTCCATCATCGTCATCATAAACAGCCCATACTTGTCCTTTCTTGAAGCTCCTCCCTACTCTATCCTTGTCAAAATTATAAAGATCAAAACTTTCCGCTGCCACTATCTCCAGGTCATCTTGCCTAGGCCATTTACCCTTCTTGCTACTTTTTGATAAAGTACATGTGTTGATACTTAAATCCCGCCTTCTTTCTGCATCCTCTAAAACATCTGACCTTCGCACCTCGCGCCTCGTCCTCTTCTTTCTCACCCTCGCTATCAGTGACTCCATCTCCGCTTCGTCTTGCTCTTCTATCAAAGTCAAATTTGTTTCCTCTTCCATTAAATTTAACTTCATTGTCTTCTCATTCTTTGACATCATCTCCGAATCATCCTGTCTTGACCCTTTACAACACCTCTTGCTACTTAAATCCCTTCTTCTTCTTCCTCCCTTCTCCAAACCATTCCCCTTTAATGCCTCACGCCTCATCCTTTTCTCTCTCACCCTCGCAATCAGTGTCTCCATCTCCACTTCATCCTCCTCTTCTACCAAACTCAAACTTGTTTCTTTTCTTTTTTCACTTTTCTTTTCCATTGAATTAAACGTCATCCCTATCTCATTATCCTCCTTCCCATTCTCTGCCATTATCTCTGAATCATCCTGCGCTAACCGTTTACCATCCCTGTTGTTACTTAAATCCCTTCTTTTTCCTCCATCCTCTAAACCATCTCCCTTTAACGCCTCACGCCTCATCCTTTTATCTCTCACCCTTGCAATCAGTGCCTCCATCTCCACTTCATCTTCCTCTTCATTCAAACTCAAACTCGTTTCCTTACTTTTTTCACTATCCTTCTCCGTTAAATTAAACATTATCTCCTTCTCATTCTCCGCCATTATCTCCAAATCATCCTGCCTTAACCCTTTACTGCCCTTGTTACTACTTGAATCCCTTCTTCTTCCTCCATCCTCCAAACCATCTCTCTTTAAAGCTCCGCGCCTCATCCTATTCTCTCTCACCCTTGCAATCAACGTCTCCATCTCCACATCATCTTCCTCTTCTATCAAACTCAAATCCATCTCCTTTCTTTTCTCACTTCCCTTTTCCGTTAAATTGAACTTCATTGCTTTCACATTCTCCTCCTTGTCTTCCCCCTTATCTTTTACCGGGATCTTTTCCTTATTCACCTTCTTCTTCACTAACAACTGCATCTCAGCTAACGTCATTGTATCTTCCCCTCCACCTACATTTCTCCTCACCTTACCATTAGTCCTTGATCTCAACCCCTTAATCCAACCATCAACGCTCTCAACATCTTCTTCCGTATCCTCACCAATTTCATCAACAGTTCTCGTCATTTTTCCACTTGCACTCCTCCTCAACCCCTTAATCAAACAATCGTCACTCTCAACATCTCCCTCCATATCCACATCCCTTACTTCTACCACCCTCTTTCGCCTTCCAACCTCACTTCCAACACCAATAGCATCAACATTTCTCGTCGTTTTTCCACTTGCACTCCTCTTCAACCCCTTAATCAAACCATCATCGCTCTCAACATCTCCTTCCAAATCCACATCCCTTACTTCTACCACCCCCTTTCCCCTTCCAACCTGACTTCGAACACCAATTCCATCAATATTTCTCGTCATTTTTCCACTTGACCTCTTCAAAACCTCCCCAACACTCCGCATTTTCCCCTTCCCCACTACCTCCCTCTTTCTCAAACAACCAAAGCTCACATTTTTCCTAAACTTAATCCTTTCACTCACTCTTTTCTCTCCATTTTCCTCAACCTCAATCGCCTCGAAACTCTTCTTACAGCTTGGACACATCAAATTATGCCCTAAATACTTCTTATCAAACTGATGCAACAATTTACAACCCGAACACGCCGTCCAAAACGACGCCGTTTCATCACCCTCCTCCTCATTCGCCGCCACAACAGCAGCTTCTGATTGCATAGCAATTCTAAGCTTTACATCATACTCCTTCCTCCTAATCTTATCCGACAAAACCCTAAACGCTTCACCGACAACCTTAAACGCCTCCTCGGATGCTACAAACGGGTTCTTATCAGGATGAAGAGCTAACGCCAGCTTCTTATACTGTGTTTTTATGGTGTCAGTGCGTGAAAATCGTTCTACTTGTAGGATTTTGTAGTAGTCAGGTAGAGGTGGAGTTGTGGTAGTCGCCGGAGCTGATGAATTGCCGATTCCGGCAGCGGCGGAGGCGGCGGATATGACGGGGACGGTGGCGGAATGGAGTATTTTGAAGGCAGTGAGGATTTCGGAAACACCGGCAGCGGTAGGATGGAGATTGACGGCGCGTTTGGCGTATTTGAGAGCTGATTTGAGGTTGCCGGAGCTGTATTTTTGTTCGGCTAGGGTTTTGAGCCGTATAGATTCGTATTCGGGTTCGGGCTCCGGGTCGGGTTGTGGGTTTTCGGCGGCGGTGTCGGTGGCCATTTTTGTCGTGTCGGAGTAATTGGTAATCGGAGAGGGAAGAAATAAGAAAACGAGGGAAAAAAAAATAGTTATCAACTGTTACAAATTATGTTTTAACCCTTAAAGTTTGGAGATATGACAAATTAGGGCCGTCAAGTTTTTCTTGTGCATTGATCGGTTCGGTTTATATATTATCGGTTCGATTTATCGATTTTCGATTTTCAAATATACTAAACCAACCAATAAGATATTTTTTATTGATTTTTGATCATTAATGATTCGATTTTTTATTTAACTGATAAGAAACTACTCAAAAAATGAATATCAATTTGACTCAATGATTGTCAATGTCGAGTAACTGTGGCAACTAACATGACATTTATAAGAATGCTCACAAGTTTAAAAATAGTAGCAACTAACACGACATATGCCTTGCACAGTGCTAAATTTCATAAAATAAGAAGTCTATCATCTTGTACACAAATTATGCAGTTGTCGTCATTGCAAACCCTTGTCGTCGATTTACCCAAGAGGAAATTGAAAAGGCTTAGCTTTATCAGTTTGTAGGTTTTAAGGAAATTGAATAGGTTTATAGAAATTAAAAGAGAAATTAGAGAAATATATTAGAAGTAATATATACATACATACATACATACATACATATATATATATATATATATTGATTATTTAAAATTGAAAGATTTTATCTATCGCGAAGATTTTTAATGAAGTGCAAAAAGTTCAAATCACTTCTCAAATATCCTTTACATTTTAATAAAATAATGTAAAGATAACACATTTTATTATAAGCACATATATAGTTTACCACTAGAAGTTTCAAGTGGTTAATGGATCCGACCTTTGCGTATGTCATGCAGTACCTTTTTTCCTTGCTGTTAGAGGCTAAGAAAAACGCATAGATTTGACCTATGATTATTGTACGGTTATTTTTTTATTTTTTCTATATTTAAATTTTTTTTTTATTCTTAAAGTTAAATCTTTAGAAAATCTTTGATTACTTACTTAGATTTTTTAAAATTTTGGTACTTCTTATATTTTTCTTATTCTAACGCTTTCATATTTATTTCTAGATTTTCAAATCTTCTAAAAATTAGTTAAAGTTGATTTAGAATTCTAAAACTAATGAAAAAAGTATTAGTTGTCATTAATTTTAATGATTTCTAATCAGGAAATATTTTACTATAAATATTTATTTTCAATTCTTAAATATTAGAAAAAAAGTGAAAAGGCGATTTTGTCTAAATCAACGACTTTAATGAAGGACAAAAAATTCAAACAATATTTTCAAGACACTTCACACTTTTAAAATAGTAGAGATAGATATAAATTTACTATTCATTGAAGTCCAATTATGTTATTACTTAAATCAATAAGGACTAACTTGAATATTGTATTAAATAATTTTAAAAAATAAAATAAATATAATTTTTATTAAGTATCACGAATAATTTAAATGTCAAGCATAAAACATGTTGTTATGTTGAACATAAATCAAACTTAAATTCGACAACTACTTAGAAAACAGAGTTAAGAAATTCGCAGAAACAAAAATGATCAATTTGTAAGCGTGGATTCTTTTAATATGACAATGGTAGTAGTCTTTTCTTTGCCTATTTTTTCTTTAAAATTATTTTTTCTTCTTCTGTCCGTAATTCATAGAGGGAGAAGAAGAAGTAAGAACTTTAGGTTCAAAGCAAATAAGAACATACATATCATTATTTTTGTGTCACATACAATTTCTATGAATTATAATTAGAAGGCCCGCCTAATTAGAAACATAACCTTTGATTTTTAAGACATATAACAATTGATTATGATCATCTAATCCACTTCATTCCTTAGCAATATCAAATGATTCATTTTATTTTTTTTAGTTAAAAGTTTCAGCTAAAAGAAAAAACACATATTTGTATATTGTGGAGATTTTTAATAAAATGTAAAAAGTTCAAATCACTTTTCAAAGATTTTTTACACTTTAATATAATAATATAAAACATAAACATATATTTTAGTGTAAGCACATATACTTTACCACCAGAAGTTTCACGTGGTTGATAGATCATCACTTTTACGTTTGGCATGTAGTACCTCTTTCCCTTACTGTTATAGGCTAAGATAGACGCATCAATTTAAATCATATTTGTGGTATGATTATTTTTTATATATATATATTTAAAATCTTTTCTTATTTTTAAAGTCAAATCCTTACAAAATAATGGATTACATTCTTATTACTTACTTAAAACTTGTAAAAATTTGGTACTTCTTAAATTTTTTTTATTCTAACGCTTTTACATTTATTTCTAGATTTTTCAAATTTTCTTAAAATCAAATTTAGTTGATTTACAATTCTTAGACTAATGAAAAAAGTGTTAGTTGTCGTTAATTCTGATGACTTTCAATAAAAAAAGATTTTACCATAAATATATTTAATTAATTTTTAAATCTTAAATATTAGAAAAAAATAGTGAAATCATTTTTATCGATAGAAAACGTAATATTTCTGTTTTACTTATCACAAGTTCTCGACGTAAAAAGTATAAAATAATTTTATTTGTTTTAACAATATTATTAGTTTTACATTCATAACTAAATTTAAATCGATCCAACAAAATTTTCAATATTTTTTTTAGTTCAGTATACCAAACATAATTTATCACATAAAAAGGCATTGATTCTCTCGGAATTAGTATATGAATTTCACATTTTTTGAGTATAATTTGTGATTTAAGATATTTAAAATTAAAACTACTACAATTAAACTTAGGCTTTCAAGCTGTAGGTACCAATAGAACTACTTTTTTATGATTTTATTATTCTGGTGTAGGATGACGTCTTAGTACAACAATAATATATTTAGCATGTATGCAGGCCTTATCTCTACCTCAAGTAGAGATGTTCTCGATGGACCCTCAGTCTCAAGAAAAAATGTTTCAATATTCCCTAGTCCTCAGTAAATTGTAATTACATCATATCTTTTTTTAATCATCTCTCTTCAATATTTCTTCGGTGTACCTCCACTTCTCCTAAAGCATTCATAACTAATCTTTCACACCTCCACATTTGGACATTTATGCATCTCTTTTTCAAATATCCAAACCCAAAAGTCATGAAGCTTTTTGTTGGATGTTGCTAGGTAACAACGTTCACTTTCTCAAAGTTTTTATAGTTCCTTGAATCTCCTGAATGAGGTTAAATCTCTTGACCTTGCGCCTAACACTTTGATGCACCATCTAACATTTTGTTGATTGATTAAATGTAACGCCCCAGATTCTGAACCCCAGACGCTACACAGTGTTTATGATCCTGAAGGACCACAAGCTAACCTTTTTCTGGTACCTGTAACTGAGCACTGCATAATATACTGTAAAAATGTGGAAAACAACTGGCGGAAACTTTCCATAAGGTTCAAAAACTAAAATACAACTGAATAAAGTATCAAAAATACTAAAGCAACTGTCATCTTGCCTGAAAGCCTCTAAACTGTCTGAATAAGGAGTTAATGGGACAATCCCCCAACTAACTCCGTCTACTAAAATACTAAATCTAGAAATATAATGAAATAATAGAACATCCTCGAATGCTGAGGAGTCACCTGTTAGATTAAGGCTTGACTACCTCCCAGGAGTCACTCGCTAGATTAGGCTTGACTTCCCTTTTAGGGTCACCCGTTATACAGGCTTGACCATAGAAGTGTCTTTACCCGTGACACGGTAAAGACACTATAGAAAGGAGATAATTTCCTCACCTGCTGCTACCATGGTCCTTCAGGAAGGAATATAGAAGCTGCTGGTATATAATTTGATGCCTCTTTTACATTCACATAATCATAAATACTTTACAATCTCTCTATAGATGTTTTGGCAAATCACGTACCTAAATAAAAAAAAAAAGTATACTTTTATTCAAAGCAAACAAAAAACAACAAAAGCAAATTGAGTGTAGTCTAGTAAGCGAGGTCTGCAGATGATAAAATGTATGCAAGCCTTAATCTACAGACTTTATCCCTACCTCAAGAAGGTAAAGAGTCTATTTTCGAAAGAGAATTCGAGTAAACGAATAGCATAAAAGAACCATCAAATTAAACTATTAGATAAATAAAAAATAAACAAACAAAATAAAGTAACTTCCTATACAATGAAATCAATTTTTTTTATTTTTGAATTAGTAATAATAGTGAGTTCTAGGAATTCTTACTTGTATGAGATTGTTGTAGCTTTAGGATTTCAATAATATGTCAAACTCTTGATTGATTTAGTATTTGATGTGAATATTGTGATTTGTGATAAAAAAAAATTATCTTCCTTGACTCTCAAAAAGCAAAAAATATCACATAAACTTAAAGAGAGAGAGTCGCATAGAACACAAGCACACACAAAAATAAATATTCAATAATCTTTCACATATAGTAAAACTAATTATACTACTAAAATTTCTTAAATGTTGTACTCCATCTAAACACTAAATCATCATCACTAATGACTCCAACAGTCAAATTCATAGCAAATAGTCTCCACCTAAGACAAGTAGAAATATGAGTGAAAAAAAAAATTAGTTCACAAGAATAAAGTCAGCATTGAAAGTTCTATTCATGGAATTTAAACATACAATTCCCTTGAGTCTTGTAATAAAAAACTACCAGTAAAATCAGCATCAAGTGGCCTGAAGATGTGCCTAAAAATGTCAATAAATCCAATGATTGGAGAACAATAATCATAACATTAAAATTAGACTTGTAAGAGTTGGAACATAGCATGACGCAAATATTTTAGGAACTAAAATAAACTTGTGTGAAAAAAATTAATGATGGAAGGTTGGAATATTATTTATGATATTGTTTGTGTTGAGAATTTATATTACTTTGGTGTAGGGAACAACATAGTATATTGACATCAATATGTGAACCTTACCTCCTCCGAGAAGGGCTATCATCCAAATAACCCCATCTATAAACATTATAAACAAAAAACATCGTTATAAGATTATGTTTAAGTTCTTTTTCTGCAAAGGACAAAAAGAACACATGAAACTTTTGAAACTCAAGAAAATAGTGATGATATAAAACATAATGTATGGTAGAATTTACCAACAACAACGATATATCCAGTGTAGTCCCATGAAGTGGAATTTGAGGAGGATAGAGTATACCAAGACTTTATCACTATCTCAACTCAGCGGTGAGGTAGATAGGTTGTTTTCGATAAATTCCTCACTCAATATAAAAATAGTCTAAAAAAGACATAATGAAAATACATGAGACATATGGTAGAATTTATCATGGATAAGAATATTCTGGTGGTAATCTAATATCAGTGGCAACAACAATATACATGTACACAAACATTTTATTCCTGCCTTTGTACATAAATCTATTATCAACAAATAATAGTAAAAATAATCAAATCACTGGAAAGACATGTTTGTCGAAACAGATGCTTCAAAACAAAACAAAAATAATTATAACCAAAATAAATTGACTATATCACATCCAAAAAAACGATTAGAAACGAATAAACTTTTTGATTGGATCTTATTGGATTGGTAGGGTTTTTTCTGATTGTGTTTTTTTATTGTAAAAAAAAATATAATTTTGTGGAGGAGATTTTGTGATTATAAGGAAAATTTAAGTCCTTGTTTTAACAGTACTAAAATATCATATAGGACACAAATTTTAAAAAGAAAATGTCGACTGAATTGTTTTTAACTTGAATAGTTATATTTCTTTTTGAGTCCTTGTTTTAATAGTACTAACATACCATATAAGACACAAATTTTAAAAGGAATATGTCGACTGAATTAATTTTAACTTGAATAGTTATTAAGTCCTTGTTTTAATAGTACTAAAATACCATATAGGACAAAATTTTAAAAGGAAAATGTAGACTGGATTTTTTTTTACTTGAATAGTTTTTTTTTTTTTTTTAATTTTGAGAAATTTAATTGGAGAAAAAAGGTGAGAAGACAATTTTGTCTAAAGCGGAGAGTTTTAATGATGGGCAAAAAGTTTAAATCACTATTCTAAGAGTATTCACACTTTTAATATATTATAAATATAGATATAGATTATAAATTATAGATTATAGATATAGATATAGATTGTATATATATAGGTAGGGTAAAATAGTAATTTAGTACATTCGTATTGGATTATCAGTTTACCTAATAACCCACTAAAAAAATCAAAACTGAACTAATAACCCGATTAAAAAATTTATAAAATCATTAAAAACGTTATCCAATAACAATAAAT
The DNA here is from genome assembly GCF_002878395.1 of Capsicum annuum. Taxonomy (NCBI): domain Eukaryota; kingdom Viridiplantae; phylum Streptophyta; class Magnoliopsida; order Solanales; family Solanaceae; genus Capsicum; species Capsicum annuum. Next base: position 251,303,155 of record NC_061111.1, on the reverse strand, counting down.
CAATAACATTTTTATCAATTCGATTTTTGCACCCCTGTTCATACGAGTGTTTTTCTCAAATCAAGAGTCTCTCAAAAACGGTTATTCTAAACAGAGTAAGGGTAATGTTTGCGTATAACTCATTCTCCTAAAATTATATAAAAATTGGAGAAAATTTTGACAGTTTTCTCAACTAATGAAAATTTTATATTTATGAGAAACAATACAACTTAAAAAGATTCAAATCAACAAAACTTTAACTTCATCTCAATAATTTCATATCGCATAAATAAACAAACCCTTAAGGGGTTGTTTAATTCATAAGATAAAATATATCAAAATTTATATTTGTTTGGTTAAAGATATAATTTATCTCATAATAAATTTATACTTTAAACTTGATGAGTGAAATAAATTAGTTTCTAAATTATAATTTTATGGCTATTATCTCAAAATAATTTTTGTTCGAGCCAATCGACCAAAGAATACAACTCCATATAACTTAACTACACCTCGTGTTTAAATCAAACCATATAACTTTGTCATGATTACGAGAAAGATTAAGATAAGAATACATGTTAATATAACCTATGGTTAAGTGACTAAACTGTATGTAGAAGACATGTGTCAAGTATTCATTGGTTTAATGTGAACATCGAAAGTATTACATGAGAAGTTTGCTGCAAATGTGAATAAAAAAGGTAGTCTGGTGCACTAAAGCTCCCGCTATGCGTAGGGTCCGGGGAAGGGCCCCACCACAAGGATGTACAACTGTACGCAGTCTTACCTTGCATTTCTGCCAAAGGTTGTTTCCAAGGATTGAACCTATGAGGCTATGACCTTCCGGTCACATGGCAGCAACTTTACCAGTTACTCCAATCATATCAGCAAATGTGAATGAAAATCAAAATGATCTCAGCTACCTTTCCTATCTTTTGGTTTTTGGTTCTCACTGACCAGCATAATAGCATGGAAGATTAGAAGTTAGCGCGGACGCAACACAAGAAAACTGATCACTGAGAACGGGTACATTTCACATATACTGCGAGCGTTGAAGCAGTCATCTTACTAATGCACGAAAACTGTGGGAGATTGAGCCATCGTGCTATTGTAAGTACGCGAACCATATGCCATTACAGGTACTTCAACATGCCACGACCCTCCACGCTGAGTTTGGTAGCTTGGAGTCCCTTCTTTTTTGGAGCTTTTAGTTGCTGCAGTTTCTTATTCATCTGTCAACAATGAATCAGTAGGTCATTGTTAGATTAGAAGCAACACTATGTAAGTCGAATTGAAAACTTATCCAGATCCTAGAGATAAAAATAACTACACCACGGAGGAGAAACGCCAAATCTATAACCCTTTTTCAAACTGTTTGGCAGGCTTTATTAAGCTGAGGTTCTATCGGAAACAGCCTCTCTATCTCTACAAGGTAGGGTTAAGGTCTTCGTAAACTCTATTCCCCCAGACCCCACAGGTGGGATTACACTGGATGTATGTTGTTGTTGTTGTTGTTACGAAGGAGATAACTATCAGTTAATATCATGCGATAAAAACAGGTTCCTAAACTAAGAGTTTGGAGGACAAATTTGTAGTGTAACCACACAGAACTCCAGCATTACATCAGTTCTGTGAAGCCAAAGGGTCGAAACACGCTAATTCAACATCAAAATTGAGCATTTTCATTTACCCCAACAGCTTGCTTTGTTAAAAGAACGTATTTCGTGTTTTGATTATTTCTCCTTGCTTGTGCTCAATGGAGTTAATTTAAATTTAAATTCGATTAGGAAGAGGCACAACACCTTCTGTCGGCGCTGGTCCAGAAACATTGTGTTAGCCCTCGCCCTAACTTCTTCAGGATCAATCTTGGATTGAGGCCGCACCACAAAATCCATTGACATTGCTTCAGGCCTTGTCGTAAGCTGCCTGGAAGATGACTGACCAGACTTTTTGCCCCTGCAGATTTCATTCGAGTTAAATCTTGAGAAAATTCACGATGCAGTGGGGACAGTGACGAATCCAAAATACCATAGCAACTTACTGTGCAAATCCAACCAAGTCAAGGTCATCGTCTCTAGACTCCATTCCTGAATCTTCACTGACAGACCTATAACAAGATAGCAAGAGAATATATTTTTTGGTAAAAAAAGCGAAAATGGAATATGCAGAAGAGTCGAAGAACTGAAGATATTAGATACCTTTTCATGGATGGCCGTCTGTACTGGGCAGCTGTTTTATCGTCATAGTTTCTCATGTCATCAAACCTTGTGCTCTTGTTGAATATTGGTCGACTCTGGATCAAACACAAACAATTGTCAATATTTATACATGCTGATACGTGCCTCTTCTGTACTTTTAATACGTAAATGAACTCTACAGACCGATTATAGGTCTAGATACAAGCCATCATCCGAACCAAAATAAACTTGTAAGAGTAGACAATGAGATGACAGTGACATGATGATATGAAACTCTTGTATAACATCTCCCAAAAAAGGCAGTAAAGAAGGAATACACTTCAAATCGGCATAACCTATCCTAGAAACAAAAGAAAAAAGATTTCATTTACCAGCTTTTAACCATGGAATAGGTCAGACTACCAAAGTTATTAGGCTGCAGAAAGTAGCAACCTTTCCTCTGTTGCTAAAAAAAGAGACGTGAAAGTTGAAGAGAATCGTTGCTTTACAGAAGCCGGAATAGGTTGCATGTCTACATCGTATCATTCAGACACAGAGATAATTCTAAAACTAATCCGGCAATTTAGCAGCCAACAAGGCCATTTGCATTCCAAAATACACAGAAAAGGTAAAATCCCAACCCACAATTCATTTCATATTTCCAGTACTTAGAAGAGAAAAGGGAAGTATGACATAGTTAACTCCAAATTACCCATTTGTCAACCAAATCCTTAGCAAGTTTACGGTTTGGTGTAATCTCCTCATCTGACTTCGACAGAAACATAATAACCTGGCATACAAGCAGTAGTCGATAATCACCCCCATTGTGGCATAAAGATAATTATCACATGATCAGTTCTATATACAATCAAACTTGCCTTTCCAAGACCACTCTTTTTCAGCACCTCTCTTCTATCAATTAGCTCTAGATCAATAGGATACTGCAGGATCAATAGTAAGTGTTGTCAAAATAATCCCATTAATGCAAGCAGAAATAGCAAACGTGAACCTCATAGCCACGTTCATACATCGGTAAGGATCTTTAGGATTGCAGAACGGATATTTGTATTGGGTAAACTTCCATCTGGAAGGGGTTCAAGCCAAATCTTTAAAAGTGTCAACACTCCATGCTCTAAAAATTCTTGCTGAAATTGTTTCCTGCAGTTGAAAACACAAAAGGAATGTACAAATGGCTCATAGTCCAGACTTCAGAGACACCAACAACAACAACATATCCAGTATATTCTCGCAAAAATGGGGTCTGGGGAAGACTTCAGAGACACCAATAAGACAAATTAAGTGACTGCCACAGAGCGCAAAATGAAGAAGTTGCTCACTTTGATAAAACTTCTACAAGTTGAGGAAGCTTTTTAAGTTTATTTATAGCAGGTTTTGACCGACTATTCAGTAGTGCATCTTCTTCAGCGGCAACTTCAAGATCGGCCATGACTCTTTCTACCTGCAATGCAATTTCTGCTGCACTTTTTTCATTTTTCTTTCTCTTCTTGCCACCCCTAAAGAGAAGCTTGATTTCCTCGTCCTCTTCTCCTTCAGCCTAATAGAGTGGGAAAACATCAAATTAGAACATTAGGCTTCAAAAGTGATCCAACTAAAAGCAAGAGTGGTCTCAAAGCAGCAGAGATGACATAAAAATTTTGCAAGCCTCAAATACAATAACACTGATATGGAAAGTGGACATTTAAAATAAAGCATTAGTTAACCAACTTTAAGGATAGCACATTCACCTGTAGAGCTCTGCTTGTAGATCTTGGTTCATCGTCGCTCGCATACCTGTCAGCTGGATCCAAACCACTATCATCAATGAAGTTATCATCATCCACTGTCTTGCCACCTTCACGGTCATCCTACAGAATTTCGGAAGCAACACATGTAAATCAAATGGAATAATCTTCATATTCAACTATGCAGGTTCTCTAAGCAGAAACAACAATCATTTTTCCTTTGTGTTTATGTTTGGATCTACGAACCCAAATATTTTTTCCTTTCAAGAAGTTAAATAGTTGCAAATCTATCGAGAAAATGATACAACTATAGTTAAGGGACCAATAACCTCAGAGTAACCACCGGCAACGGTGTCCCACATGTCCTTCATCTCCTGATCCCTCAACCTACTTCCCCCGGAGTAACCCCCATTCTTCCTTGGGTTAAACTTCTTTTCACCTTTCTCTTTTCTCTTCTCTCCACTTCTATCCTTCCCAGACATCTTCCTCTTCCCACCGCCTCTGGGAGATGGTGAAGGACCACCGCCATCAGACTCATCACCCACAATCCTGGTCATGTCATCATCAGTGAAACCACCATAAGCATCGTCATCCCTGATCCCAAAACCAGGTGTACTCTCTCTCACTGACGACTTCTTGATCAACCGCTTCCTGGGCTTCAATTTGTGATCGGATGTGTTATACAGGGGAGTTGGAGAGCGCCCTCGCTGCCTCTGATTCCATGCATCATCATCATCGAGATTATCAAGCAGGTTGCCATATTGCTCCTGATCGGATTGGAAATCCTCATCAAAGTTAACCAGTGGCTCTCCTTCCTCGTCCTTGAGCCTAAGGAAGAAACCGAATCAATTCATCATCACAGATTCTATTCTTCCTGCCCCCCAGAAAGGACCATATAATTCATTATGACAAAATCCTTATTCAACTCATCACCAAGACAAGACACCGAATTCAACAAACACAAACCTAATGGACGCATCAGCAAAACGAGACACCAATTCATCAAAAGAAATCCTTAATTCAAATCATTACCACAAAAAGGGGAAATTCTTCACAAACCCCAAATCAATTAATCATCGAAAAGGGTCACACAATTCATCAACACGTAAATGCTAATTCAACTAATCACCAGAATGGTCACACAGCTCATCAATCACACGCCATAATTCAACTCCCACCAAAAATGTTCAGATAATTTAGGCGTACAGACTCTAATTCAACTCATTACCAAAAAAAATAGGATCAATTTTACATAATGAGCCCTAATTCAACTCGTTGTCTGGAAGATCACACAATATTTGCCTAACACAACCTAAATCAACTCAACACCAAAAGAGTTCACACATTCATCAAAAGCAAACCACAATTCAACTCAACACTGAAAGGGGTCACACTACTCATTATATACAATTCATAATTCAACTCATCGCCCAAAATGGGTCACACTATTTCATCAGACACAAATCATAATTCAACTCAACACTAAAAGGGGGCACACTATTCATCAAACACAAATCATAATACAACTCAACACCAAATGGGGTCACACTATTCGTCAATCATAATTCAACTCATTACCCCCAAAAAAATGTCATAATTATTCCCAACTTCTCATCACCGTAAAGAGGACAAAATATTTGTCTAACACAAACCTAATTTAACTCAACACCAAAAGGGGGTCATACTATCCATCAGACATAATTCATAAACTCAACACCAAAAGGGGTCACACTATTCATCATACACAAATCATAATTTAACTCAAAAGCAAAAGTGACCAGACTATTCATCAAACACAGATCATAATTCAACTCAACACCAAAAGGGGTCACACTATTCATCAGACACAAATCCTAATACAACTCAACACCAAATGACGTCACACTATTGATCATACAACAACAACAACAACAAACCCAGTGTATTCCCACTTAGTGGGGTCTGGGGGGGGTAAGATGTACGCAGTCCATACCTCTACCTCTGATGAAGTAGAAAGGCTGTTTCCGAAAGACCCCCGGCTCCCGGCTCAAGTCACGAGATATCACACAAACACATAGTACAGCACAGAAGCAGATGACATAACATAGATACGGCACCCATAAGGAATATAAAACAGAGTAAAGCAGGAATGCAGGAATATAAAGCAGAGGAAAGCACACAGATTCGTAATAAACATGGAACACGGAACACAAAACACTGAATACGGAATCATAACAGGAATACACCCCCACCAATCAATTCCCTACACTAGCGACCCGAACTGGCCCTAATCCTCTGCCGTAATTCGCATCTTCCAGACCTTCCTATCTAGGGTCATGTCCTCGGTGAGCTGTAACTGTTCCATGTCCCGCCTAATCACCTCACCCCAGTACTTCTTCGGTCTACCCCTTCCCCGTCTAAAACCATCCAACGCTAGCCTCTCACACCTACGGACCGGGGCATCCATGCCCCTCCTCTTCACGTGTCCGAACCATCTCAATCGTGCTTCCCGCATCTTACACTCCACTGAAGTCACACCAACCTTCTCCCGGATAGTCTCATTCCGAACTCTATCCCCTCGGGTCAGTCCACACATCCAGCGCAACATCCGCATTTCTGCCACCTTCATTTTTTGGATGTGGGAGTTCTTAACTGGCCAACACTCCGCTCCATACAGCAAGGCCGGACGGACTACCATCCTATAGAATTTGCCTTTAAGCTTGGGCGGCACCTTCTTATCACACAGCACCCCCGATGCGAGTTTCCACTTCATCCATCCCGCCCCAGTACGGTGCGAGACATCCTCGTCAATCTCACCGTTACTCTGGATCACGGACCCGAGATACTTGAACTTATCCCTCTTCCCTACCTCCTGTGCTTCTAGCGTCACTCCTACCTCATTCTCCCGCCTCACGTCATTAAACTTACATTCCACATACTCTGTCTTGGTTCTGCTCACCCTGAACCCTTTAGACTCCAGAGTTTGCCTCCACAACTCTAATTTGTCATTCACACCCCCTCGAGTCTCATCTATCAGGACTACATCGTCTGCAAAAAGCATACACCACGGCACCTCCCCTTGGATACGCCGCGTCAACACATCCATTACTAACGCAAACAAAAAGGGACTAAGAGTAGATCCCTGATGCAATCCTGTCAGGACATTGAAATGCTCTGAGTCTCCTCCCGCCGTCCTCACCTGGGTTTTCGCTCCCTCATACATATCCTTAATCACTCTGATATATGTCTGCGGTACTCCACTCACCTCCAAGCATCTCCAAAGCACTTCCCTGGGGACTTTGTCGTACGCCTTTTCCAGGTCGATGAACACCATGTGCAGATCCTTCTTCCTCTCCCTATACTGCTCCACCAACCTCCGTACCAGGTGGATTGCCTCCGTCGTCGAGCGGCCGGGCATAAATCCGAACTGGTTTTCCGAAATAGACACTATCCGTCTCAGCCTCACCTCGACCACTCTCTCCCATATCTTCATAGAGTGACTATTGATCATACACAAACCATAATTCAACTCAACACCAAAAAGGGTCACACTATTCATCAAAAACAAATCATAATTCAACTCATAGCCCAAAAGGGGTCACACCATTTATAATTCAACTCATCACCCAAAAGGGGTCACAGAATTCATAACTAAACTCAACACCAAAAGGTATCACACTAGTTTGGACGCACCTCGACTAACTCCACAGGATACCTACCACCTCCCACCAGCAAAAGGGGTCACACTATTCATCAGACACAAATCATAATTCAACATAACATCAAAAGGGGTAACACTATTCATCAAACACAATGCATAATTCAACTCATCACCCAAAAGGGTCACGCAATTTATAATTCAACTTATCACCAAAAAGGATCACGCAATTCATAATTCAACTCAACACCAAAAAGGGTCACATCATTCATCAAACACAAATCATAATTCAACTCATTACCTAAAAAGGCTTAAGTTGTCATAATGAGCCCCAACTCGTCATCACCAAAAGAGGTCACACTATTCATCAAACACAGATTATAATTCAACTAAACACCAAAAAGGGGTCACACTATTTATCAAACACAATTCAAGATCCAACTCAACACCAAAAGGGGTCACACTATCCACAAGGCACAATTCATAGTTAAACTCAACACCGAAAAGGGTCACACACCAGCCATCAAATACAAATCATTGTTCAACTCAACAACAAAGGGGCCACACTATTCATCATACCCAAATCATTATTCAACTCAACACCAAAAGGGGGGCCACACTATTCATCATACACAAATCATTATTCAGCTCAACACCAAAAGGGGGCACATATTGATCATACACAAATAATAATTCAACTCAACGCCAAAAAGGGGTCACACTAGTTTGGACGCATCTCGACTAATTCCATAGAATACCTATCACCTCTCACCAGCAAAAGGGGTCACACTATTCATCATACACAAATCATTATTCAACTCAACACTAAAAGGGGTCACACTATTTATCATACACAAATCATAATTCAACTCAACACCAAAGGAGGTCACACAAGTTTGGATGCACCTTGACTAATTCCACAGAATACCTGTCACCTCCGACCAGCAAAAGGAGTCACACTATTCATCATACACAAATCATTATTCGACTAAACACTAAAAGAGGTCACACTATTCATCATACGCAAATCATAATTCAACTCTAACATCAAATAGGATTACACTACTTTGGATGCACCTCGACTAATTCCACAAGACACCTGCCACCAGCAAAAAGGGTCACACTATTCATCAAACATAATTCATACTCATCTCCCAAAAGGGTCACACAAATCATGATTCAACTCAACGCCAAAAGGGGTCACACTATCATCAAACACAATTCATAATCCAACTCATCTCCCAAAAGGGTCACACAATTCATAATTCATTTCAACACCAAAAGGGGGTCACACTAGTTTGAACGCACCTCAACTAATTTCAAAGTATACCTACCACCTACCACCAACAAAAGTGGTCACACTATTCATCAAACACAATTCATAATTCAACTCAACACCAAAAGGGGCCATTAGTTTGGAGACAGCTCGACTAATTCCACACGATACCTATCACCTCCCACCAGCAAAAGTGATCACACTATTCATCAAACACGATTCACAATCCAACTCATCTCCCAAAAGGGTCACTTAAAAACAACAAACACACCAATAAAAAGGGCCAAAACACAAACCCCACAAGATCAAAAACGAAATAAAGACTTAAACCAAACCCATCAAAGAAGAGAAACTTACGTATCGTTATCATTACTCATTGTGACTGCTTACTTCTACTTAGATAATGTACACAGACGAAGAAGCTACGTAGATTTTTTATGTAATTTTTTCCTCTTTAGAAATTTGGCGGGAAATGGAATGGAGGTTTCTTGGGGAACAAGTGTTGGAATAACTTCACATAGTAACAATTAAGCGGGGAAAAAAGGTTGATTTGAATTTTTCTACTGTCAATTTGATTAATTTTTAGAAGTAAATTTGATTGTAATGATTTCATATTTTATAATTACAATTTAAATAGTCTAAAATTATACAGAAAGTATTATAAATTGTGATTTTTTCATATCGATATGGAATAAATGTTTTGCGGCGAACAAGTGATGGAATAGGTTAATAGACGTAAGCATAACCTTTAATGTGGCTTCAGCTCGCATCTACGCCCTTCGATTTTAAATGTGCACGAGCAGACACTTATATTTGCATTAAATTGAACAACAAGACACACACGTTTTATGTGTCATCTACGTGGCAATTTGCAGGAGATTGCCATGTAGATGTCACGTAGAATGTGTGTGCCTACTTGTTCAGTTGTATACAAGTTTAAGTAACTGTTTGTGAACACCCAAAGTTTTGGGACATAAATATCAATTGCGACCAGATTGAAGGGCATATTTATGTAATACGCCAAAAAAGGTTGATTTGAAACTTTGTCAAATGTTCCCTCTGTTTTAAAATAGTAATTATTACGTTTTTCATATTGAGAACTAATTTGACGAATTTTTAAAATTAAATTTGATCGTTTGATGCGATATTTCAGAAGAAAAAGTTTGATATTTGAATGTTAAACTAATACAATAGAAACAAGTTGAGCTGCCGTAAATATGCATTATCGAAGGATATAAAATAATTCCAAATCATATTCCCATAAAGAACATACAAGAAAATTAACATAAAAATTACAAATATTTGTCTTTATTATTTTTTATATCTTCATTTACCTTTGATATAAGATATTCAGCTCTTAACCACTAAAATTCCACCTTGATAATTTATAATATTATAATGTTGCATATTCATAAGCTAAATATTTTTTTTTATTAAGGTATATTAGCATATAGAGGTTGATGTGGTATTTTGACATCAATATTGATGATAAAATAGAATTAATAATGAAGTTGTATTGTTCAAAATTCATATAGTTTTTTTTTTTTTTTAAAAAAAAGATAGTGTGATTGTTCATTTATTGAATTTCTGTTGAAATCTAAGGTATGAAACAAACTAATTTAAGCTTTAAAGTTTGAAGATATATTTATCAGAGGTTTAAAGTAAAAAAATAAAATTATTTTTATTGAAATAGTATTTTTTTATCTTCAAAGTTTATGAAAAAATCTAAATTATTTTGCTCAATGTTGTTTGACTCTTTTTCGAGTGATGAAGGTTCATGTGCTGTAAAATTTGTCGTTAATGAATAAGGTATATTTATGTGAATATTATAGTATCAAAAATTTGACTACAACAATTAATAAAGCAAAAATTTAAATCATTTGTTAAAGTTCAATTTAAAATTTAGACAGTTTCTCTTATAATATTGAGATTTGTTGTGCATAACTAATAATGAAGGATATTTCAAAATAATTATTTAATATTATGTATTAAGGAACGTGAAAAGGAATTCAAAAGGCAAATTGATGGAAATATAATTGTTAAGTTTTGTATTATAAAATTGTCTTCAATTGCATTTACTATTTTTTTTTACTTTTTATTCAATTTTGGAAAGTTGGCAGATGAAATACTATGACACCATCTTCTTGTCGGTGAAAATCGTAATTATCGCATTATTAAATTGTCTTCAGTTACATTTTCGACATTTACTATTTTTTATTCTTTATTCATTTTTTGAGAAGTTGGCAGATGAAATATTATGTCATCATTTTCTTATCGATCAAAATTATAATAGTTGCACTATCAAATTATTTTAAATTTTCTTTTCCGTCTTTACTACTTTATACTCTTGACTCATTTTTGGGGAGTTGGCAGATGAAATATTATGATATCATACTTTTGTTGGTCGAAATTATAACTGTTGCGCTATTAAATTATCTTCAATCGTCTTTCCGGCATTTACTACTTTATATTCTTGACTCATTTTTAAAGAGCTAACAGATGAAATATTATGATATCATTTTGTTTGTCAAAATCATAATTGTTGCATTATTAAATTAAAGTTGACAGATGAAACACTATGAGATTATTTATTTTTTATCGGTCAAAATCATAACGGTTACAATATCAAATTGTTTTTAAATGCATTTCATGGATTTACTAGTTTTTGCTCTTTATATATTTTTGGGAAGTTGACAGATGAAATATTATGACATCGTCTTCTTGTCGATAAAAATTATAAATGATGTACTGTCAAATTATCTTTAATTATTTTTTTCAACATTTACTATTTTATACTCTTTGACTCATTTTTGAAGAGTTGACAGATGAAATATTATGACATCATCTTGTTGGTCAAAATTCTAATTATTGTATTATCAAATTATCTTCAATTGATTTTGCAGCATTTACTATTTTATACTCTTGATTCATTTTGAGAAAGTTGGCAAGTAAAATAATATGACATCATAAATTGAGTTCACATTAGAAATAATAAGTCATTAGTTGTTAAAAAATGTATTATAAAATATACCTTATATTACAATCCATTGTCGTGCAAAATATACTTGATGATTATACTAATATTAACATAAAATGCGGCCGTTCATATAAGATTTTGATAAATTTCTAAAGCACTCATGAAATATATCATATATACATAGACTGCGAGAGCAAAATTATCATTCCAACTTGCTTAAATCAAATAGCTCTTATCTTTTATCAAACTTTATTATCATTTTAAATATAATATTTATTTTGATTATTGTCTGAATTTTATCATATCATATTATTGTTATATTAATATAACGATGAGAAGTCTCGTTTCATGTAACGACTTGGCCATATCGCTACCGTTTTCTTCTTCTCGTTCTACATTTACTTATTATCTAATAATTTTATTTTATCTTTTAGCCCACCCTTTTTATTTCTATCCAAACCATACTCTTTTGTGATTAGAAATTATATATATATTTATCCTTCATAGTGAGATACGAGTTGTTTGGTATGGTAGAAAATGTTTTTTAATTCTCTCGTATTTTATTGATCAATATTTTGGTAAAAAAAAAAAATCTTTAGAAAAATAAGTATCTTAAAAATGAAAAAAAAAAAAATCCGTGAAAAAAAGTAAAAACAACAATATTCTACATTAGTTATGTCCTTTCCGGCCTTCAACAATACTCATCTTCACATATATTAGGTAGCCCCACTTTCACAATAGTTTTCTAGATGTTATACAAAAAAAAAAACTTAGATAATTTTTTTTATTTACGTACCAGATAAAAGAAAACAAATAGAGGCATTTTATAGTGAATATTCTTATTTTTTTTCTCGGTGTTGAACTCCATAACATACGTTTAACAGCTAAATATTGAAATTTAAAAAACAAATATTTTTTAACTTCAAATTATTCACAAAAATTTTAAAACAACTCAATTTTTATTTATAATCAAACAAAATTCCAATTTTCAAATATCATTTGTCACTTGAAAAACAATTTTTTTTAATTTTTTTTCAATAATCATAACTTTCATAGCCAAAAGCCCATTAAGAAATTCACTTATATTTTTTCTCCATACATTAATTAAACAAAATAAAATACAATCTAGTCAAATATATATATTTATTACTAACAAGTAACAAGTAACAACCACCCAACAAGCTATAGTAGTTGTCATTTGTCTTGTTAAAAAAAATCACCTATTTTTTCTTTAACCGTCAAAGTTAATCAGTCAAAAATAATTGAACAAGAAAAATAGAATAGAAACTCATTTTTGGGATTGATTATAATTGGAGTTGTATAGAAGTTGAAGCTGAAATTGTTCTTCAAATTCATCAATTTTTGTATATTTTTCTGGTAATTTATTTTTGTTATTAAATTTGTTATTGGATGTTTTGGTTTTTTTTTTTGTCTTGTTAGTATAACTCATATATATGTCGATTCATATATAAAAATATCATTGTTTTTCAAGTTTATCAATTGTTTTTTTTTTTTTTATCGAAGGATGGTAATATTTCAAGTAGGAAAATGATACAACAGATAATTAAAAAGTATTTTAATAAATAGTTGATGATAACTCATTTAGGAAACCCACACATCTAATAATTTGTATATGAAAATTGAAAAATCATGAAAATATTTTTGATCATTAACTCAAAGGGACTCTTTTATATTGAAAATTTCGATCTTTGATTGTTATTTTTCTTCCCTCCTAATTTTAGTGTATACGGGTAGTCGAATTTGTACTGTGGTTACCGTATAAAAAATAATACTTCATTTATTTTATTTTATATTACATTATTCTTGTTCACTTGATATGTCTCTTACATGATTTTTTTTATTAGAGGTGTATTTTACTAAATTAATATTATTACTGATGTTTTGAAACTATAAATTTGACTCTTATGTATTTAACTCTACGGCTAGAAAGAAAAAATATAACAAAATCTTATTGATTTCATAAACTGGACAAACAAATTGAAAAATGAAACAGAGGGAATATATTGTTGTTAATTATAGTAAAATGACTTTTGTTTTGGACGGAGACTCTTTTATCTTGAGTCGGGGTGTATCGAAAATACCTTCTCTATTTCACATATGAAGTAGTTGTATGGACAGCATACACTTACTTTTTCCTAATTCTTTTTAGTGAGAATATACCTAATATGTAGTTGTTGACTTTTTTTTTTGGATGGATTTTAAAAATATGTCAAGGAAAATAAGATGGAGAAAGTACAATATATTAAAGTACTCCCTTCGTTTCATAATAAATGAATTGTTTGATTTTGACACACAGATTAAGAAAAAAATATTAAAGACATAAATTTAACACAACTTTCCCTTTTTACCCAAAAAAAAAGAAGAAAAAACTAACTTTGTAATATATTTTTAAAAGTTAATTGGTTGTCAAATCATAAGGGTAAATTTGAAAAAAAATTCAATGATTCACTTATTTTGAAACACCAATAAATACCCCGACAATTCACTTATTCTGAAATGGAGAAAGTATATCTTAAAATACTATGTATTTATTATGAGCAAACAACATAAATCACGACAGTTTGGAGTTTAATTATTGGAAATTCCAACATTATTTACTGAAATCTCAATTTTAAGTCTATTGAGATACATAATCAGCTCGCGATACATCCGATGAAGATATATTTTTTCCTTTGTAAATATGCTTAATTAACTTTTAATACATTTTTTTCGATTTTGCATCTGTCATTATGCATAATACATCCAACGCCGATACATTTTTTCTTTCTAAAAATACATGATTAGCTCCTAATATTTTTCTTTTATGATTTAGAGTAGATACATAATTAACTCCCGATATATTCAATGAACATATATAATTAGTTAAAATTTTTATAATTATTCTCGTAGGGATAGAAACTAATATAAATATGATAAATTAAGGCGAACACTTATGTTATATTTTCTAATAATTCCAAAACAACTTCTTTCCAACCAAACAACCTCTTATACTTTATACAAAATCCCGATATTTGACACAAATAATGTAAATCTCGACAAAATCCCGATATTTGACATAAATAATGTAAATCTCGATCTTGAATCTGTCGAGATATATAATTAGCTTTCGATAGATCAAACGAAGATACATTTTTTCCTTACAAAGATATATAATTAACTTTCAATATATTTTTTTTGATTTTTAATCTATCCAGATACATAATAGATTTAACGCTGATAAATATTTTTCTTATAAAACTATATAGTTAATTTTCAATATATTTTTATTGATTTTAAGCTTATCGATACATAGTTAACAGTTGATTTGTATTGTTAAAAGAAAAAAACCACTTAGTTCATTTTTAATCAAATCTTCACCATTGAAACTAGTCTACTCAAAACACAAATCATCAAACAAATAATCATTAAACCAATCGAACAAAGACAAAACCAAATCGAAACAATTTTCAGCTTCTCTTTTCCGAATTTTCTTCTTACATAATTCACCGATACACCGACAACCCCTTGTCTATAATTTCACAAAAACAACAACAAATTTTTCCCATTTTTTTTTTTGGGATTTTTTTTTGTATTTTTTTATATATAATTTTCTTGAAAAAAAGATTAGTTTTTATTGGTTTTTGGTTAATTTTGAGGTAATCCCATATAGTTGGGTACTTAATTTTGTACTTTGGTTGACTGTAATTGGAGTTTGAAGCTGACACAGTTCATCAGATTCAACAAATTTTGTATATTTTCATGGTAATTAAATTCACCATTTTATTGGTTGTTGTTGTTGTGTTTTAGCTTATTTTGTTTTAGTTTCATGTTGAATTTGTTGTTGTGTTAGATCATTTTTTATTAGTTTCGTGTTGAATTTGTTGTTGTGTTTTAGCTTATTTTTGTTTAGTTTCTTGTTGAATTTTTTCTTGTGTTTTAGCTTATTTTTGTTTTAGTTTCTTGTTGAATTTGTTGTTGTGTTTTAGCTTATTTTTGTTTTAGTTTTACGTTGAATTTGTTATTGGGTGTTTGTTCTTGTTAGTATAAGTGGATTCATCATTGAAAGTATGGTGTTTTTTCGAGTTGCATACCTCAACTATTATTTGTCCAAGCTTACTAGTTGAACTATCACACCTAAATTGTCAATTGTTTTTTTTGAAAAAAGATCAGTTTTTTGTTAATTTTGAGGTATACCCAAGTACTTAATTTTGTACTTTGATTGACTGTAATTGGATTTTGGGTGTTCTTGATAGGTTTTTTCTTGTTTCTATGTGGATTCTTTACCAAAAGTATCTCGATTTTTCGAGTTTCATACCTGAACCATCACCAATTATTTAGCTATAAATAACTCTATTATCAGTTGTTCTCTTTTCTTAGCTGTACAATGGTGATATTTGGGGTAGGAAAAGGGAACAATTTATAGTTGATGTGTATTTCGATAAATAGTTGGTGGCAGTTCAGGTAGGGGTAGGGGAAACTCGTACATTTGCTAGTTCAGGTATGAAGCTCGAAAAATTGAGATACTTTAGTTGTGTTTTTGACCATTAACTTAATTTTGTACTTTGGTTGACTGTAATTGGAGTTTGAAGCTGACCCTTGTTTTGTATATTTTCATGGTGATTAAATTTACCATTTTATTGTTTGTTGTTGTGTTTTAGCTTATTTTTGTTTTAGTTTCATGTTGAATTTGTTGTTGGGTGTTTTTTCTTGTTAGTATAGCTCTCTATATGTGGATTTATTGTTAAAAGTATGGTGTTTTTTCGAGTTTCCTACCTCAACTATCATTTGTCTAAGCTTCCTAGTTGAAGTATCACACCTAAATTGTCAATTGTTTTCTTAAAAAAAGATCAGTTTTTTTTTTTTTTTTTT